>NC_090224.1:11666666-12020000 GCF_024489055.1 Chanodichthys erythropterus | reverse complement strand
TGTCATTCCACGCCCGTAAGACCTTCGTTCATCTTCAGAACACAAATTAAGATATTTTTGATGAAATCTGAGAGGTATATGACTCGTCCATAGACAGCAATATATAATCAACACTTTCAAGGTCCAGAAAGGTACTAAAGACATCGTTAAAACAGTCGTTTTATGAAATGACGAGAATACTTTTTGTGCGCAAAAACAAAACAAAAATAACAAATTTATTCAACAACGTCGACTGTTTTAACAATGTCTTTAGTACCTTTCTGGACCTTGAAAGTGGCTGTTAAATTGCTGTCTATGGACAAGTCATATACCTCTCGGATTACATCAAAAATTCCAAAGATGAACGAAGGTCTTGCGGGTGTGGAACGACATTGGGGTGAGTAATTAATGACAGAATTTTCATTTTTGGATGAACTAACACTTTAATATGAATGTGTAAATTAATATTAATAAAATAATATAATTAATATATTAATATAACCCCATGTCTGAAAGATGATTCTAGTTATTAATAACATGTTACCTCCCTCCTCATGTATCACAGGTGGCAGATTTTGGCCTCAGTAAGATGGTGGACAATCCTACAGACGGTGTCCGGAATAGACTGGCTCTTTCCTCCACCTGCGGCTCAGACTTCTATATGGCTCCAGAAGTTTGGGCAGGCCGTAGTTACACAGCCCAGGCTGACATCTTCTCTGTGGGTGTGCTTTTTTGGGCTGTGCTGGAGAGAATCATTTTCCTAGAAGATGGCACCAATCAAGAACAACTGGGTGAGACGAGGGGGGAAAATACTTTGGCTCATTTAGCATTACCCATTTAATGTTTTTAAGGTCTTTGACTTTGTTACTTAATCAATCTGGATCCATGATGCATGTATTTTTATGATTAAAATGAAATAGGAACTTGAATATGTAGTAAATGAGGTATTATAATGGCTGATTAATATAAAACCCAGCATCTTGTGATTGTCACAGCTACTTCACAGGAATGGGAATAAAAATAGGAACAGGAATAGACATTCACAATTTTCAGAGCCTCATTTCACTAGCATTGGCAGGCAGGTGGCTATTTTGGTTACTCCTCTTACTGCTTACCTCATCCGGACCACTTTAGATCAGTGAGAAAGCCTTGTTGTTGAGTGCTTGACATAGTAGCCCATTAACTTAATGCATAATAACTGAGATAATGTGAAGTGGTCTGAGGACGCAGGTTCTGGATGGAGTGCATAAGCTATTCAGGCAGTCCTCAGTAATTACTCGAACCCAGCGACTTTCTGTGCTGCTAGCAGGCATACAAAAAGGTCAGATGTCATAGCTTATTTATATAAGGGCAATTAACATCTTTCCTCTCATTAACCTCTCAGTGTGGTGGGTATGCCTTGAAGTTTTGTGAATAATAATGAATTTGAGCTAGGCAAGATATGTGCTTTGAAGAAATGCATTGGTTTGTTTTTGTTGCCGCTTTTTAGTGTTGAACTCTAATGAATGGGGCAAATTCAAATGCAGAGATCAAAGGAAACTCCTCACAGGAATGAATGAAGGACCTGTTTCACAAAATGCTTCAAAATTGATTAAGCATAACATTTCTTGCTTAAGCATAACAGAGTTTCCTGTTTATTGTTGCTGTAGGTGCATATGTAATGCGAGGCCGCTGGCTCACCCCGTTAGGTGAAGCGCTGTGTCAGAATCCCGACCTACAGCTGACCATCCCTATGAGGGCAAGACGTGCTCCGCCACTGCCGCCGCCTCCAAACCACGCTATGTGCGAGCTACTGCTGGACATGCTAGATTCTGACCCTGACGCCCGGCCCACTGCAGACCAGCTGGAGAAGAGGGTCCAGCGTGCCATAGAGCTGCACTGACCTCAGAGCAGCATTCTACCATCCAGTCTACTGAATAACTTGAAGATGAGGCCAATAAAAGTTCTCGAACAGATGTGGTACTGTTCGTCCAGTTGGAAATTGAGACTTGAAAATAGATTTATGTGTTACTTGCCTTGCATTTTAATTTAGGGCTGTGTATCTGTTACTGTATGATGCTTTATGAATTGTACTATAATTTCAATGCAATTAGAATATAGGGATGCACAGTATATTGAAATATCGCAACTGCTTGTGATAAAAAATTATTTTAATACTTAAAAAAATGTGTATATATATATATATATATATATATATATATATACGTGTCAAAGAGTTGGTGGTATTTAATTGTTTATTTACACTGCTAAAAAATTTTTTATTATGTAATGCTAGAGTAAACACTGTTGTTCACATGATTCAGAAGTTGTAGTGATGCTTTATTATTTCAAATAGAACTTGAAGGGTTAATTTACCCAAAAATGAAAATGCCTTTTATTACTCACCCTCATGTCGTTCTACGCCCATAAGACCTTTGTTCATCTTCGGAACACAAATTAAGATATTGTTGATGAAATCCGATGGCTCAGTGAGGCCTCTATTGAGAGCATATAGCCATTCAAACTTTCAAGGTCCATAAAGGTAGTAAAAACATATTTGAAACAGTTTGTGCGAGTTCAGTGGGCCTATCTTAATATTATAAAGCAACAAGAATACTTTTTGTGCACCAAAAAAACTAAATACGACTTTTCAACAATATCTAGATGTTTCAAAGCACTGCTTCATTAAGCTTCTGAGCTTTATGAATCTTTTGTTTTGAATCAGTGATTTGGATCTCCTATGAAACGGCTAGACTGCTGAAATCACGTGACTTTGGGGCTCCGATTTACTGATTTGATTCGTAAAGCTTTGAAGCAGTGTTTTGAAATCGGCCCATATAGATATTTTTGAAAATACTTTTTTTGCCGCAAAAAAGTATTCTTGTCGCTTTATAATATTAAGATAGAACTGAACTCACATGAACTGTTTCAAATACTTTATGAACCTTGAGAGTTTGAATGCTTTGTTCTCAGAGGCCTCCCTGAGCCATTGGATTTCATCAACAATATCTTAATTTGTGTTCCGAAGATGAACAAAAGTCTTACGGGTGTAGAACGACATGAGGGTGAGTAATGACATTATTTTCATTTTTGGGTTAACTAACCCTTTAAAACATTAACATTAGTAATATAATTTACAGTTTTTAAATATAATTTAATTATACAGAATTAAAGCATTATCATGTCGTGTTTTTCTTCAACACCATGCAGCCCTATTAATATAACTTGCTCTATTTTGTGGTGTTTTCAATGATTAAAATGTTATTTTATGTATTTATTTAAAAGACTATTAAAGAACAATACAAAACAAGGGAAACAATACAGTATTGTGTGAAGAATTTCTTCCAAGTCCAAACTTGCTTTATCTGTAGAAAACATATCACAGCCTTCATGCTTATGAGGATAGCCAGTCATAATCCGTTTCAGTCGTGTTGTCAGACGCAGCAAACGACGCATTCAGAACGGTCACACCACAAATCGCCACTTTGAAGCGACAGTGTAATTATAGAAAGTCAAAATGCCCGAAACCTTTGAAGTTTCTTAGCTGGTGGCTCATGTTTAGCATCTAGATAGGACTGGAAATAATTCGGTTTCCCCTAATGTGTATCCGTGAAAGATGGCGCACGTATCAATCATTCACATCGCCTGTTTTCCACCGACAAGACCGTCTTGGTTTCTGCCGCTTTAGTGGCCAGTCTTGTTGGTTTTGTTTGTACGGCAGGATGCTTCAAATGGCTTTTTGGTTTGGGAAAATACTCCATCTTTTACAGGAAATTAAAGTCTCCCTTTGTGATGGATATAAACGATATATGGCTGGATTTGTAGTATTTGTGTTCAATAGTTTTCAGGTTTAGAAAATGAAAAACCTTTTGTAAAACTGAAATTTTTTTAACAGATCTCTGTGATCAAGACAAAGAGCAGTGTTGAGTTGATGAAGGCCAATAATAATGCCAAAGCTGAATATTAACGACTTTAAAGAGTGTTAAAGGGTCACAGAGGGTTTCGAAACCTTGGAGCCTCACCGGCAATAATATAATGCATCTGAGAATCCTTCTAAGTGGATCTCATCTGTGACATTTCCATCTCTAGAGACACTTTGCCCTTTTCCTCACGCATCGCTGCTTTGCAAATGAAACACTGCGATGGCTCATCTTGACCTCGGTGTCGAAATATGCACATTATCTAAACGCAGCCTTCTCTGAGGTCATCATATTGGCTACATCAGTATTAATTCTGCATCACTCACGAGGAATAATGACCGCAATGAACCAGCTTAATTAGCAAAATCCAGTATGGGATTGTCTGGTTAAAACTTCCTAAGAATTAGTGAAAGCTGCAAGATTGGTGTTTAGGGTGACACACTGTTCTTTGTTTTAATCGTGAGGTTATTAAGCCATTAAAGTCATAACTAAGGCTCTGTGCTGGGAAATTACGATATCAACGATTGTTAAATCATCACTTTATCGTGGTGGCAAAACAACATCTTGCCGTTTACTGGAAGCCATTTCTCTGATGACAAACCTCTGAGCTTGGCTTTAAATCACGGAGGTCATCATTCGCCTGACACCTTGACTCACAGGCAGAGACAGCGATATAATCGGGTATTGCGATGTCAAATGAAGCAGTAAAAACCCATCAGCAGACATATCATGAGGTCTTCTGCGGAGGAGAGTCTCGCCACGCTGGACGACATTTCTCAGAAATTGGTGGTGTGGTGACAGACACTAAAACGCAGCAGAGTAGTTCCAGTGAACTTTTCATTCTGTCAAAAATAGAGGCAATTGAATTTCAATCATTTTGGTGACAGTTTTTCATATCGGAGTCGGACAGGAGACCACCGCAGATGATTTCTTTCCCATTAATTCCTTTGAATGTTCAGTGATGGCTGTATTATGTCTATTCAACTTCATCCAAATCGCCTGCCTTCGTGCCAACATGCGATTTATGACAATGTATAATCATGTGATAACAGAAATCCTGGATAAATATCTTTTATTAACAATAAAAAATGACCAGATGAACACTTTTCATGCAAAGCCAAGAAAACATGAAAATGCAAATTAATCCATCTTCAGAATTAACAGAACAGGAAAAATGCTGGATTAATCAAATGCACTAAGCTGCAAGCATAAATTATTTCTCCCTCCCAAATCCACATGAAAAATATGTGCTTTCATAACAGATAACTGCTGAGGAACTCAGCTTTTTTTCTCTTTTATGTCCAAAAATGTCAGTAGAAACCAAAAATAATGTGATGAAAAAATAATGAGTGTTAACCCAGAGAAGTAAATGCACTGGCAAGTATACTGGAGAGAGAACTCTGTAAAATGGGAACTAAGGCCAAGGGAGAATGTTGTACATTTCTAACACTCATCATGGTTTTCATAACAAAACACATACAGAAAACTCTCTTTGGCTGGCATGTAGAAGAATAGTGCAGTTTGCTTTGTGCTGACCACACACGCCCTCTCTAGTCCTCATGCCCAGTCCAATTATAGGTGGGGTGTAAAGATGCCCTTAAAATCGGTGTCCTGCATGTCAGATGAAATTGTCCAGGAAATATGATGCATCTTGGTTTGAATTCCTCTCTGCTTCAGTAAAGGTTTTTCACCATATACGGCCCCTCCAGTTCATAACCCATTTTTCTGTAGTAATTCCTCGTTCCGACACCTGAAACAAACATATGACCAAAAATTCAGAATTATGGTAGAAAACCTTTTTTTTTTTTCAATTTTCCATCCTCTAATGGAAGCACCATGGAGAAAGTTATTTGGACTAAAACATGTTCATTTGAAAAAAAAAAATTATTAAAGGGTTATTTCACACAAAAATTAAATTTGTCATTAATTACTCACCCTTATGTCGTTCCACACCTGTAAGACCTTTGTTCATCTTCGGAACACAAATTAAGATATTTTTGATAAAATCTGATGGCTCAGTGAGGTCATTGCCAGCAAGATAATTAACACTTTCAGATGCCCAGAAAGCTACTAAAGACATATTTAACAGTTCATGAGACTACAGTGGTTTAGCCTTAATGTTACGAAGCAACGAGAATACTTTTTGTGCTGCAAAAAAAACAAAATAACGACTTTATTTAACAGTATCTCGTGATGGGTGATTTCAAAACACTGCTTCATGAAGCTTCAAAGCTTTACAAATCTTTTGGTTTGAATCAGTGGTTCGGATAACGACCATAAAGTCGTTATTTTGTTTTTTTTTTGGCGCACAAAAAGTATTCTCGTCATTTCATAACATTAAGGTTGAACCACTGTAGTCACATGAACTGTTTTAAAATATGTCTTTAGTAGCTTTCTGGGCATCTGAAAGTGTTAATTATCATGCTGTCAATGGAGGTCTCACTGAGCCATCAGATTTTATCAAAAATATCTTAATTTGTGTTCCGAAAATGAACGAAGGTCTTACGGGTGTGGAACGACATGAGGGTGAGTAATTAATGACTGAATTTTCATTTTTGGGTTAACTAACCCTTAACATGGCTTCAAAGTACCATTGTTTTACTTGGGTAAAACAAAATACACAACAATTCAAAGATTTCTGAAGGATCATGTTTTGTCATTACAGGAATATATTAAAATAGATAGTTATTTTAAATTGTAATATTAATGTATATCTTATGAACTTTCTCTGATTGAAGAAAACAAATCACCCTTTTATGTTCAGTGAGAAGAACTATAATTTCAGCCAATGTTGCCAGATTCAAAATATTTAAAGCAAAAAACACAGTAAAATTACAATAAAAGAAGAAACAGAATATATTGTCAGCCTTTTGAACCCCACTGTATGTCCAATATACTCTACTGTTGACGCTTGGCTTTCTTTGTCAGACATGCATTAAATAGTCAGAGCCAGAATAATATGAATGCAGATTTTCATTTATTTTCCAATTGCTGTTATCTCCATCCTGCAGCTGATTTGGGGAGGTACATGTCAAAATTTCCTATTCATTCTTTTCAAGCGAGGGCAAGAGAAGCACCAGCAAAATGAAAGCGCCATTTCCGTTAACACTGAGAATATTTTTGATACCTGAGATAACAGCCAATTTGCCCGAGCCGTGCTCATCCCTGGCTATCCTCTCGGCCTCCTCCATCAACATCATCCCAAAACCCTACAAATAGACACGGGGAGAACATATGAGACACAAAGAGAACATATGAGAATGCAAGTCAGTGAGACAATGTACAATAAATGGGAAAAAATATGCCTTAAATGAAAATAAAAAAGGCATTCTGGCCAATTTACACATTTATCTCCAGCACTCACACCAGAGGAAAAGGTTTTCAATATACACTTTTAACCATCATTAAATGTAAATGTCATGCCACCGCAACTCCTTGAATCAATCATAAACTGACAAAACAGATGAAACTCGCACACAGCTATTATTGCTTTTATTCTTATTTTAATTCAACATTTTGCTAATGAGACCTTCATGAGGAATCAGGCATCAGACATCATTAAAGGTGCACAATGTAATTTTATTTTGTCCAAAATGAACAAAATTGAAATGAGTTGATACATCGATCCTTCTGCCACAATGTATTCTTGTCTTACCCTGATTTACTATGGTAAGCCTATTATGAGTGTTTATGTTTTAGACCTAGCGGGTTGGTTTTCGCGTACATACGTCACTCGCCTGTGCATGTCTCATCATATCTGTAAACAGAGCTAAATATCGAACTTCCGAGGAATCACCCATTTTTAAAAGACTGCGACAGGGCGCGTAATAAAACAGATAAATTAGTTCTAATTCTAAAGCATTATCTATTATGAAGGGTCATGTTCATGCACAAGCAAACACAACTCAAATATTGTTCTTCCACAAAATGCATGCAGTTTTGATTTTTAACTGCTAGAGGGCCAAAAGTTACATAGTGTACCTTAACTCTTTCCCCACCATTGACGGAATTTTCCATCATTTATGAGACAACGCTTCCTGAATTGACTGAATTTTCCGGCTTTCCGTGTTTTCACTATTAAACGGTATTACGCATCTTCTGAAAGAGTACTGAATCTCCTGATCAAAGCAAAGGCAAAGAAGCAGCAGAAAAAAGCGATAGCATATGTAAGCTGATGCATATGTAAAATTGTGTGATCATTAACATTGTATAACAGTGTATAAATCAAGACTGCCTAACGTTACCGAATGAAATGTCGACCCAGGAAGAGGTATAGGATTGTGCAAGCTTTGGGGGGTGTTGATGGACTGGATCTACTCCATCTATGTTTTGATCATCATTGTGAATCCGAACCAGACGTAGTCTTAAGACAAAATTTTTTCAGCATTTTGCTCAAAATGTAGCTTTTTTTATGAAACCTTCCCACATTCAAATGATGAAAAAGAATGATTGAAGCTAGAATAAAACACTGGAGAAAAAAAAAAAAAAACTTTTTTGTTTTAAGCAGAGGCTTTGTTCTTTCTTTTGATATAATGCATGTTAGGAAATTCATACAACAAAATATTCACGGGACCATGAAACTTTTGTGAAAATGATAAAAAATGCTGGCGCTGGGTGGCAAAAAAAGTTGGTGGGGAAAGAGTTAAATGTAAAATCAAGTTAAAGCAGTTTCTGCCGTGTGCTACTGTCAGAAATACGGTGTTTTACCTGGTGCTGGAACTTGCTGGGGTCTCGGCTGCTGACAGGCACCACACTTCCGTAGACATGCAGCTCCCGAACAATGGACACACCACCCTTCAACTCAGGCCGGAAGGACTGTGGTGAGCAGCGGCGAAGGCGCAGGAGACCAATTAAAATGTCCTGCCCGGGGTCCTCATAAGACAGGAAGGTCTCCCAGCCCCCATTAGCCACATAGTCTCTGCGGATCAGCTCGACCTATGAGAGAAACGAATCTCTTTCTGTTGATAACTGTACATGCTTTAAAGGGTTAGTTCACCCAAAAATGAAAATTCATTTATCATTATTACTCACCCTCATGCCGTTTCACACCCGTAAGACCTTTGTTAATCTTCGGAACACAAATTAAGATATTTTAGTTGAAATCTGATGGCTCAGTGAGGCTTCCATAGCCAGCAATAACATTTCCTCTCTCAAGATCCATTAATGTACTAAAAACATATTTAAATTGGTTCATGTGAGTACAGTGGTTCAATATTAATATTATAAAGCGACGAGAATATTTCTGGTGCGCCAAAAAAAACAAAATAACGACTTATTTAGTGATGGCCGATTTCAAAACACTGCTTCAGGAAGGTTTGGAGCGTTATGAATCAGTGTATCGAATCATGATTCGGAACACGTGTCAAACTGCCAAACTGCTGAAATCACGTGACTTTGGTGCTTCGAACAGCTGATTTGACACGCTGATTCATTATGCTCCGGTGCTTCCTGAAGCAGTGTTTTGAAATCGGCCATCACTATATAAGTCGTTATTTTTATTTATTTTTTTGGCACACCAAAAATATCCTCGTTGCTTTATAATATTAATATTGAACCACTGTACTCACATGAACTGATTTAGATGTGTTTTTAGTAACTTTATGGATCTTGAGAGAGGAAATGTCATTGCTCCCTATGCAGGCCTCATGGAGCCATCGGATTTCAACTAAAATATCTTAATTTGTGTTCCAAAGATTAACGAAGGTCTTACGAATGTGGAACAGCATGAGGGTAAGTAATAAATGACAGCATTTTAATTTCTCAATGAACTAACCCTTTAACAAGTTTCTGCTAATTGCGGACAACAAACATGAATTACCTGATATGGTCGAACTTTGTGATGAATCTCTTGTATGCCCACTTCTCTGGTTCGTACGTCTCTACACTGCAGGAGTCAACAACATGGTTTGCAATTAATGACCTTGAATTAATACGGTAAACAAATTAAATGGTTAAAAGTTTAATGTTACCTCAGTGCCCATGTCTTTCATTCTGGCCAATGCCAGCTCTCTCAGATTTCCATGTTCCACACCAGAGCTCACCAAAGGCATGGGGATATCCCTGAAAAAGGACACAGATTATTATCAGACTTCTTCAAAACTGTTTAAAAACTAAATGGTGGTCACACTAGAATGAATATTGGCAAAAGAAATGCTTCTCTTTTGAATAAATAATAAACTAGAGATGCATGATACATCAGTACCATATCAGTTACTGATATTAAGAGTTTTTTTATTTAATCGGCATCAAATTATACTGGATATTTGACTTAATGCTCATTTCCTCTATTTTTACATTTTTAGATTACATTTGCCATCATTTAATGCTCAAGTTAATCTTTAAAAACACAAATTTAACACTATTAAATGTAATCTCAAAATAAATATTCGTTTTTTTCTGTAACACTTTACAATAAGAATCCATTTGTTAACATTAGTTAAGAACATAGTTAACATGAACCAGCATGAAAAATACTTTTAAAGCATTTTTTGAATCTTAGTTAACTTTAACATTTAGTAATACATTATTAAAATCAAAAGTTGCATCTAAACATTTTATTTAATGGACCCGAGTTAACATGAGCTAACAATGATCAGTTGTATTTTTATTTACTTACATTAACAAAGATGAATAAATACTGTAACAAATCTATTGCTCATTGTTAGTTCAAGTTAGATAATATTTTAACATTAAAGGCAGGGTTGCCAACTTTGGGACTTTGGCTGGAGTGAGACTTTGTAAAAATTTCAGTTTGCGTGGAGAAAATGTTTGGTAACTCTAATTTTAAAAATCAATGTCAGTCACAGTTTACTTAGTATCATTGAGGTGAAATACTTTATTTTATTTTTTGTCAGTTTTGTTACCTGACAGGGGCGGAGCCAGACATTGTAAACATTAGGGGGGGGCTTATTCCAAATCTATATTTGTCCAAAGACATTTCAATTTTCTATTAATACCTTTAATGACATGAAAGGCGCTTTTGTTGTCGTATGAATATGTACATTATTTAACACTGTAATTTGTAAAACTTTGTTGGATGTACCTCTGCTAGGGGGGTCCGGGGGTATGCCCCCCCGTAAGAAAATTTTGTACATTTTAAGGTTAAATGCATCAATCTGGTGCACTCTGGAAACTCAAAATTAAGAGCTTCAACCCATGTACAGTGTGCAAATTGAACAAAGAAACAGCATTGACTTGTACCTGGACATTAAAAAGGGTTCAAACATTTTTTTTTTTTTTTTACAATACTTTTGTACTCATTTCTTTTTAAAAGACATCCTTGCGCTTTTATTTTGATCACCAGCTGATCGCGTGCACAAATGCGCGCTCTTCTCTTTAAAACACGCAGCACACACAGACTGTATATACTTAATCACTGTCTTTTGCTGTTTTATAAAGGCACAAAGCCATATCACAGTTTTAGTTCGTTGGCAAACGTAGTATGTTTTAAGTTTTCAGTTCATTATGAAACAGTGGCGGCAGCAGAGGGTCATTAATGGAAAACACTGAATGAATGTATAGCTGATAAATGTGCTAAAGTTGTCATATCGGTTGTTATATAATAAAACGTATATAACGTAACGTTACTCGGTTACTTACGTAACCTCGGTTCCCTGAGAGATAAGGGAACGAGTATTGCGTTGCAAAGCTATGAGAAAACTCCTTTTCTCGAGAAAATAACGGCCATGGTGTGTAAAGCAGAAGCAGCCTGGCCAGCGGCGGAGTGTGCATGATCCGGAAGTGCTGAAGACGTTCTGTGCTTTGGCCGCTCTGCTCTGTATATTGAGTGCGCGCGCGCGGCCGGGGCTCTCTCTCACTTCTCACACGCAACTGACGTATCACGTGCAAGGTTTTCAGCCAATCAACGATCAGAGAATACTGCAGTGAGAACGTTGTAAGGAGATGTAACAGCTGTGGGCATTAAACTCCTCTCCTGTCATCAACAGAAAGTAACGGATTGAGAGGGGAGAAGAATGGATTTTGGCGTGACATTTCTTGCGTGTGCGTGAGAGCGTGAGATTGATGCTGAAAGCGTGAGTGTCACGCCAGATGCGTGAGAGTTGGCAACCCTGATTAAAGGTGCCCCAGATTCAAAAATTGAATTTACCTCAGCATAGTTAAATAACAAGAGTTCAAAGACATACAGTGAGTCTCAAACTCCATTGTTTCCTCCTTATATAAATCTCATTTGTTTAAAAGACCTCTGAAGAACAGGCAAATCTCAACATAACACCGACTGTTACGTAACAGTCGGGATCATTAATATGTACGCCCCCAATATTTGCATATGCTAGCCCATGATCAAGGCATTACACAAGGGCAGTAACGTCTGGATGTGCACAGCTGAATCATCAGACTAGGTAAGCAAGCAAGGACAATAGCAAAAAATGGCAGATGGAGCAATAATAACTGACATGATCCATGATTACATGATATTTTTAGTGATATTTGTAAACTGTCTTTCTAAATGTTTCGTTAGCATGTTGCTAATGTACTGTTAAATGTGGTTAAAGTTACCATCGTTTCTTACTTTATTCACAGAGACAAGAGCCGTCGCTATTTTCATTATTAAACACTTGCAGTCTGTATACTTCATAAACACAACTTCATTCTTTATAAATCTCTCAAACAGTGTAGCATTAGCCGTTAGCCACGGAGCATAGCCTCAAACTCATTCAGAATCAATGTAAACATCCAAATAAACACTGTACTTACAACGATTAGACATGTTGCATGACGAACACTTTGTAAAGATCCATTTTGAGGGTTATATTAGCTGTTTGAACTTTTTTTATGTTGTTTAAGGTAAGCGCAAGCTCTTGGGGCGTGGAGCACGAGAATTAAAGGGCAACACACCCTGAATCGGCTCATTTCTAATTATGCCCCAAAATAGGCAGTTAAAAAAATTAATTTAAAAAAATCTATGGGGTATTTTGAGCTGTTCTTGGGCACCTTTAACTAATGTGACCTTATTTTCAAGTGTTACCCTATTTCAAATAGTACAAAAAAATACTGTTATGGTTAAACTCACTTTATTAATTCAATGGGTTATAGTTTTTAGTATTTTAATTTATTTATACAAAATAGTAAAAATTTTAATATTGGCTAATAATCAGCCATAACATGTTCATAGTGATGTTTAGAATTAGTTTATCCTCCAAGTTTGTGCGGTCAATTTGTGACGTTTAGATACTCTGTTGGTATTTTCACTATATGAATTTACATTAAGTCTCTCTTACCTCTGTACACGATACACACGAGTCCATGGTGGGACCAACGCTAATATTCGTGCTACCAGGTCCACCAATGCACTGGGAGAGTAGCTCTTATAGCGGCCCGTTTTCCACAGCTCATACAGTCCAGTGCCTCGAATCACCAGCGTAGGGTACAGTTTGAGCCCATCTGGTCTGAATGCAGGGTTCTCAAAAAACTCCTGGGGACAGAGATGAGAGATGTTTTTTGCAGAGCAGTGATAACATGAGACTTATTTATCTAGGCCCATTAATGAGTGCACTACAGAGCAATGAATGCCAATGCATAAAAAACATTTTCAATTCCATTTTTAGTAGTGAATTCTAAGTAAATATTGTGTAAAATATGTTTTTAATTTAAGCAGTTTTATACAATATATAACCTATTTATATCTCATTTGCCATCATAAAATTTAATTATTTTTGATATATAAGCATAATATCAGTCACACTGCTCTGTAATTAGTGGATTCTGCCGCCACTAACCCACTCATATGAAAGACTTCACAAACTTCCCAAATTATTATAGCACAAAATAATAAAGATATCTTTTACTAGTTATCAAACTTTTAATCTTTTTCCAAAATGTTGCCACTGAAGATATCTCTTAACGGAAATTAGAAGCTGTATGAGATTCATGATACAATTTTAAGTAGAATATAAGCAAACTCAGCTTGCATGCTGGTAGATTTTGTACTCTCATTACAATACCGATTACAATACTGATTCATTTCACTTAATGGATCAAACGTAATTGGAATGTAACATCATTCATGAGTTCAAGAATTGTTAAACTGCTAAAAAAAGGCTCATGACTTCCGTCACTGATCCTGCTTACGTCTGTTTCTTAACACGTAATAGTGAGATTTTTTTTTTTACCCGTCACTTTGAGAACCTCAGGGTTCATGCAGCACATTTAGAAATGAAACCGTTACAATCAAAGAGACAATGCCAATGGTCATTTAATTGGAACTGTCCAAGTTCCTGACATACTAGCGAATCATCAAACTGGACACTGGTGCATTTAAACAATGACTCCATGGGTCTAAACTAAACAGTGACTCTAAATAGTGCAAACAAACAAAAACAGTTGCCTTTCAAAGGCAAACTGAAACGACGGATTACTCGAGTCACGACTAGCCTTGCAGTTTGAGCTTCTCCTTACTCTAAGAGTCAAATGAAATGAGACTTTGTGTGATATATTTACGCTGAGTGTTATTTTTATTATGTAGGGAGGGAAGCCTGCACACAGTCTGATAAGTGAGAAGTGAGAGTCAGACGAGCCAGTAATGGGATTCCATTATCACCAAGCCACGCTCCTTTCCACCGCACACACATACTGAGATAGCGCCGTCAGGTCCCCGTCTCGAAAGGTAGGGAGAGGCGTGACGGAGAGTGAGCGAGCAAGTGGGAGGGGAAGAGGAGAGCACGAGCATCAGAGAAAGCAGGTTAGGTGAGATAAACTAGCCGAGCGCTGCCGGTGGGTGACACAGGTGAGGCTATGTGGGCACACGGTGGCGGAGGAGGGGAGCTGATAGCAATGGGGTCAGAGACCACCTTCCAGAGCCATTAATCTCTCTCTCTCTCTCGCTCTGACAAACTGCCTTCTAATGGCTCTCTATCACATAGATATCACAACAGGTGTGTGAAGAGAGACGGTTTTATAGACATTGAAATTTATGTGTGAAATGGATCCAAAGGAATTGGGAGGAAAATCGGCAAAGCAATGAACCGATTATTGTCAAAACGTATGGGTGCTGCTGGTACATAGTACAAAGTTTCATTGTAATTAGGAAAGCAACAATATGGTCAGGAATATGAAGTGGGAAACAAAACAACAGGAACTCAGTGCGGACGAACACATGGAACAGTTTGCCGGTATATGGTCATGCCGACCCAAATCTACAGATGAGAAAGAAGGGGTGTCTTATGCTTAACTGCAGAGGGTACAGAAATACAAATAATGCTAATAATTTAATAAACATTACTAAATATAATCTTCAGCAAATCTCAGAATGAATATACATTTTTAAATTCACTTTTAAATTATGTAACATTTTAAATTATTTTAGTTTCAAGCATTTAAAAAAAAAAAAAAAAAAAAAATTATATAAAATAGTATTGAACTTTAATATTGGCCATTTATCGGTTAGGGGCCATAACATGAAAATAATTAATCATCTTATTGGTATCAGCCAGATTTTTACTATCGGCCACTTATCGGTCAATGTCCAAAAGGTGAAAATTAATTATCTTATCGGTATCTGCCAGAATTTTACTAATCGGCCATTTATCAGTTAACGACCATAACATGAAAAAAATTAATCATCTTATTGGTATCAGACAAAACTTTAATATTGGTCCTTTATCGGTTAATGGCCATAACATGAAAATAATGAATCAGCCAGAATTTTACTATCGGCCATTTATTGGTAAATGTCCAAAAAGTGAAAATTGATTAATTATCTTATCGGTATCTGCCAGAAATTTACTAATCGGCCATTTATCGGTTAATGGCCATAACATGAAAAAATTATTCACCAGAATCAGCCAGAATATCGGTCCTTTATCATTTAATGGCCATAACATGAAAATAATTAATCATCTTTTTGGTATCAACCAGAATTTTACTATTGGCCATTCATCGGTTAATGACCATAGCATGAAAATAATTATTGGTATCAACGAGAATTTTACTATCAGTCATTAACTGGTTAATGAAAGCATGATGATAACTAATTTTCTTATCAGTATCAGCCAGAACTTTAAAGTTGCCATCGAACATTTTTTTACAAGATGTAATATAAGTCCAAGGTGTCCCCTGAATGTGTCTGTGAAGTTCCAGCTCAAAATATTTTTTTTAAATTCATTTTTTTAACTGCCTATTTTGGGGCATCATTAAAAATGCGCCGATTCAGGCTGCGGCCCCTTTAATTGCTCGCACTCTCATATGCAAATATTGGGGGCGTATATATTAATGATCCCAACTGTTACGCAACAGTCGGTGTTATGTTGAGATTTGCCTGTTCTTCTGAGGTCATTTAAACAAATGGGATTTATATAAGGAGGAAACAATGGAGTTTGAGACTCACTGTATGTCATTTCCATGTACTGAACTCTTGTTATTTAACTATGACAAGGTAAATTCAATTTTTAATTCTAGGGCACCTTTAATATCAGTGCATCCCTACTTTTGAGTCACAGGAAATAATGTCATGGCATGGCAAATCCCATGACACTTTCCTGAGCTGTGACAAAAAGAAGCAGTCAGGGAAAATATAAATTTATTTCCCTACTAAGAGCTTTTGTTAAAATAATTGCACTAGTAATATTTTATTTCATCAGAATACACAGTTCTCTGTTTTTTGGTACAAGAAACTTTGACTAACATTAAAAGAGGACAAAAAAATTTGACAAAAGTGTAAAAAAGAGGATATTTTAGAATAAAGTAGATTGTTTGCTCTATTAGCCTCTAATTGCAACACTACAATTACAAATTGTACAAATAGAGTACAAATGGTGTTGCTGTCCAAATATTTTGGAGCTGTCAGTTGATTGCAGCAGTGTGGAGGCGAAAAGAGCCTCCCAAGGGGAAATGAGGTAGGTGTAATGTGGGCTTGGTACAACAATGTAAAAATCTAAGTGAAGACTTTTAGCTTTAGAGACACATGCCTTCATAGACTCTAGAGATTAGATGATTTGCAATAAAAAGTTAATGGTTCTCTTCTACAGTTAAGTGGCATTTATGTGAGTGTTAATGCAAAATATTATTTATATAATTGCACTGTTAATCATGATGTTTCTTATGCAACATTAATGTCACTCACTTCATTCTAGGCTCTTCTGTTCTCCTAATGGGAAATAATCACCAGCTTTAAATCGCTCAACTCCCGAGATCGTGCACTGACAGCGTTCGCTTAAGACATCAAAGAAACCTGTTGGCACCTGGATTGCTCCTGGTTGGTGTTTAATACAGTCTTTCAGAGAGAAGCACTTTGAATAGGTTCCAGAGCACAGTCACTGATTGGATCTCCATGCCTCGGTAATGAAACCCACCATAATGAATGCTCTATTCACTTCACGTAATGAAGCCCCTGATAATGCGAACCAATGCGTCACAGCTGGACACTGACAGGGGCCATAAAAGCGCAGCCTGCCATGGCACATCACTCCCCACTTCATTTACATTCACCCATCATTCCCGTTATGTGACAATTAGCTACTGCACCCGATAATAGTGACATTTTCCTTGGGATAGTCGTGTTATGGTGTTCCTGTACTATACGTCTTGTGTATAACCTCTTGTTTGCCTCTTTGCATTGTAACCTAGGGCTGTGTGATATTCATTTTGCTATTCATTTTTACTTCAAACTATTAGAAAGGAGCAACATTTCTCTATTCTAATTTTTGTCCTAATACCTCTGGGCAGTCTGCTTGATGATGACTGTGACTTAGTAGTTCCTTCTACTTCAAGTGTCAAAATTAAGAGCACCCGAAAGCAATATGGAAATTTTGGATATCCCAACAGCTATTTCACAGAAATGTTGATTAATTGGACTCTTTTAGTTGATGAAAATGACATTTTGTAAACCACCTGCGTAACCTGTGAGGTATACAGAGATAAACCTGTGCATGAGGAATTAGTCGTCTGTCTCTCAGCTCCTCACTTCATTTACATTAAAAGTTCTTACAGAAAAAAAAAACAGTTATAAGTATGAGGACCATAAATTACAAAACTTCCCATAATCCTTTTGAAGTGTACATTTGAGCCTTATTTGAAGAAATCCTTTCAAACATGATTATTGAAGTAACACTTCTGAAAGGGTCTTGAAATTATTATTATTTTTTTTATTATTTACTACAAACCTGCATGGCTTTCTTTATTCAAGGAAACACCAAATGAGACATTTAGCAGAATGTTCAATGCCATTTCTCCAAAATTGTCAAAAATCACCATAAATGTATCGTAAATGTAGTCTATACTACTTGTGTGCTATATTACAAGTCTTATGAAGGCATACAATTACTTTGTGTGAGGAACAGACTAAAATTTAAGTTGTTATTCACTGAAAATCTCACCTTTTTGATTTAAATGTGCATATTCAAAGTGATATTTGACATCCCTGATATCAAACCTGCTTTGACATGTCTTGTTATGCTTATTTGAATATACACTATAATTCAAAAGTTTGGAATTGGAAACTTTTTTTATGTTTTTGAAAGAAGACTCTTATGTTCACCAAGGCAGCATTTATTTGATAAAAATAAACAGTAATAACTATAATATTGTGAAATACTATTTAAAATAAAATTAAAAGAATAGTTTTTATCTGAAATTGAAACATTACACATTTTTTTACTGTCACTTTTGTTCGATTTAATGCATACTGAATAAAAGTATTTAAGTATGAATGTGAATGACACCAAAGATTATTAGTGAATACCAAAATTTGTTCCTCACAATAAAAAAATACAAAATATAGCACAGGAGTACTATTTACTAATTTTATGAATGTTGTTTTTTGTTGAATGCTGCAGAATTAAAATGATCCAGGAAGTACTCACTATAAACTGCTCCACGTCTCTTTCCATGCCAACATTGGGTAAGTCTGGCATCATGTGGGCTACAACTTTAAAACCGGCATCCTTTGCAAGGTGGAAAGATTCACACACAGCCCGAACTGTATGTCCCCTAGAAAAAGAACATAAAGTCAATATAAAAAGCATGCAGTTAAAAATAGAAATATCCTCCAGTGTTTTGTAGGATTGAATTTTGTATGGTCATATGGCTAGGTAAAAATGTACATTTTCCAATTAATTATGATTTTTATTTGAACAATCTGATATAGATCTAGAAATATCACAAGATTGAGGCTAACTGTTAAAGATCTGTCCTGCTAAAAAGGTCTCTGATAAAATCCCACTGTGTCCTTCAGCAAAGTGCTTACAACTACACCAAAGGGTGTAAGTATAGTGTAATTAGCATAGTTGCTAAGTCTCCTAATGCCTTGAAGTGATTCCTAAATGACACATAATCAAGCGAGTAAACTGCAATTACCAACATGAGACAGAAACTGTTGGAACAAAATGAGTCTTAACACCGATGTTATGCGAATTAACATCCCATGATCAAGTTTAAACAAATACCAAACACTCATCTATGGCGCCTCCATTTAAAGTCCTTCATATTAAAAGCAGCCAACTCTGACCTGTTGGTATCACGAGCCACATCTTCATAAACACTCTGTACGCCGATCTCTAGTCTGGTGCAACCGTAGGCCAGCATGTCACTCAAGTGCCTCTTCAGGCAGTAGTCGGGTCTGGTCTCAATCGTGATGCCGACACATTTGGTGTTACTGCGTTCAGAGTACCTGAGAAAAAAAATCAATAGCAACTCCGAAATTTGGATACTATATTATATGTGTATGTATGTATTTATATGTATGTTATTTATGACACATTAAGGATGCATTAAATTGATCAAAAGTCACAGTAAAGACTATATAGACTATATTTTAAAGATTATATTTCAAATAAATGCTAATTTCAGAAAAATATGTTTTAGTTTCCACAAAAATATTAAGCAGCACAACTGTTTTCAACACTGATAATAATAATGAATGTTTCTTGGGCACCAAATCAGAATATTAGAATGATTTCTGAAGGATCATGTGACACTGCAAACTGGAGTAATGATGCTGAAAATTCAGCTTTTTCATTACAGGAATAAAGTACATTTTAAAATATATTGAGATAGAAAACAGTATATTACTATTTTTATTATGTTTTGATCAAATAAAAGCAGCTTTGTTGAGCATAAGAGACGTCTTTCAAAAACTGATCCCAAACTTCTGAATGTCTTTTTAAAATGGCTTTTAAAAAAAAGGCTTTTGTGAAAGTCTAAATGAATGCATGACAAAATAGAAAAATCGTCCTATTATAGTTTCAGATGATAACATGAAAACTATTTTACGACTGAATTGGCTTCAATTGGCCAACAGAATTGGTTTGCGTCAATTTAATAATAATTCAGAAATGTGTGGTTTTTGGCTTCCTGTCATGCCTAGCATAGTTCTGAAGTTTTAATGGACATTTAATAGCCCAAAAACTCTTTCTGTCCATTTAGCTCCTGTTTCTTGCTCCAGATTTTAGACAAAATAGTTATGAAACCAACAGAGCGTTTTTCATTTGTACTTTTTTTTTTGTATTTCTCCCTCACACACTCACTCTCTCTCTCTCTCTCTCTCTCACACACTCACACACACACACATCCTCCTAAGATAAGCAATGTGCCTGAAATCGAACCGTTGTCTCCCCCATCTCTGGCTGATTAGCCGGCGGAACAATTATAGCAATCGTGTCATCTTAACAAACCCGCTGATAAGCTGTGGTGTGCCGACAATCCTGCGGACCTCTGCCTACGTGCACACACACACACACACACACACACACACACACACACACACACATACACACACACACACACTCTCTCTTACCAAGAAAATAAATAACACAAAAACGCAGTAATAAACTAACAGCGCCCTGCAGTGGCAGTCTATCCACATCTTACAATCATCTCCTTTGGCTTTCATTCTAACATCAAAGCATTTGCTTTACTCATGGAGCTGATGTCACAGGGGTGGTCAACAGTGTCTGAGCCAAAACTGATGCAAACAAGTTGTCTGAAAAAATATAAAATCCTAACAAATATATAAAAAGTTATAAAATATTTTTTTTTTCAGTTTCGGCTGATGTTGTTAGTGGCACAGAAATCGCGCATACATCACCTATTTAAACGGTCTTAAGACTAATGGTCAAAGTGAAAACAAGGCTTTTATTTGCTTGGTTAGCCAAGTTAATGCCGGCTAAACTGTTAAATAACAGATCAGGAGATGTGACTGATAACATACTTTATCCTGTCTTGTCTTCATCATTTAAGCAAAGAGCCCAAATTTCACATTCTGTCTTGTTGTTCTGTGAATACGCAGAAAGCAGAGCCAATGCAGCTGCTCTGATAGTGGAAGACCAGTCCAAAAGCACCAGTTCTTCCTCCCAACAGTGCCACCCTACCAAATTTGCTCACCAGGGGGTTTTGGCACTGTGCTTTAACTGATCCAAGTGCTGCATTTGTTCAATTTGCTTATAAATACTTAAATTATCCAGCAGCAATAAGCACTGATCCCAGGTCAGAGCTTATTACCTAGTGATTTTCCCCAGATACACATAATAAGACAACACAGCTGCTGCAATCCATCTACTTTTATCTAACTCCTGCACTTATCAACTGATCTTGGACCAGTTGTGTAATTGGTTGAAGACAAGTACATTTATGTATAAATAATTCTGAAGAAAAGTAGTGAGTAGGCATTCATGATATATCGGTACCACATAGTTTATTGGTCAATATATCAGTATTGATATATATAAAGAATATTAAAATTAATATTTATATATTTATACTTTTAGATTTATAATTATAGAAATATTTTAGTATCCAAGCTTATTATTTATTTGCTGTTATTTACATAACTGCACTTTGTCAATTTGCACAATGCTACTATTTGCACTTCTGATAGATGCTAAACTGTGTTTTGTTGCTGAGTAGCTGGATTATATATATACACACACACACTGCCCTTCAAAAGTTTGGAAATGCCCTAGAAAAGTGGGGTTTTGGACAATATTGGCATGAATCCTTTTTAATTTGTGATAATTTTGCACTGATAAGGGATGAGACAAATTACGAAAACATATTTTATTGCATAAACAGTTTATACATAGAAAAAAAACTTAAATTTTCGATTCATCAAAATATCCACCATTAGCAGCTATCTGACCTAAACTGGGCTCTAATTAGTTCATTGTATTCTAATTTTAATTGGCAATCAATTGTTGAAGCTATTAAGGTGTGCTGACCCAAAAATCTTTTACTAACCTGGGCCAAGTTTAAACCAGTAACCAGGCATCACATCTGGCAAAGGGGCATGTCTGACTTTGACATTTATATATTGCCATTATTATGTAATCAAAATGAAAATTATATTATTGTTGGTCTTCAATGATAATGTTGAGTGACTTTAATACATTTGCAAAATGTGGTCCAAAACCATAGTTTGCCAGGGGTGTTTCCAAACTTTTGGAGGGCAGTGTATATATATATATATATATATATATATATATATATATATATATATATATATATATTATATATATATATCTCTATATATCAGCTGATATTTAATTGATTTAATTGTTTTTTATGTACATTTAAAAGCATTTCACTGCATGTTGTACTGTGCATGCTTTTTTATGAGAAATAAAATTAGAAAATAAAAAATGATTATTGTTTTTGTGATGCCTAAATTAACTAAGTTTGTGTTTTTTTATTTTTATTTATGTAAACAAAATTGCATAGAATTGTAATCATTCATAATTTTTACATTATAACTTAATTTCAAGCAACATTTCATGACGAATAACAGAAATTATGAAGTAATTCTTACTTTCTAATTTTTAAAAAGACAATCACATTCTTCCACAGAGAATGCTGTCTTTCCTAAGGCATAGCACCCACTGGTGATAGACAGTTTCTTGCCCTCTCCTGGCGCTGTGAATTTGTGTCATGAATCTCATAATTAAGAGTGGCCTGATTCTATCACTCAGACAAGTTTATCATGGGGTGCTGGTACCTGACAGCTTCAGTGACATTGTTGGACGTGTGTCCTGACAGTGCGTCGTGGAGGTTACGGATGAAATAGTCCCTGTACTCCTCCGGCAGAGCCATGAATGTGCCTCCCATCACAATGAACTCCACTTTATCCACGCTGTGACCCAGCTGCTTGAGCTAGATGTGCAAACACAGCAGCATAATGACATTAACACCATCTAAATGAGTGGAAAAGCTGAGAGGATCATCAACCCTGCAGATCTAAACCGTAAAATCAAAACCATTAAGTAGTAAATGATCCCTTATGATTGCAACTGTACTAAAAAAGCAGCTGATAAACATGAGCTGTGAAGATGACTCACCTGTTCTACTCGATGCCTAGTCTGGAGGTAGGGATCATATCGTGCACGGATGGCTCTCATTGATGTGGGCTAGGTGAGAGTGTGAATAGACAGTCAAAATGAAGCATACTGCACGACACCAGTGGAAAACTCATAAAAATATGTGTGATAGCATTGCTTTGGGAGACAGAAGGATAATTACCTCGTATCCAGTATAAGACTGTGTGGAATATTCAAAATCTGAGTCCGGACCCCCTGGGCAGTAGCTGTTTGAGCAAATAAAAACAAAAACACACCATGTCAACTCCAAAACTGAGACCAGTTTTATCATTATATCCTGCTCATAAAAGTTTCCCCACCAACTGATACACAATGCTAATATGCTTGAACAAGATGCAGGCCCACATGGAAAGGTTCAAGGCACCTTTTTTAGGATGAATAGCTTGTGTTGTAAAATTGCTCATTTGCAAGTCATTTTGTATAAAAGCATGAGTTGAATGAATACATTCACACTACTGTTCGGGGTTGGTAAGACTTTTAAGGTTTTTGTCTCTTGTGATCAAAAATACAGTAAAACATTAACAAATTTTAAACTGTTTCTTTTTTAATATATTTTAAAATGTAAATTATACCTGTGATAGCAAAGCTACATTTTTAGTATCCATTGCTCCAGTCTTTAGTGTCAAATGATCCTTCAGAAATCATGCTTAAAGGGATAGTTCACCCAAAAATGAAAATTTGATGTTTATCTGCTTACCCCCAGGGCATCCAAGATGTAGGTGACTTTGTTTCTTTAGTAAAACACAAATGATGATTTTTAACTTTCAACCGTTGCCGTTTGTCAGTTGTATAATGCCAATGTCAATGGGAACTTCGTCTATAAGAGTAAAAAAACATGCACAGACAAATCCAAATTAAACCCTGCGGCTCATGACCACACATTGATGTCCTAAGACACGAAATGATCGGTTTGTGTGAGAAACCGAACAGTATTTATATCATTTTTTACCTCTAAAACACCACTATGTCCAACTGCCTTGTGTATCCGGTTGGTGAGGTCTGAAAACACGTTCTGATGACGGCAGAATATACTGTATATTTCAATGAGTGCGAGACATCACTTCCGTTGTCAGAGCGCGTTCAGACCTCACCAACCGGATGCACAAGGCAGTTGGACATAGTGGTGTTTTAGAGGTAAAAAATTATATAAATACTGTCCGGTTTTGTGTCTTAGAACATCAGTGTGTCGTCACGAGCCGCAGGGTTTAATTTGGATTTGTCTGTGTATGTTTTTTTTTTCTCTTATAGATGGAGTTCCCATTGACATGCATTATACGACTGACAGACCGCAACGGTTGGAGTTAAAAATCATCATTTGTATTCTAATGAAGAAACAAAGTCACCTACATCTTGGATGCCCTGGGGGTAAGCAGATAAACATCAAATTTTCATTTTTTATTTTCATTCACCCCAAAATGCTGTTCCAAACCTGTATGAGTTTCTTTTTTCTGTTGAACATCCAAGATATTTTAAAAAATATTGGTAATCAAACAGTTGACAATATCCATTGACTTCCATAGTAGGGGAAAAATACTATGGAAGTAAATGACTACCATCAATATCTTCTTTTGTGCAAAACAGCAGAAACTTATATAAGTTTGGAACAACATGAGGGTGAGTAAATTATGAATTTTCATTTTTGGGTGAGCTATCCCTTTAAGAAACATTTATCATTATTATCAATGTTGAAAACAGTACAAAAATATTTTAAGATTTTTGTAGAAACCATGATACATTTTTTCAGGATTCTTCGATGAATAAAGTTCCATAGAACATAATTTATTTAAAATAGAACTCTTTTATAACATTATATTTTGGTTCATTTAATGCATCCTTGCAAAATAAAAGTGTTTAATTTCTTTCTTTCTTTCTTTCAAAAAAAAAAAAAAAAATTGTTACTGACCCCAAACTTATGAACGGTAGTGTAAAAGAAACACAAGGACACATTATTCTCGTCATACTCACACACAGATGTTGCCAGTGAAGCTGATGTGTGGACAACGATGAGGCTTGCACATCACAGCAACAACTGCAATCTACAAAGAAAAGTTAAATCAAAGTATGGGCACTGGTTTCATTTCTATATTATGATCTTTACGTCAGCCCAATACAAATAACAAATGGCCAACAAGCCATCCTTACCCCACTGGCAGTGCGGATGGGTTTGGCTTTCAATTTGGGCACCAAGGCTCTTCGATAATGAGGCGGCACTGCAGCAATTATATCCACAAGCCGTGGCTGTGCAGAGAGACCGTATTTGGCTGATGTCTTCGTTTTGACTCTATAAAGACATAATTTTAGTTGTCAGTCTCTTGGTTTATTGTTATCCAGAAAGAAATCAGTTCCATCTGTGTTTTTGAAGCTTAAAGGGTTAGTTCACCTAAAAATGAAAATAATGCCATTTATTACTCACCCTCATGTTGTTCTACACCCACAAGACCTTCGTTCATCTTCCGAACACAAATTAAGATATTTTTGATGAAATCTGTTGGCTCAGTGAGGCCTCTATTGAGAGCATATAGCCATTCAAACTTTCAAGGTTCATAAAGGTACTAAAAACATATTTGAAACAGTTCATGTGAGTTCAGTGGTTCTATCTTAATATTATAAAGCGACAAGAATACTTTTTGTGCGCCAAAAAACTGACTTTTCAACAATATCTATATGGGCCACTTTCAAAACACTGCTTCAAATATGTTTTTAGTACCTTTATGGACCTTGAGAGTTTAAATGGCTTTGCTCTCAATAGAGCCAACGGATTTCATCAACAATATCTTAATTTGAGTTCTGAAGATGAACGAAGGTCTTACGGGTGTAGAACGACATGAGGGTGAGTAATTAATGACATTATTTTCATTTTTGGGTGAACTAACCCTTTAAGATAATAGATTAATCTTTAAAATGTACTGACTTGTTAAGGTTAATATCTTTTCCCTGTTCATGGGCCTCAACCAGCTGTTTAATGACATCTGCAATTGTCATCATCATCAGTTCTGCACGGCTCAAGTCACCTGTTGTGGACACAGAAAGCTCCGAGTTAAGCAGACAGGTCATGTTAGAGAAACACAAATCTCTATGTGTACTCTTGTGTCAACACTACTGTTAAGGACTTGTTAAAGGACAGAACTAGTTACTTGGGATGGACTGACAGCTTTGATTGATACAACCTTTTATCATAAACCTTACACCTAACACACATGTGGATTGATGTTTTGGAGTAAAAAGAAAACAATAGTAATTCCATGTGTGCTCATAGTCAAATTATTTCCCAGAAATTAATTTAGGTTAATTTAGTATGCAAGAATCCCATGATGTGCATTCATTCACAAAACTTTGTTAACTTTTTGCCACATTGACATTGTAATAGTGACGAACAGTTACTAAACTGGTTATGTCAATTACAACCGAGATATATAAATCCCATAAACATACAATACCCAGGTCATAGTAGATTATAAAAGTTTAGACATTACAACATGCTCTTAGCAGCTAACAGAATACGTCCTGCTTAAAATTAGCAGTAAATACTTACTCTTCTTTTTCGGCTTTCCCATCTTGGAAACAATCTACAAATAATCCACAACTTGTATACTATAAACACTAAAACTGTCAGTTCGTTAGATCATCAACCCACAGATAAAAACGTCAACATCAGTGAACAACATGCTACACTCTACCGTAAAGCGAATGCGTGTGTCGTTAAAGCAACACATGTAAGTACAGTTGTCGTAAAGTTGCCAGGCACTTTGCTACAGCAGTTCAGAGGAGGACCTCTAGTGTTCAAATGATCTCTGTAGTAATATATTTTTTCTTTTAAGGAGGCTATTTGTGTAATAAATATTGTAATATATAATAAATTGAAACTTATTGTCAGAAAAATACAGTTAGCGATTGTTATGAACATAATAAAAGTGTCATTGTAATAGAGTAATGACACAGAGTATACCCAATCGATATAAGGACTTTGGTATAGTATCATGAATGTTTCAAAATTGCCTCTGGCTATCAGCTACTATCATGGCTGTCCTAAGTGATAACTGAAACTTGTAACGTTACTGCAATTTTAATAACTGCTATGCAGTCTTTTGAAGCCATATTTACACCATTCATATCTGACCACTGTAGTAACTTACTATTTTTAGGTTGATCTAGGGATTTGTTTCAACAGCTGTGCAACACTAAACTAATTATGCATTGCACATAATAATAATAATAATAATAATATATATATATATATATATATATATATATATATATATATATATATATATATATATATATATATATATATATATTTTTTTTTTTTTTTTTTTTTTTTTTTTTATATATATAGGATGCATTTCAGCAAATAGTGCTATGAGAAGTTGAGTATGAATTGCTAAATGCAACCTCTGTTAAGTAATTTTTGACAGCGAGTCAAACTGGCTGGCTATGAGCTCGTGTACATTTGGGTGTGTCCGTCTGATGAGGAGGCACCGCGTACAAATAACCCAGTAATACTAGTCCCTCCTTCTTAGCTCAGTCAGACGCCTACATATTAATAATACATTATTGAGTGTCAAGAGATAGTGGCAATAAAAGAATGACTACGATAGTCTGACATAGTGGGCAAGACGTTTAGGGAGGGTCTGTTTTCTCCAGTGCCAGGCAACATCTGTTTTTCTTCCGCAGTTTTCCTGCAATCTTTGGATCTCGTGCGGAAAAAATATACAGTATAAATATCGCAGTTCATCATGTATCAGCTTATAAGGAAATTCGTGTTCACCGAGTCGCATTGTTTGGAGGAGGACAGCTCGAAAAGTTTCGCGGAGTTGTTTGAGAAGTTGGATGTTAATAAAGATGGGAAAGTGGACGTTTCTGAGCTCAAGACGGGCCTGGCTGCTATGGGCTTTTCTATGGGGAAAGGAGAAGCGCAGGTAATTCCAGTTCACTGGCTCATTGCATTTCTGTTGTTGACTCACTTCTGTTGTTAGGGATCTGTGTATTGAGTGCAGTACAAACCACATAAACCAATAAACCACACTGGCTGGCAGGCTGCTCAGATACATTGTTCGCGTGCCAGGGGAATTTACTACTAAGAAAAATCCACCATTTTGTTATACATGCTGAACCCTTCATAGAAAATACTAGCAGCAGTAGTAGTTCAAACAAAAGATGGGAAATGATGCATTTAGTACCAGCCCACATCCTCCTCTTCTTCCTCTTCTAGTAATATTTGATACTATTCGCAGATCGGAGAAAATGTAGTCATGCTTATTTTTTTTTAGGTTTATGGCTCATAGAAGTAGTCACCAAACTTTGACTACTGCAGGTTATAGCATTTTGACTAAACATTCCCCCAATTAGGAATTCCTTTCAAATAGAGTTTTCAAATCACATATAGGTTATGTCATTTCCTGTCCCTTGCCAGGACGTGCACTTAAAGCAAAAGGGTGGGTAAAGACACTCCTGTACTGCTCATATAAACCCACATTCCATTATCCCTTGGCATTCCTTACACCTGAGACAGCTGATTTAACCCCACCTTGCCTAAGCAAATGAGTCTCACTGTATCAAAGTTCAAAGACAGAGAGCGTGCCAGCAAACTCATCAGGTCACATACATTGGGTTTCTAATAGTTGTCTTGTTTTGAGTGATAATTTGTTGCTCATTTGATTTGTATTACCTGTATTTCTGCATTATACTGGAGTGTGTAGAAGTCTATAATTGCACCTAAATGACAACAATGGGTGGCAGTGTTTTAAAAGCCCACATTGATGTCAGAGAAACAGCCAGGTTTGTCAGTTTGAATATGAAAATGAGGAGTAAATGAGCAAATGTTTTTATCTAGCATAAGGTTGAGATGTCATTGTTTCCATAGGGTATAGATCTTCAACAGAATCTGTACAATGTTCAAAGAAAAAAGTTTGTTTTGTATATTTTGCTACCGATACACTACAGAGTTTCTTGTACTCAGTGATTGGCATTTTCCAGGATCCTCATGGACTGTTACTGTGTTTTTCTCCTACAGAAAATTGTTTCCTCTGGAGACACTGATAAGGATGAGGGGCTGGACTTTGAGGAGTTTTCAAAGTATCTGAAAGAACATGAGAAAAAACTCAAATTGACTTTTAAGAGCCTGGATAAAAATGAGGATGGTAAGATTAAAGTATGTTACTGTATGTTTTTTGCTCTCCTTCTTTGAGGACTAATTTTGAAGCATATTTGAACTATTTTAACTATTAAATTCATGGGATTATTTATACCATTGTTTTTATATATTGTAATCTCACCCAGCCCTAAAATCATGTTAAAGCATTAAAGGTGCAATATGTAAGAATTTTGCAGTAAAATATCCAAAAACCACTAGGCCAGTGTTATATATTTTGTTCACTTGAGTACTTACAACATCCCAAATGTTTGCAACTATTTGTAACCAAGGCTCCGGGACGTGTGAGGAGTCGCCTGTCAATTGCGTCATACCCACGTTACCCTCGGTTTCTGGTTTTATTTTGTAGTAACCATGGAAACACCAATATTTACATGTTTTAATAGACAAGGGAACAACTGTTTTGATATATTTATAGACAGAAAACTAATTATTGTTATATAGCTCAACATGTTTAGTCTTGTTTAAATCTAAATTTCTTGATTTTTTTTCGAGTACCATGCTTTACCGTGCCTCAGAGAAAAACACTATTTTGTCAAATAGATAACATAGCATAATCAGATGCAGCTTTATTTTTAGTAACAGTAATACAGCATTTTCTCCATCATACAATACGTTTTAAAATTAATTGCATGGCATATATCAACACAAGCCATCCAGCATTTATTATGATATTCTAAAAGCGATTTATCTTACTGCAGTGTGTCTCAAATAAGTGTCTCACAGCAGCCACCGAGCGAAAGCACAGAGTAACGTTATAACATCATTTTCAACACACTCTAATATGATAAACAGAGCTGTGTTACCTCATACTCATGACCGGAAAGCGGAGCAGTCGCTCCAGTGGTCTCGTTCAGCTCCCACAACATTCGGTCCTGCTCTGCTTCATACTACAGTAACATTAATAATCGCATCCATGAACATGATTTGTTCCCGAGTCCTATCCCAATTCTTTTCCACCGGCCGTTGAGATGAAGACCACATGTCCCAAGATTCCGCTCTCAAACTTGGCGTCATCAAGCTACGCCTTTGTTTTGAATAGGCTTCTAGCGGACAGAAAATATTACATAGTGCACCTTTAAGGCATTATACAGACTTAACAGTATGACTTTCTGTAAAGCTGCTTTGAAACAATGTCTATTGTGAAAAGTGCTATAGAAATAAATTTGATTCGACTTTACATCCAGTGATCAAAATCTAATTTAGAGTCAAATTAAAAAACTTGATGTTTATCCCAAAATAAACATTAATTAACAACATTATTTGTGTATGCAGGTCGCATTGATGCCAAAGAGATTCAGCAGTCACTTAAAGACATTGGCATAAACTTGACAGATCAAGATGCAGAGAAGATCCTCCACAGGTAATCCTAAGGCCTATTCTCACCAAGAACGAAAAAAAAAAAAAAAAAGTGAAACAAAAATTCGGTCTGTTCATACCATAATCAAAATTTGTCAGAGACATCATTTAATTTATAGCAATGCAGACTATAATTCACCGGACACAGATTCCTGTCACTTTAATGCTAAATATTACACACCTGAATTTTAGTTGCTTTTATGTAGTGATAAAGTGATAGTTTACTTGTTGTGAACAGGCCTTTAAATATTTATGTATGTTTTTGCAACACATTTGTGTTGTCAGTGATTTGTGAAGTCCACAACATGCTTGTGTTAAGTCACTGCTTGTGAAATGCTCATGATCAGTCTAGTTAGTTTGTGATAAAGTATTGCAGACAATGGCAGAGTTTCTTGGGAAAATCTATGATTACCATGCAGGAAAAAAAGTTTAGTAATGATTTGAATACGTATATATAATATACCTGCTGAAATAAGACATTTTCATTGTCCGTTTCATTGACAATTTCAATTGATTCACCCTTTAAGCTGGTAACTTTATCACATAGAACATTGTTCTCCAGACCTACTTGTCCTCTCTAATTTGACCTTTGTCTTCCAGTATTGATGTGGATGGAACTATGACTGTGGATTGGAATGAATGGAGGGAGCATTTCCTCTTCAACCCAGCGGATAACCTTCAGGAAATCATACGCTACTGGAAACACTCCACTGTAAGTTCCACAAAAGAACTCAGATATTACATAAATCCATTACCAACTGATTTGAAGCAGGTCATCAGTTATGATAAACACTAAATGCTGTGGTGACGACCCAGCTTTGTGTATTCAAATGGTCACATGTCATCAGCTGGTCAGACGGCCAGTCAGTTGTCTAGTCAGGCACACAGTTGGTTAGCCCTGTAATCAGCTTGGCCAGCCATTTATATCCCTCCGTCAGTGGACAGGATTGAGAAATCGTGAGAAAAGTGTTGAGAGCAGGAAGGATAAGGAGTCTCTTAACTGATTAAGTGTCAAATGTTAACGAAAGTCACACTAATACTAATTTTAAATGTGCAAGACATCTTAGCATCTCTTGCACGCACACGTTTATTATATAAATGAGGACAAATCACAGACTTGTATTGTTTTTAAATAACAATGAAATGTCCACTTCTTTTAACTAACATGTTTTTGGGTTGATTTATGATTTAAGATTTAAGATAAGTGAAGGGCAAAAATCACCCTGAATCACACGGATATTTGAGCAGTGCAGGTATAATGAGAGTTGTTACAACCAATTGCAGCAAAGCTAATTTAAGACTGTCCTGCACTGGGATTATCCCGGGATGTGCTCGTCATCTGACTTCAGGACTGATGGAAGTGCAGTGAGGCTGGGCAGAGATGAAGGAGCGATTGTGAGGAGAGCAGGTAAAGCAATAGGTCTTCGTTGGAGTTGTTAGCATCTACGGTTGGTATCAGACGAGCTGGTGGCAGAGGGTCAGCATGGCTTTGCTGCAGGAGCACAAGAGGGAATGGCTCATCATTGATTTTGAGGATGAAGAAGCTGTATATGTGATGGATGTAGATATGGTAGGTCCCCTGAACCACATTATTTCATAGAGGCCAAAGCAGCTTTAGCCTATTGATCTATATCCTATATATTATGATGTAAAGATAAAAGTTGAAAATATGAAATTATTTAATGATAGAAATTCTTTCTGCTATTGAGGTATGTTTCATTTCTAAATAGTTTAATTTTCTATTCATAATGGCATAGTTAACAAAATATTTGAAGGTTGTTAAACATTAAGAAGGTACATAAACATTAGTCATTTATTCATGTCATTCCAAATATTTATTTTCTTTCTCCTGTGGAACATAAAAGTTGATATTTTGAAGGATGGTGGTAACCAAACAGTTTCAGTTCCCATTGACTATTCCCATTTGACCATTATTTGGACAAAAAATACAATGCAAGTCAGTGGGAACCAAGCTGATTGCTTATCAACATCCTTCAAAATATCTTCCTTTGTGTTCTACAGAAAAATCACTATCCCTTCTGTGATGCAATACTGATCTTACATAAGATGATGGTGATGATGACATTAGATTGCACTAATTTGGATTAGGAGCTAGGTTGCAATTAGATACAGGTTGGGATATGTGTTATGAATTAGGTGCAAATAAGATGTGTGATAAGTGGAAAATAACATTATTACAAATGAACCCCTTTCAGTGTTTTGAGGGTTATTTTGCTCTTACGAATGATAAATCTTTAGGGAGTCCGTAGCCGTGCATTGTGAAAGGTTAAAGGTCAGAGTTGGTCCAGCAATGAGGCCCATGTACATTCTGCTGTTTGCCTATTTTCATATTCTTTGCATGTCACTGTATATGATCAGTCACAAAGCGGTATCAGAATATTGATTTCATAATTTAATCCAACACTAAGACAAAGAAACTTCTTCTCAGTGCTCAAACATAAGTCACATGTAGCATTCAGTATGGTTTGGTAAGTTACTGTGCAGTGTAACTGGTTAGGAACTAACTTCACCTCTATTGTGTGCTAGGTGTTGGATATAGGTGACAGTCTAACCATTCCAGATGAGTTCACTGAGGAGGAGAAGACAACTGGTATCTGGTGGAGGCAGCTTGTTGCTGGGGCCGTGGCAGGGGCGGTCTCTCGAACAGGCACCGCCCCCCTGGACAGAATGAAAGTCTTCATGCAGGTGCAGTTCAGATTTTTCACAATTTTTTCCTAATCAAATAGTATTATTTCTAGTAAAATGTGTACACATCCATAAAACAAGATACATTTACTTGAGAAATAAAATTCTGTGAGGTAATAAAAAATAATTTTTCAGAGAATATATATAATATAATAAACTGGCCATATTGTATGTAAAATGTCAGTTATTCAAAATTAACTTGTAGATTATGGAACTGTTTTACTGAGTATCAACATGACTGTGATTATGATTTTATTACGAGGTAATAACAATTATGATCAACTGGTATTTGAATTGGCTGAGGAATATTATAATATATATAATGTAATTCACTTCATATTTACTTGAATGGCGTAATGAGTCTATCCTTTTCATAGGTTCATTCCTCAAAAACCAACAAAATCAGTCTGTTGGGTGGATTTAAGCAGATGATTAAAGAAGGGGGCGTGGCCTCTCTTTGGAGGGGTAATGGAGTCAACGTCATAAAAATCGCCCCAGAAACTGCAATCAAGTTCATGGCTTATGAGCAGGTGAGAAACTCCCCTCTAAATGAACAAATAATACTAAACTACAGATGAGACAGATGCTCAGTGAATATATCTGTTGGTTTAGATTTCCAGTGCGACAATGAGAAACCCACGTTACCAAAAAACCCACAAACACTGAAAACCACTTCCACTTTTGCATTTATTTTTGCCACAATCTTATCATTTATCTTGGTGAAGCAAGAATAAGCAAAATAACTAGCCATATTGTGTGCAAAAATCGCTCAAAATGAAAACTTGTAGATTATGACTACTAGTTTTGCTAAATATCAACAAAGCTGTGGCCAAATGCTTATGTGACATTGCTTAAGTGTCTTACACAAGCAGTGTGTCAGTGAGAGCTATTTTAACAGCAGTCATTCACAAAACCCTGAACTGGTAATCCGGTGTGGAGGACAGAGGATAATTGCAATGGAGAAGATCGCATTTCCTTTACCTAATGAAAAGTGAACAGATTGTTTTAAACCCTTCTCAGTTTTGCGTAGCCGAGCTTTCACACGTTAAATCAGTCTTGCATAATGTGTTTTGTGTTGTGCTTTGACAGTACAAGAAGCTGCTGACCAAAGAAGGTGGGAAAATCCAATCACATGAAAGGTTAATTGCTGGCTCTCTTGCAGGGGCAACCGCTCAAACGGCCATCTACCCAATGGAGGTGAGAAATGAGACCCATGGAAATTGATTTTTCTATATGATGTTCTTGATTCTATTTGATATATATATATATCTCATGGCTCCAGCATTGCCCAATAAAAATGAACTGTAGCCCTCAGTGGCAATAATGACACATGGTACCCATCTTCAGGTAAATGATTATGATAGTAATATTTAAAAAGAATGTTTTAACTCTTTTAAATTGTAGGTAATGAAGACCAGACTTACTCTGAGGAAGACCGGCCAGTATTCTGGGATGTTTGACTGTGCTAAGAAGATTCTGAAGAAGGAGGGAGTGAAGGCTTTTTATAAAGGCTATGTGCCCAATATCCTGGGAATTCTTCCATATGCTGGAATAGATTTAGCAGTTTATGAGGTGAGTACAAACTCTGAAACACTGTTAAATACCTCAAGATTATATTGTTAAACTATAAACCCAGTTTCTGAATATTTCGGTTTCATATTTTCACACCTCTGGGCAAGTTTTTCAGGTTTTTCAGGTTCGTGACATGAAAAATGTGGCAGATGTTTGCATGTTTGTGTATTTAATTCTCATAAATATAGTTGACTCTTAATGAAGGACGTGAAAAGAACTTTCTAATAGATGTGGCACTTTTTAAAAAAATATATTAAAGGGATAGTTCACCCAAAAATACTGTCATCATTTACTCACCCTCAGCTTGTTCCAAACCTGTATACATTTCTTTGTTCTGTTGAAAACAAAGAAAGATAATTTGAAAAAAGTTTGTAACCCGGCCGTTTTGGGCCACCATTGACTTCCATAGTATTTTTATTTTCCTACTATGGAAGTCAATGGAGGCCCAAAGCAGGCTGGTTACAAACTTTCTTTAAAATATCTTCCTTTGCATTCAGCAGTACAAAGAAATTAATTCAGGTTTGGAACAAGTTATGGGTGAGCAAATTATGACAGAATTTTTGGGTGAACTATCCTTTTAAGGGTTAGTTCACCCAAAAATGAAAATTCTGTCATTAATTACTCACCCTCATGTCATTTCCAAACCTGTAAGACCTTCATTCATCTTTGGAACACAAATTAAGATGTTTTTGATGAAATCTGAGGTATATGACTCGTCCATAGACAGCAAATTAACTACCGCTTTCAAGGTCCAGAAAGGTACTAAAGATATAATTAAAACAGTCGACATGACTGGAGTGATTCAACCTTAATTTTATGAAGCGATGAGAATATCTTTTGTAAATGTCTGTGTCATTCTCATACACTTTACATTCAGCGGTTTCAGGTTTTACGTCAGAACGCTGACTTCTTATTGGCCGGTTCCTGTATCTGCATAACATGCATGCATTGTGCTGCTCATGTGAACAGCATCTGCCAATACTGACCCAGCGTTCGGAACATTCACATTCACAAAAAGTATTCTCATCGCTTCCTAACATTAAGGTTGAACCACTGTAGTCATTTCGACTATTTTAACAATGTCTTTATTACCTTTCTGGGCATTGAAAATGGTGGTTAAATGGCTGTATCATTTTATCCATTCTCTCTCTGCAGACCTTGAAGAACGCCTGGTTGTCTCGCTATGCTCAAGACACTGCTAACCCAGGAGTGCTGGTTCTTGTCGGTTGCGGGACCATTTCCAGCACATGTGGCCAGTTGGCCAGTTACCCTCTCGCTCTGATCCGCACACGCATGCAGGCCCAGGGTAAATACTCAGGCCAGAATATACACCTCATCAATGCTTTTGCACTGTGATTTACCTAATGTTTTCCTTTTATTCTTCCCAGCATCATTGGAGGGATCAGAGCAGGTGTCAATGTCCAAGTTAGTGAAGAAGATCATGGAGAAGGAGGGCTTTTTCGGGCTATACCGTGGGATCTTGCCCAACTTCATGAAAGTGATCCCAGCTGTCAGCATCAGCTATGTGGTGTATGAGTATATGAGGTCTGGATTAGGCATCTCAAAATGATGATGTTCGTATGATAGTCTTGCATGTTTTTACACGCACAACTTTTAAACTCCTCTCTTTGAAAACACCCTCCATGATGGGATAAAATGTTTTGCTCAGTAACCGAAGTGTTTAAAATTCAACCTTGGAAAAAAACATGATGGTGTCTTGGATTGAGTTTGGGCCCAACCTAATTAATGTTTACACTGAAATATAAATGCACCTATATGTATTTAATGAATTTCTGAAATATTATAAAATTGTGTCTGTTTATATGATTTTATCATGTGACCATGTTGTGGTCATGTAGTACCTGAAGCCATTGTGAGCCAATGCACTATAATGCTATGCAGTATCAGTCTCTGTTTTACACTAGATACATAGATAGATAGATAGATACATAGATAGATACATAGATAGATACATAGATAGATACATAGATAGATAGATACATAGATAGATACATAGACCATTAAAATCTGCCTTCTTGTATAAAGTAATTGTACCTTATTATAAAGGGTATAATTTTTTTAAGTGAATTAGGTTGGGCCGTATTCAAGTCTTTAAACACTGCAGTCAGTCTGTTCTATATGTTCTGTGAAAACTGCTAAATATCCACAGAAAAACAAGAACCAGAGAAACAATGCAAAATGGGAACCCACATGACATAAAGAGCTAAATGTGCCTTATATCATTGGTTCAATTTCTCTGTGGGTCCTTTTCCATCTCAGCTATACATTGGAAATAGAATTTTAAGTTGTGTTGCCTTTATCCCCAATGTTTGGATATTTCAGGAACCCTTGTTTATATTAAAGGTTGTATTTTAATACAGTTTGTTTTGTTTTATTGCACATTTTACCAGATACTGTCAAAAGTGACCGTAAAGAAATTTAAAATGTTACAATGTTCAGATTATCTATTTCAAATACATTGTTATTTTGAACTTTTTATTCATTAAAGAATCCTTAACTTTTTCTATACACTGTAGAGTAATTGCTACTTAAAATTCAGCTTTGCCATCACAGGAATTAATTATTTTAAAATGTATTAAATTGTAATATTTCACAATATAACTATTTTTACACACTTCTGACGCAAAAGCTGGATTTCTTAGTGCGTTTGATTACGTTTGGATTCAGTTAGACTTCCTAAAGAGCACGCTGGTGTTAAGTATTAAAGTACACATTATACTGGACAGTAAAGATGAATTCTTCCTGAAAAAAGCTTTCGATTGCTTCCTCGTTACTGATGTGGCTAATATACTTCATGCATCACTTAAAGGATTAGTTCACTTTCAAATGTAAATTAACCCAAGCTTTTTATCTAGCTTCCACCAGACCATCTTCCGCATTTAACATATGAAAAAAGTCTAAAACTCTTGCAGTTCAAAAGGCTTACGCTACATCCTACGCCTTCCCTATTCAACTTACGGAAAAAGTGTAACTGACGCGACGCCAGTTTACACTTTCTTTGTAACTTGAATACGGAAGGGGTCTAGCGGAAGCTAGGTATTTTACTTCATAACTTGTTAAATATGGATTTTTTTTAAACAAACGCATCAGGGTTTAATGAAGGCCTTCATTAACCCCCCCCAAATTTCATTTGAAAGTAAACTAATCCTTTAATGTGGAGCAGGTCTATTGTGCCATCTGCTGGTGTAAAGCGTATTATTAAGACTAATGTATTGAGAAAAGTGCTTCTATAGATAAAATGTCTAAATACAAAACCAAGACCCAAGAAATTGGACATTTGTTTGAAGAGGTGGAAAATATTGTTGTGTGCCAATAAGACAACTGAAGAAAGTATTATAAGAAATAAATATACAATAAGACGCATGTATGATTCCCTTTTTATTAAAATGTCCCTTTTGGTTTTGAGAGTTTCCTCCACACACTTTTTCCTGAAATACACATGCATTTTACTCTCTTCAACAATCCTCACTCAATGTACATTAATTTACAAAGGGAAATTTAAAATCAAATTGCATTGCTACCATTATTTTAAACAACTGACAGTCCAAAATTACAATCCTCTGAGAAATATTTGATTGTCATAAAACAATGAGTGCAGGTTGAACTGAAATGACCCATGGCTCTCCTTTGTCTCAGGAATTCATCATAACGTGTCCATGCCTGATGTATTGACAGAAGTAATCCGGACTCTCATAAACAAACACATAATATACAGAATAAACAAAATGGCACCAGTTCAGTTGACATATAGAGCAGAAACCCCAGGACTTCTCGCACTGTTGTGGAATACTGAAATACTGCACAGTGTAAAGTTAGGTGGTTCATGCAAGAGCAACAGGCTTTCTTTCAAATCCACATACAGATAGAGCAATAAAGCTATGCACATGTTTTGTAGCATTATGACCAGCCTCTCACAATGTACAATTTGTAAAATTGTCTGCAGTGTCTAACACAATAATAATTTAACTCTGTAATATTAACTTATTAACTTGAGATAATGTTTTACTTTAGTATTTTTGATCTCAAGGGAAACAATTTACAGACATAACAAATCTAAAACAAAAAAGTAAACAAAAACAAAATAACTGAAAACAAAATAAAAATAAACAAAGTAAATAAAAACAAACCAAATAAATGAAAACAAAACAAAAAACAAATCAAAAATGGTCCATCAAGAAAAGCTGATACAGCAAATAGGAATATAAAACACTTTTTTTTTTGGACCAAAAACCAAAAAATGACGTAAAAAAAAATTATCAATAATCTCCAGTATGAGAATTTATCTAAAACAGGAAAAAAGTTCAAATAAAAACTGTAAAAAAGAAAAAAAAAAAGATGGTCAGTGAAAAATAAAAAGGAAAAAATGTACAATAGGTTAGTTCATCAAAAGCAACAGACTCAAATTTTGGCAATAACAGAGAACAAACAAACAGATCTTGTATTTGGATATTCCAATTTCAAGACTACAGTAGCAGGCTGACAGAAAGATTATTGCACCATCGCTCTTCAGCTCGTCCCTGGGGTGACTTCCATTTACAGTGTAGCAGGTCTGGCTGGCAGCACAGTAGTATCATAATTGCACATTAATTGTGTTGCTGGTTCAATATAAACCCTAACACCAAACATAAAGATGTTACTTTGGTTAAAGACATGGATTGCCAATCCAAATGTTTATAATACTAAAAGCAACATTGAGAGCTTTTTGGTGGTTCTTATGTAGCAAATAAAACTGAATAACAGATCTACACATAATCCAGTACATCTAATGCATTTTATGGTGAAATAATATGACACTGATTCACTCAGAGACAGGGAGAGATAGCAGCACTCAGTCTGGAGTCTGTTCTGCAGGACACCTGTAGGAGGCGCTGTCTGTCACTCCCCTGTGCCGGCCATGAGGCGGTCATCACTTTGTGCTGATCCTGAGCATGAGGGGTCACGAAATTCCAACCAAGAGAGGAGGCGTATTTGAGGGAGGCTGTTGAGACCTCACCTGAACAAAGTGACAGGAATAGTCATTATAATGTTACATAACAAATCACTAATAATGCACTGTGCCATTAAAGGACAAAGCAAAGGTGATGTTTTAATTTAGATTACGCACCAACTGAATAAACAAAAGTTGGTTCTGTAGTTTCCCTCCAAGCCAAGAGAGGGCAGCATACTATGTGATGATTACTTTATTGTCAGGTCTAACTAGCCTCAGCTTATGTACAAAAATGGAAAGAGCTTTAAAATATATATACATATACATATATATATATATATATATATATATATATATATATATATATATATATATATATATATATATATATATATATATATATATATATTATTTGAAAGACTTGATTGACATGATCATTTCCCTTCTAAATGACTGGATTCCATTAATTTTATTTACCCATAATGCCACAAACTTCTGATTGATAGTGTTTTGTGTGTGACATAAAAGCTTCATTCATACTACAGGTGAAATCTTTTAGACACTATTCAAAGTGCAAGTTATACAACCATTCAAAATTTTGGAGAAAGTAAGATTTTTTTTTTTTTAATTATTATTCAAAGAAATCAACACTTTTATTCAGCAAGGACACATTAAATTGATCAAAAGTGACAGAGAACACATTTAAAATCTTTTCAAAAACAAACAAAAAAACTTTTAAACTGTCATTTATATATGTCCAGATTTTTACTGTCACTTCTGCAAATATTAATATAGAGCAGGTAGCTAGAAATCAGATTTCATGTGTTTAGCCTACAAAAAACTACAGAAGAGGATTAGGGCCAAGCAATAATAAAAAAAATAAAACCATCTCGAGATTAAAGTTGTTAAATTTTGAGAAAAAAGTCTAAATAAAATGTTGAGAATAAACTCGTTAAATTACGAGGAAAAAAATATTTAAATAAAAAAAAAAAAAAGTCGAGATAAAATGTTGAGAATAAAGTCGTTTAATTACGAGAAAAAAAGTCATTAAATTCCGAGAACAAATTCATTTTTCTCATAATTTAACGAATTTGTTCTCGTTATTTAATGACTTTTTTCTAGTAATTTAATGACTTTATTCTCAACATTTTATCTAGACTTTTTTCCCGAAATTTAACGAGATTTTTCTCGAAATTTAACAACTTTAATCTCGAGATAGTTTTATTTTTTTTATTATTGCTTGGCCCTAATCCTCTTCCATAAAAAACTGAACAAATTTTGATTGGATAAAAAAAAAAGATTTTTGGCTGCCTGAAAAAGTGATGGAAAAAAGCAGCTGGATGACACTTCATGCTGGTTGCGATAGATTGGGTCAGGCATGCATGTGTTGCTAGACAAACACATACACACTAACACACACTTATACCAGTACCTCTATCAGACCAAGAAGAAGTGGATGGAACCGAATAGAAGGATGAAGGGAGAGGGGTACAGCCTAGAGAGGCAATCTTGAGTTCATTCTTCTGGAATAACTCAGAAGACATAGAGATACAGGGGAGAAGGAAAATAACCCAGTGAGAAAGAGCCGGAGATAGAGCCTTTAATAGCTAGCAATCGTCTGATTTTTGGTTTTGCTCCTTTGATGAAAACATCTATTCAGCTAAAAACTATGTTGAGATGCTAAAAAAAACAATTGGGCTACACCAGTGGTGTCTGGTGGAAAATTTTCAAGGCAGGGCTGCAGTTATTGGACAATTCCAGCAAACATCCCATTATGATGCAATTTTCTACAAGCTTTAAAAAAAAAATATATATATATATATATATATATATAATAATAATTTCACAATGTATGTATACACTGCAACAGCAAAAACTGAGGAAAAAATGAATGTTACATTTGTTTAGAGCTTTTTCATATATAACTACAAGTCAATGTGCGATACCAAACAGGACCACATGGAGATTCCAGCCGTCACCTTGACTTGACTGCATATATACACTACACAGATCCATTCAGAATTACTTAACACAACAAAATACAGTGATCTGAGTCGACAGCATCAGTGAACAGTTCTGTCAGAGCGAGTGTTTGAGTCTGTGCTTGGAGTGTCTGATGTTCATATGTACATAAACACCACTGACCCTCGCAAACTCCTCAAAAACATACTTCTTAGGCGAGCATCCATTAGAAAACACTCGACCATATTGAAATGTGCTCATGTCTTTACCTTGATTACAATCATCATCCATCAAAACTTTACTAGCAAGACACTGGTTTGCTTTATCCAGCCCCTAGTCCTGACTTTAGCAGTGGCTCGCTATGGGTGATAAAATAATCTCTCTTTTCGCATTAGAATTGAGGACACTTGATAGGCTAAATTTTATGTCATACCTTGAATACTTGAATTTGCTATTGTGCTACGCAGACCTGCCTTCTGTGGGCAATTATCACCCCAGAGCTAAACTTGAGACATGTGGACAAGAAGAGGGGACATATAGGGAAAGCATATATTTTGTACAGATGATTTTCTATCATATCAATATCAAATTTATATGATTAATTATAATAATTGTGTGTGGTTCAGGGAGGGCAGCACCTTAGGCCCTCTATTGGCCAGCAGCCAATGGGCTACACTTTGGGTGTGCGACCAACATTTTACAAAAAGAAACATGCTTGAGGTTGTAAAAGAGATGCATGTATGAATGGTAGAAAAAGCTCACCTCTAGGTTTGAGCGAGCTTGTTTCAACACATCCCGCGTTCTTGACACTGGAAAAAAACAAAAACAGTGAAGAGAAGAGAAGAACAATAAACATGAACAAAGATAATAGAAAATAGAAGAGAGTCGCTCACGTTGATTGACAATGAATTGCTCCATGTTGTCTTTAGTGCGACTGGAGGTCTTTAGATTCTCCATTGTGTCCCTGAGAAGCTGCTCTTGCTCCGACAACTTGCGCCTCAATGCGACAACCTCTTTTCTCAAAGACTGCTCCTGCACAAACAATTAAAAAAAAAAAACCTTTAGCATTACACCAATAACTGACATTCAAATAGGTTTTTATTAAAGGTGCTGTAGAATGTCTTTTTAAAAGATATAAATCTAAGGTGTCTCCTGAATGTGTCTGTGAAGTTTCAGGTCAAAATACCCCATAGATTTTTTTCATTAATTTTTTTTAACTGCCTATTTTGAGCCAAAATTATATATGCACCGATTCCTTGCGCGACCCCTTTAAATCTCTTGCTCTCCCGCCTCCGGAGCTCGAGCTTGCCTTAAACAGCATAAACAAAGTTAATATATCACACAGTTAATATAACCCTCAAAATGGATCTTTACAAAGTGTTCGTCATGCAGCATGTCTAATCGCACAAGTACAGTGTTTATTTGGATGTTTACATTTGATTTTGAACAAGTTTGATAGTGCTCCGTGGCTAAAGCTAACATTACACACTGTTGGAGAGATTTATAAAGAATGAAGTTGTATTTATGAATTATACAGACTGCAAATGTTTAAAAAATGAAAATATCGACAGTCTCGTCTCCGTGAATATACTAATAAACAATGGTAACTTTAACAACATTTAACAGTACATTAGCAACATGCTAACGAAACATTTAGAAAGACAATTTACAAATATCACTAAAAATATCATGATATCATGGATCATGTCAGTTATTATTGCTCCATCTGCCATTTTTCACTGTTGTTCTTGCTTGCTTACCTAGTCTGATGATTCAGCTGTGCAGATCCAGACGTTTATACTGGCTGCCCTTGTGTAATGCCTTGAACATGAGCTGGCATATGCAAATAATGGGGGGCGTACATATTAATGAGCCCAACTGTTACGTAACAGTCGGTGTTATGTTGAGATTCGCCTGTTCTTCGAAGGTCTTTTAAACAAATGAGATTTATATAAGAAGGAGGAAACAATGGAGTTTGAGACCAACTGTAAGTCATTTCCATGTACTGAATTCTTGTTATTTAACTATGCCAAGATCAATTCAATTTTTAATTCTAGGGCACCTTTAATGGTTTAATCAAGTAAAGGAGCATTCCTGAATTCATTTTCTGTTGCTGTTGGTGTGAATTTCACATGTGATGTCACATACAGTAGGAGCACAAAAGTAGGTAGTGTTTCCAAGACTTATACATGATAACTGAAATGTTTACTTTCTAAGTGCTTTCTGACCTTTTTAAGCTGCTGGGCCGAGGCGTCAGTGCTGGGCAGAGCCGCCCTCCAGAACATTCTTAAGAGAGAGCTTGTCTCCTCCAGAATCTGCTTCAGTGTCTTTGTGCTGGCATGCAAGTTCCTCACATAACCCTGCAGAGAGAGAGACTGCGCATGAGTAACATTTCATTTGGAGTTCCCCTAGCATCACATCAGCCTTTCATCTTAAATACACTGACCTCTGGCAGGTCATGCGATTCTGTGCTGGACTGCAGTGCCACCTCCATTTTGCAGATAACCACCTTCCCCTCCAGTAGCTGCTGCTGAAGGGCACAGAAGTCATCTACGTGACCAATCATATGACGCCCTGTCCTGCAGGCGAAGGAGCCGTCAGGGGCCTCAGCTTCCAGTTCCTCAGCAGCAGACTTTGGCGAGTCTAATCAGAAGATGTGCATTGATTAATTAGTTTTCTGTGACTCACACTCAGTTGAGTGAGGTTTATCTCTTATATAAAGCATCAAATGTGTTTTATATAAGACTCTTACCACTAGCAGAAGACTTTGGGTCATCTGGTTCCACGGCTGGCGAAGCAGGGCTTGAGAACCCTGTATCTCGAACGGGGGGAGATGGTGATTGGTCTACAGCAGATGGTGAGACCAAGGTCAATGGAAATATTATAAACATGTCACAATGAATCCGCAAATGTGTTTTAAATCATGATAAACTTCTTATACTGTAATTAGTTAACTCACCGTGGAATAGCTGTTTTCTGGCTGAGAGGCGAGGCATACACTGGTCCAGCCTCTCTCTCAACTGCTGCTCCAACAAAGGTATTTTAGACTCTCGCTCATGTAGGTCAAAGGTCAAATTAAATCCTGACCCTAGAGTAGTAGAGGGCACAATATATCAGTACATCAATGTTAAATAACTTTTTAATACTCTGTTTATTAGGGTGTAAAGACATATCCCTTACGGAAAAACTACATGAATTTCCCATCTTTCTATATGTGATCTCATGGATTTCACATGGGAACTGCTCCAAAACGACATTTCCCATGTGCAAAGTATGTGTTTCACATGTGCAATTTATGTGGTTATTCAGTAAACTACTATTTAATAAAAAAAAAAAAAAGTTTTTTCTCTGCTGTACCAAAAACATATAGGCCCATGACTTAAAAACCGAGGTACATACCGAACCGCCATTTTTGTGTACTTTTACACCCCTACAGTTTATACAATCATCAATTTGGTCAACCTATCCTGAATCTAAAGAATTAATCCCTGAGTCCTGGATGCACACTGCAATAGTTGCAAACAAAAAGTTCAGTAATTTTGCTTCACGAGTTTCTCTTACCTGTGTTGCTCTCAGTAGTGCCACAGACTCTCTGATACACCTGTAGTTCACACTGCAGTGTGTGCACTAGACACTGACACTCACTCAACTGCTGCTGGAGAACATTCACTTCATGCTGTAGCCTGTTCACAGATGTATGCACATACATATTATTCAAAGCAGTCTGACACATTTTTGTTGAGGGCACAAAGAGTCACTGTAGACTGACACTGTACCTGGTGCTGTTGTCCAGGCTGTTCTGTTTGTCTTGTTTGAGGTGTTGTACTGCCTGAGCCTGCTCTCTAATCTGAGCTTGCAGCTGCCTGCATTGATCCGCCCACCTGCCCGCCTCTAGCTCCGCCTGCTTTAACTGGCCACGCCCAGACAGAACCACTTCTCTCAGCCGCTCCATCTCTTTACTGCCATCTGCACATGAATGAAAAACATCTCAGGAGATATTGGCTACATTTGTGATACTTAAAGGCACAATATGTCATTTTTCACCGCTAGAGGTCGCTTATTCAAAACAAAGGCGTAGCTTCATGAGGGCTTGTTGTCATCATGTCTACAGCTGGTGGAAAAGAATCCAATGGGACTTGGGCAGAAATCATATTCATGGATGAGCTAATGTATTAAAGATTTATTAACATTACTGTAGTATGAAGCAGGGTGTGGCTGATAGCCACTGGAGCGGAACGAGGCTGTTAATTGGAGAAAAGCATGACACACGGCTCGAGAGCAATGGAGCTTTTATTATGCCATTTCCGCTTCTTCCGGTCAAACGTATGTGGGGTAATGCAGCTCTGTTTGATCATATTACATTTGTGTGTTTAAAGTTGTTATAATGCTACTATGAGACACTTGTTGCACACTGCAGTAAGCTAGATCGATATTAGGCATGGTAAAATATGGTACTCGCGGTAAATCAAGAAAACGAGATTTAAACAAAAAGACTTACTATTTTGAGCTATATAACAATGATTATTTTTTTATCGATGAATGTATCCAAACAGTTGCTCACCTGATTAATAAAACAAATAATATATTAAAGCGTGTTTCCATGGTTTCTACAAAATAAAAACGGAAATCGGGGGTAATGCGGGTATAAGGCAACGCACAGACACGGTTTGTGTATTTGTTAAAATTGCTAATTTCTCTGGATTCAATTATTCTTGGAAACATTTAGGATAATGCAAATACACAAGTCAACAAAATATATAATATATATTGTTCTACTGTTTTGTGGATATTTTAATCCAAAAATATTACATATTGTGCCTTTAAAATAAATTAAATGACAACTGAAATAGAATTTTTTAAAATTTAAAAATATTTAAAATTGCCAAGTCAACATTTCTCATTTTCATTTACCTTAACTTGATGTACTAAAATAACTAAAACATTAAATATTAACAAAAACTATAATGTTACCTCAAAGATACTAAAATAACACTGGTTCAGAATAGCATACTACTATCCTAATCATATTGGAATACTTAATAGTGTACTGTAGTGCAATACCTGTATAAAATATGTATATACTGTGCACAGAATGCAATAAAAATCCAGATTACATGATACATTTGGCAAAATGTGCCAAATACAACAGAGCTTCCTGCATGGGATACTGTATCCCACAATGCAATGCGCTCGACTTGAGTATTATCTGATGTCTTTAGATATAATCTCTGCCAAAATGTTAAACACGTCCTTACTCAAAATTATATTAAAAATGCAAAATAACGCTTTTTAATTTCCAAAGATGCTAACTAAAATTTAACATGAAAAACTGCCTATGCAGTGTATACTGTGCAGTACTCAGTATGCACTACGCTACTATTCCATTGCGAACACTGACAAGTATTATGCTTGCTTACTTACTCTTAATATATTAAAGTTGCTAACAAGTTACTGCTAACATTCCTTATGAATATAGTAGGACTAAGATCTTACCTGTCCTGGCCTGTTGGAGTTGGTTCTGCAGGGCGTGATTTTCCTCTTTCAGCAATCGAATCTCATTGGACAGCTGATTGACAGAATCAAGGCCTTGGATATAGATGTTAGTGGGTGCTCCTCCTCCTAGTGAAAAGTAGGCAGAAATATAGATACATTTGAAACTTATATAAAATATATAATCAAAAATATTACGGTTTACAGCCAAAACACCCTGTTGGACTTTCTGACTGGATGAATGTGATTGCCTAAGTCTCTGACCTCCATTTCGCACAGAGGAGGCCAGTCTCTCCTCCAGCTGTTGTCTCAGACGGTCATTGGTCTGGATAGAATCTTCTAGACGCCGTCGGAGAGTGCGAATTTCCCTAAGGTGCTCTTCCATCAAGTCTGCACCTGAAGTATATTATAAAAACAGCATGATAAGCTCACCAAAATATATAAAAACAACATATTAGCATTAGAATTAACTATGTGTTCTCCACAGCTGGAGCACCTGTATGGCCTGACTGATATCCTGAAGAACCAGAGGACACGTCTCCATAAACGCCTGGTCTTAAAGGTCTTGGGCCATACATCATATCCCACATTGCACTGCTCTCCAGAAGGCTTGACCCTGATTTCATAGCAGGACTGGTGTGCCTGCTGCTGACAGGTGACTGTTCAAAGGCATGATGGGATAGTGGGTGTAAACTGCTATGGTCAAGCTGAGCATGGGATCCAAGTGGAAATGCAGGAAGGGGTTTGATCTGAGGACCATGGTAGCCTGTACCGGGATAAAAAAAAACAAATATTAATAGAGAGAATGTAAACTGTGAGAATATACATATTACTCAAAGCGTTTAGGGTCTATGAGATTTTTTGTAATGTTTTTAAAATAAGTCTTGTATGCTCACCAAGGCTGCATTTATTTGAATAAAAATACAGTAAAAACATTAATATTGATAAATATTACTGAATATGAGAAAATAACTGTTTTCTATTTTAATATATGTTAATATATTACATTATATCAGTTATCAGTGTCACATGATCCTTCAGAAATCATTCTAATATGCTGATTTGCATCTCAAGAAATATTCCTTATTATCAATGTTGAAAACAGTTTTGCTGCTTACTATTTTTGTGGAAACCTTTTTTATAATAGTTTTTCTTTGTAACAATGTAAAAGACTTTACTGTTTACTTCTGATCAATTTAATGCACCCTTGCTGAATAAAAGTATTTAAAAAAAAATCTTACTAACCCCAAACTTTTGAATGGTAGTGCACATAATTATATAGCAAATGCAGGTTAAAAAAAAGAAGATGCAAATGTGAGTGAAGCTACCTCACAGTGAATGATCTCAGTAATTTGTGAAAATTTAAGTGAGAGAAATAAAATTTTGCATGCCATCTATTTTTCTTAGACCATTAATAAATAATTCCTTAAGGCATAAATCTAACCAAATGTAATGAGGTCTATGCTTATAACAAGAAAAGTAAGATAAATAATTTGAATTTACAATATATCCTCTAAAAATAAGACTTTATTATCTTGCACAATTTCTTCAATTCAGTCTTTTATAGAGGATGTTTAGATATTTTTATTAGAAAAATACAGATTGAGAAAAAAAAAATTGCATGCGTATTAGTGAGTCAACATTTACCGTTTGCATAATGCAACAATACATTTTCAAGTCTGACTGACAAAAAGTTAACATCAAAATCTGATTTTCTATTTGGAAAAAGCATTATTCTAGTCAAGAAGATTCAGTGATGGAATTAGTATGAATTAGTCTGTGCCACACACACTCAGATGCAGGCTCACTGTTTCCAAGCTGTTTCTGGAGCATTTGAAGCTCTTGGTGAACTTCTGCCAGTGAGAATCCCCCACCATAAGGGTGACGGGATCTCAAGGGACGAGTTTGAGGGTCAAACACAGATGGAGAGGACATTTGAGGACAGTGGAGGGAGGTGGAGAAAGAAATGGAGCTGGACAGAGGTACAGTAGAGAGGCCTGATAGGAGGACACAGAGAAAGAGCTACAGATACTTCATTGTGTGAAACTTTTGCTGGCCTATAGAACAAACGAAACCTTTTCATATATTATTAATTAAAAACAACACACTACCGTTCAAAAGTTTTTTTTTTTTTAGGTATGATTTTTTTAATGTTTTTTGAAAGAAGTCTTGTGTCACATGATCCTTCAGAAATCATTCTAATGCTGATTTGGTGCTCGAGAAATATTTCTTCTTATTATCAATGTTGAAAATACTGCATAATATTTTTTGTGGAAACCTTTATACCTTTTTGTTTCAGGATTCTTTGATTAATAAAAATTTCAGAAGAATGGGATGCCGTTACTGCATTTAATGCATCCTTGCTGGAAAAAAGTATTAATTTCTTCTTTTTTAAATAGTCATACTGAAGCCTCACTTTTGAACGGTAGTGTACATTGTGATAAAATAACATTGTTATGAGAGACACTAAAAAGGGCATGTGTGGTTTTGTATCCTCTCACTCTTCCTACCTGTCTGGGCCTGGGTTTCCATTGGCCTGTGTGGTGTGCAGTGTGTGCTGGGACAGGTGTTGGAAGACTGGTGGCTGTGAGAGGAAGTAATAGATGGAGGATTGGATGGATGTAATGAGGCTGAGCCTCTATGAATGTGTGAATCTGAAACAAAACAGACGGACAATGAAAAGAGGTGGATGAGAAGCTAATCTGAATATGATAACGTGGGGGAAAACATGATAAAATGCACAAACATGATGATAATAAAGTCAAAAACCTGTGGCACTTCTTGCTGCCTCCTCTTGGCCATATTCACTGGCAGCATCTAGTTCGGAGCACAGCTCTAGATCCTCATTGGTTGAGCCGTGGTCATCTGACACAAAAGAGGTCCTGTCTGATTGGTCTGTGGCCACAGAGAGGGCATGGCTGCTAGTAGGTGTATCCGATCGTGGTTGTTGCTGGTCAAGTTTGGAGCGTAGGGACTCGATGAGTTTGTCTTTTTGTTGTAGCTCCTTGCTCAGCCTAAGAACATACAAAAATTACATTTTACATTGGTAGTATTTAATATTAAGCTAATCGTCTGCCATGAGATGACAGTGAGGGACCACTGTATGTCTGTAAGCCATTCAGAAGATATTTGATGATTAACGTACAGTTATGAGAAGCAGTGACTTTGGACTAATCAGATATCACAGTGGGTGGGGCTACCCAGCTGCAGAAACAGAAGCCAAGTGATCATCAAAATATCCCGCTGCTTGTTGCAGCTGAGGCTAGTTATGATGATTAGGACAAAAGCAAGCATGGAGCACAATCTGCAAACAATAAATATATAACTATATTTTCAGAATATGAGCAAAATAAGCATTCTTTTCATTGCTTTTCATTCAATACACAAGTAAATGCTTCCGCTATTTCCCACTTACGATTACTTTTGTTAATGTGCCACCCACATGTGATGAAGAGATTGTGTTGTGCTTCTCCTCTCCTGTAAGTCAAATTTGCTCAATGAATAAATGTAAACGTCAGGTTCTGATAAAAGTGAGTTTTGGGTTTATTATGCTTATGTGGATTCAAATTAAGTGTGTTGTACATGCAAATTGTCACCATATTCTGTTTGGCACATGCCAGGTGTGTCCCGCATGTAGGGCATTAGGCTAATTTTGTACCCACAATTCGTTCTAAGCTGGATTAATTAAGACAGGCCTGTTTTTGTTCTGTTAGAGTCAAAACACACACACACAGAGTATATTCTAGACCCTAACCATCACAGAAAGCTTTTGCATTTTTAATTAAAAAAAAAAAAAAAAACATCACTTAGTATGATTTATAAGCTGTTTTCCTCATGGGGACCAAAAAAATGTCCCCACAAGGTCAATTATTTTGGATATTGGAGACATTTTGTCCAAATAACATTGGGTAAACATGAAACACCGCCCCTCCCACACACATCATGTTTTATGGGGAATTTCTATAGACAATGTACTGTACAAACTGTATATTCTATTCACAAACCCTACCCTAAACAGAACCCTTGCAGAAAACTTTCTGCATTTTTACATAAAAAACCCAAAACATATTGAGGGATTTTCAAGCTGCTTTCCTCATGGGGACCACAAAAAAAAAGTCCACACATGGTCAAAAATGTCACGTTTTACTGTCCTCGAAGTGACATTTGGTCACTTAGGGTTTACCCAGATCACACACTCACACACACACACACACACACACACACACACACACAGTTACACAGTGTGTGCCATCTATCTCACACGTGCTCCATCTCCAAATCACTTATGCTTTAATTATACAGACACACAATCATATGCACCAAAGTTTAACACCACCAACAGTTACGTCTTACATAATATCTAACAAAATTCATTGCACTGACATTTTAAGGTCAATTTACACTGCACCGACTGAAGCCGATCAATGCAGACAATCACCAGATTACACTACGTCAGCTCTCAGATATTCCACGACCCAACATGCACTGATTCAACATGTTCAATTTGGCGAAAACACACTCCGACAGACGTAACAGACGCCGACAAGGCTAACACATTGATCTGACAAAACCTGATGAAGAGTCTGTTGCCGTCTGTCGCCGCAGCGTGAAGTATTTCTTCTATTCCACACACCTAGCAACTTCTTCAGAAGCTAAAGACCTAGTAAGCCGCCTTACTGTCTACATAGGCACCTGTCATCCTAACAGAAATGGAACCCCATAAGAGATTTTTTTAACACTACATAGGCACCAAATAGACCTCAATGCACAGGAAACATAACAAAATGTTTTTTTACTCTATTCAGCAAGGATGCATTAAATTGATCAAAAGTTAAACTTAAGACCTTTAAAATGTTACAAATATTTTCATTTCAAATAAATGCTGTTCTTTTGAACTTTATGGCCATGAAATAATTCTGAAAATTTGTAGCAGTTTCTACTGCTTTTTGTCTTCACAAAAATATTAAGCAGCACAACTGTTTGAATATTGATAATATATGTTTCTTAAGCACCAAATCTGCATATTAGAATGATCTCCGAAGGACCATGTGACACTGAAGACTGGAGTAACAGCTGATAAAAAAAACTGTTATTAAATATCGCAATAATATATTTCACAAAATTACTGTTTTACTGTATTTTTGATTAAATAAATGCCATGGTGAGCATAAGAGACTTTCAAAAACATTACAGTTCAAAAGTTTGGGGATAGTAAGATTAGACTACACAAGCACAATTTTTGGTTTTATATAGTTTACAAAATTATTTACACATGTAAAACACCTTGAAGCTCTTACTTCTCAATCTGTCTGTGCAAGGTTCTTCTTTCCCTTTCTGTCTGCTTCTTGACAATAGCCAACTCTCTCTTCTGTACCTGCCATTCCCACAGAGAGAAGGAGAAGAGGGAGTCACGATACAGGGGGCTGCTTTTGGACAGCATGTTCTTCCAAAGTGGAGCCATGGCCCCCCGCCCAGCCTGACCCCTTATGCTCCCTTGAGGCTTGGTCACTGCCACTTCATCCTGACTTTCCAAACTCACGGCTGGCTGGGAAACACAGAGGAGCAGATCAGGGGCTGCATTACTGGCAGCCGGTGTAGCGCCTGTCAACTGGGTCTCCGTGGTAACTGGGCTGCGATCATTCGTGTGACGAAGGAAGGGGGGTTTGCCCAGATTGAGAGTAGTGATGGGGGAGGAGTTGGGAATTCTCCAGCAGGCAGTTGGGTGAAGAGCAAAGCGATTCCCGAGATTACACTAAACGCTGTTTATTCCCAAACACAATGGAGAGTTTTAATACATCCACATAATGCAAAAATACCAACTGTTGTGACATCCAATATAGTCTTACCAAAACTTCTCTTCTTTTTCAAGTCCTTCCTGGACTATAGGAACAGATCAAACACATCCTTGAGGAACTAATAATCACAAAGCCAACCTGAAATTCCTGAAGTCTCGATTTCAAAGAAACAAAAGCCCCTGATGTTGACTGTTCAGTAAGTCCTTCTTCTCAGAGACCAGTGCTTTTCTATTTATTCCCAAAAGAGGAAAAGGGTAATCGGTATATCTTCCTGAAACGTAACGTCCTTCCTCATGAGCTCTCAAACACAACAAACCCTCATGGTGAAGTGTGCGTGTATGTGTGGTCCTTGCCGTTGGGCTGATGTGTTCCTCTGCGCATAAACAGGGTGCTTCAGTCAAAAGAGACACATCTGTGTTCCAATAAACAAATATAAAGCATATCCAGACTATTAAATGCTTATAAAATTAGGAAACCTAAAAAAATGCCTCTTGTAAATCATCACAACATTGATTTTGGTAAAAGTTCCTTCTTTTTCTGTATGGTTTCGTATCCATAACCATCCAAATGAAGACATACGAAAAAGGAAAATGTGACGATATTCTGTCGTCCCTCCTCTTTTGGCATTCAGTCACACTGTTCTTTCACATGGCCTCGGATGTGGTCTTCTTCCACCATCTTCTCATCTTTCTCGCTCTCTTTCTCTGTCAGCTTTAGCTGCCTCTGACCTATTTCACTCATGAGGTTTTAATAACTTAACCTGATTAGCGCTGAAGTCAACACCCAATCCAGAGACGGGTAGTCACAGCACAGCTACCAACCATGACAGCTCTGTCCCAGGGCAAATGTTCTCAAGAGGACACGAAAACACACATAAAACACTTAGGACATCAAACCGATGCAAATCCCCTCCGTTTTCACTCAATTACAAGCTCCAGCTAAATGAGCCGACTGGCAACAAAATACGGTTAAGTCCAGCCGTGCATCTGGTTGGCCATCTGCGCACCCTTTCACTCTCTTTCACCTCATTAAAGGCTGCAATATTAGAGACAAACAGAGACATTTCCAGAAGGAGATTACACACTGGATATGATCCTTTTCTGGCTGTGAGCTTCCATTATGAAATAAGGGACAAGGAGGTGACATGCTCTACCAGATTGACAAAGATGGCTCTAAACTGCAATTAAAGCCATTATGAAGACGACAGATCCCCTGTGATTTAAGAAGTCAACTGTATTATTAGTTAAATGGTCCCTCGGAAATGATTCATGGTTTGGTGCAGTAGGGAAGGGAATCATAAAGAACTTAATGGTTCCGTTTCCGGTTCCGATTCCTCTTAACAATATATTAAAAAAAACAAAGCAAAAATACATGTTAATATATTTCATTCATTTACTCATAATGTGCATAAGCATTAACTACACATTGTCATTTGAACAGCCAGTAAGTAACTACAGTGATTTAAGTCTCACAGTTAGCTAAAGTGATTGATTCACTAAAAGAACTGACTCATTAAAGTCATTTGTTCTATAATCTGACAGCTCTGATTGTGTGTATGTGTTTGATTCACTAAAAAGAACAAGTTGATAAGAGTCATTCGTTTGGAAATCAGACTACATTGGTTGGATTATACTGGTTACGCTGCATGTTTATAAATCACTACAAAGAATCAACTCATGAGTCATTTCAACTCATTTGCGAATCAGACTACACTCCCAGGTAACAAATTTTTGGTTCTGGAAACGTTCCCAGAACAGACATCCTAACCTTTTCTGTTGATTAGCCAGGCAAGTTCTTTACGTAAATAGAACGTTCCCTGTTAGTTTGGAGAACTTTCCCCTAACCTTCCCAGAACGTTCCCGGAACGTTCCCTGAACCTCTTTACTCCAATATAATTTGGCCTGCAGTATATCAGTAATCATCCAGCACTCCCAGCTGCATCCCAGCTATTTGTATTGTATAATTTTGATTCACTAAAAAGAATCAGTATATAAGAGTCAATCATTCAGAAATTCAGTACTACTGTAAATTCAGTAGCGGTGTTGCAGCACCACTGAATGAATAGTGTAGGAAACTTTATATATTTTTGTATGGTGTTCCATTTGTATCTGTAGAAAATTGAATGTGCGAAACCTGTTAACACAACCGAATCTTGTTCACATCTGATATTTAAAAATAAATAAATAAATAAATATATTATATATATATATATATATATATATATATATATATATATATATATATATATATATATATAGATTTTTTTTTTTTTTTAAATTAACCACTTGTTGGTCACCAGAAATATTTCAAAAGAAATACTGTTCCTCTGATGTCTAGTGGTTGTCTCTTAATTCTCTTCAAATTAAGACCATCTCTTCAACTAACCCATCCAGCAAAGCAATCAATCCTAGCTTTGGATAACTCGGAATGCCTCCAGACACAGTGGGTTGCATGTGGATACACACAAAAAAATGCAAAAGGATGCAGGAGAGCTCAATTCCACCAGACATGAGAGCAACGACCAAGTCTTTCTCATAATCAGGTCAATCCATCTAGATGTTCCAGCAGAAACTTCAAAAATATTGATATTTTTTAAATATATTGCCAAAAAAATCTCTCTGCCATAGCGTTTGATGTACAAACACAGATGATTCTGTTCACAGGCAGACAGTGCAGATCTTCCCAGCTCATGCACGCTCACCCGCTAACTACCGCTCAACACAATGCATGATGGTGTAAGGGAAAGAAAAATAAGGGTCATTTCCTGTAGGGGAATGGGGGCATGAATTCTGCTAAAAAGTCCCATGAGTTCTAAACATTTCAGAGATGCCCTAGAACTAGCAGTGACATTATGTAGCAAGCTTCTGACAGTTCACATTAGCATTAGTGTACAGCATCGCTTAACTGGCCTGCGGGCAAAGTCAAATAAGTCCACTCCAGTGCTCGTGAAAGAGTAGAATGAAGTCAGTGAGTTACAGATGGAGGTGTTGGGGAAGCGATTATGAAAGAAAAGAGGAATAGAAACAGAAAAGAAATAAAGACTACCGAAATCAAATACCTTAAACAACCTCTTAATATTAAAAGGTCACGTTAACAGATTTAAAGGGCACCTATTATGCCCCTTTTTACAAGATGTAATATTGGTCTTGGGTGTCCCCAGAATGTATTTGTGAAGTTTCAGCACAAAATACCCCACAGTTAATTTATTTTAACCATTTGAAAATGTCATTTTTGGGGCCTGTTTTAAAAAGAGCTGTTTTGGTGTGTACCACCTTAAATATAAATGAGCTGCATATCCCCGCCCTGCCTTTGGATGTGGGCGTAACTTGCAATAAACAGTCGGTAGAAGCAGAATGGCTGAGAATGAGAGACCCGCTGTTTTGTATGGCATTTAGCCGTACACGTTTGAACCGGAATCAGACTCAGATGATGAAGAGACTCCGGCAGAAGAAACACAATTGAGAATGGAGCAGGACGTCTCTGAATGGTTATTTGATACATTTATGTACTTACAGAGTTTTAATCGCGTCCCCTTTGCAATTATGGATGTGCAACACACACACACACTGTGATAACGTTCGCACAATTTTTTGAAACTATAAACACAAATACTGTGATAACGTTTGCTAAGTACGTTAGATACACACTATACAAACAAGGTTTAAATTATATACACAGACATTCTACGACGACGACAACAACTTTAGACGCATTTGTTATTGAATTGGCTGACATCGACTGAAATGACTATTTGCTCAAAAAACATTAAATACACTTACTTCTTCTGGAGGTGACGTTGGATCGCGAACAGTAGGCAACGATCCACACTTGAGGATTAACTTTGAAGCAAGACGTGCTTTGAATTGACCTTCGTTCTCAAAACAGTCAGTCAAAAAATGATTCACGCAAACATAAACGTATTTTGGAATTTTGAGTGGCGCCTTTCCTTAGTAAATAAAATCCATCCACTGCGTTTTCAGTGGCTCTGATGTCGGAAGTAAGTAAAAACTACTATGTTCATTATTACATCCCACAACAGAACGATTATGTTTCTTAGGAGACCGGATTACCGGCTGTCGTTGAAACAATGGAGGATGGTCGATAGATCACCGAGGGCGGAGTCTATGCCAAAACCAGATTGTCAATCAAACCACGTGGGTGGGGCTTAGCGCAATTCTACGTCACAGTGAGAGCAATCTTAGAACAGGGCGTTCTGAGACAGTGCTTATGAATTATTGAGATTGTAAAAAAAACCACTGGGTGGATTTTTCTCATTCTAGGGTGGTTTTGCTCACACACTGCCAACACACATTTATGGTCAAACACCATGTAAAAGTGAATTTTGCATAATAGGTGCCCTTTAAATCTAAAACTGCCAAAAAAAAATGTTCCATTCTGACTATAACAATATTTGATGAACTTGACTGTTTTTTTTTTTACCAACTTGAACATGCAATCAATTTTGTAATGCATAATCAGAAAAATTAAACGTGTTACTGAATAATTTATTAGTGTTGTAATCAAAATACAAGCTTTTTAACCCATTTTAAACCCTATTAAAAGGTTAATTTATCCCATACACTTCCTCTGTAAGTGCATTACAAACTTTTTACTTCCTTAACCCTAAACAGTCCTTTAAAACCTGATTCTTTCATCCAGCATAACTGGATTAACAAACTTTTTTTGAGTATTATTATATTGTATATATATATATTATTTATATATATGGACCGATAATATACTTGCAGTGACAAAATAACTAGTCTGAGGATGTATGTAGGATTCAAATGCCAGTCACTGACTTGACCATGTCTCATTACTGAAATAGTCTCTCACATTGATTCATCCAGCACAGACTGAACGTTTCCATGATGCTTACTGGGTGAAAACTCATCACAGCTGGTGTCCAAGTCAATAGTACACCAAAATGATCTGCGATCATTCCACCAAATGCATGCACTGCCAAAATTAATCATTACACAACAAGCTGCTCTGCTTTATGAACACATAAAACATACTTTTAATGCACTGCAAGCAATTAGACTTTACTGAGATAATATGCTGAGGTAAAACACTCCTTTAAAGGCTCTTTATTGGGAGTTTAAACTGAAATTTGTGTCAGTACAGTCTGTCAATATGAAACAAATTTCAACAAATCAATATGGCCTTTGGTACTGACCGCAAAGGCAAACTGATACAGTTCTGAAGCGTTACAATGACAACGTGTGATCAATTATATGTTTAGTTGACTCACCGTATTGCGAGCAGCTCATGGCCTGATTTATCATCTGGGACCTCAGAGTGATCCCCTGTAATGATAAAATAAATAAATGCTTTTGTCACAGAAAGGCATTCAGAGATACTGTCAGATTTATATGGCTACCGTACATATGTAAGTATGCATGTGTCACTCACGGCCACTGATCTTGGTGCTGACTCTCTGGGCGAGGGAGATGCTCTGAGAGAGCTGGTCTCTGAAGCTCTGTCCCATGTAGTAATCAATGTCATTTGAACGCAGCAGCTCTTCAAAAGTCTTGGTGGTGTCTCCCAGGTGCTGAGTCAGAATATGGCACACGCCACGGCCCTCCCGCATCCTCTGACGCAGGTGAGAAAGCTCACGGGCCTGCGCTTGGATCAGCGTGTCAAATTTACTGCAGGGAGATTGGTGAGAGTAGCATTTACGCATCTGTGTTACTTAGAGTGAAAATACATGGTGTGACATTTTTGTGCCATCAACAGATTTAATTTTAAATCAAATAAACTAAATAAATAGATATTAAACAGAAAACAGATATATAGATAGAATTAAACAGATAAACTGATTATTTCAAGTGATTAATCTCAAATCGCAAAATAATCACAATATATCATATTTTTTATATTACATTTCAAATACAGTTTTAAAATGTAATATATTAAATGTCATATTTTGAAGAAAGAATTAATCACTAATTACAAGTGAATAATTGTGATTAATCATATTGTTTGTTTGTTTATTTAATGTAGTGCTGTCAAAATTAATGCGTTAACCATTGCAGTTAATTTTTTCAGTTTAATTTGAAATTATTACATTATAAAAATATAAAAACTTTAATGTTAGATGTGATTAATTGCAATTACAGAAAAATGCGATTAATTAGTAGATTTTTTTTAATTGATTGGCAGCACTACTTTAATGTAACTGTAATCTTAAACTTGTCAAATTTCTAAACGTTCATATACGGAAGAGGAATAGGGCCAAGCAATAATAAAAAAATTAAATGTTGAGAATAAACTCATTAAATTACGAGAAAAAAGTCGTTAAATTATGAGAACAAATTCGTTAAATTATGAGAAAAATGTTGTTAAATTTCAAGAAAAAAGTCAAGATAAAATGTTGAGAATAAACTCGTTAAATTATGAGAAGAAAGTCGTTAAATTATGAGAACAAATTCGTTAAATTATGAGAAAAATGTTGTTAAATTTCAAGAAAAAAGTCAAGATAAAATGTTGAGAATAAACTTGTTAAATTACGAGAAAAAAGTCGTTAAATTGCGAGAACAAATTCGTTAAATTGAGAAAAATGTAGTTAAATTTCAAGAAAAAAGTCAAGATAAAATGTAGAGAATAAACTCGTTAAATTACGAGAAAAAAGTTGTTAAATTATGAGAACAAATTCGTTAAATTATGAGAAAAATGTTGTTAAATTTCAAGAAAAAAGTCAAGATAAAATGTTGAGAATAAACTCGTTAAATTACGAGAAGAAAGTCGTTAAATTATGAGAACAAATTCGTTAAATTATGAGAAAAATGTTGTTAAATTTCAAGAAAAAAGTCAAGATAAAATGTTGAGAATAAACTTGTTAAATTACGAGAAAAAAGTCGTTAAATTGCGAGAACAAATTCGTTAAATTGAGAAAAATGTAGTTAAATTTCGAGAAAAAAGTAGAGATAAAATGTTGAGAATAAACTCATTAAATTATGAGAATAAAGTCATTAATTTACGAGAAAATTTGTTAAATTATGAGAACAAATTCGTAATTTAATGAATTTGTTCTCGTAATTTAACGACTTTCTCATAATTTAATGACTTTATTATCAACATTTTATCTCGACTTTTTTCTCGAAATTTAACAACTTTAATCTCGAGATGGTTTTATTTTTTATTATTGCTTGGCCCTAATCCTCTTCCGTAGTCATATATTTAAAACTTGAAACAAAATTTTTTGAATACTAACACACACACAAACACAGTATATAGTATTCAAAAACATAATTATTTTCATAATTATAAGAATATTGTATTGCAAAATTGCAATTAATCACCTTTAATATATATTATAATATTTTAATATGAATTATACATTTTAAATATATATACAGTATATACAAACACAAATATATATACACACAAAAAAAAACTGTAAATAAATGTAATATTTTTTAAATTGCATAATTGCTAATTAAAAGTAATTCATTGTGATTAATGTTACATTTATTTGCATTTACATTCAATATATCTCTAAAATTTCAAAACGTAGTTTATAGTTTGCTCTCCTGCAAGAATATTACATAAATAAACTCACCCCGGCCAGTTTACAGCCTTGCCATCTTCTGCATGACCTTTGCCCTTCCTGAGCTGCTCCTCCAGAGATGTCACACGGGAGACAAGCTCCTGTAGCTCTCGGTCTTGCTTTGGCTGGCGGGGGAGAGAACCGAAGCCGTCAGACGACTGCCAGCCCTCGTCCTCCTCAGCTGTACTCTGTGCCTCCGAGTTATCCAAGCCCCAGTTGACCTTACGAGGAGTGCTGACTGGAGTTTGATCACGCGTTTGGGCCTGCAAGCTACGGATCAGAGCCTGAGACTGGGAGAGCTGACCGCGCATGTCCTCTACCAGCTGCTGCAGGTACGTCACGTCATGTTCAGTCTTTCCAGCGTTCAGTGAGCTGGGACCACCCCACCACTGAGAACTGCCATCACGATAGGAGAGAGATGTGCACAGCTCCAGATCATCAAACTCTGTGGCAAAGCAAGACATACATTTTGATACTGTGTTCAGAAAGTAAAAATAAGCACTATGACCTTAAGATATTAATGCCCCCTAGTGGTAACACCAAATGAGATTACCTGGGCTGCTGGTGTCTTCTCTTTCTGCCTCATTCTCACTGCGGCCACATGTTTCATAACCCAGATCCTGGATGTCCACCTGGACCTGCTTATTGTCCTGCTGTACTGATGTTTCCGCTAAATCAATGACCAGACAAACCTTTCATTTAATGCATTCTATTTTGTGTGTAAGTGTTAAAGACCCCCTGTGGTGAAAATCAAGTTTTTAATGTTGTTTATATGTTTATGTGGTGTTTTTAATATGCTTTAAGACAAACCATGTACAAATTCATAAGCCGACACCATTGCTGAATATTTTCTCTTTAAAACTGCAGTGATCTAAAAGACAGTTTCAAAAACGCGGTTTGAAATCGCTAGTGCTTCTGGCGGGCTTTAGCATATCATTAACTATGAATGCTCTAAAGAAGTCTCAAGCGAAGCCAGGTTATCCAGGTATATTTTTCTGTCGATATGAAAAATCAGGTAGATATAGCGGGTATATTATGATGTTATGATGAACTATATGCCTTTCTCCACTGACATTGTTCAAAGCGTTTCTAAGTATACTGATTTTCAAAAGGCAGCTGTCTGACTCTGAGATGGCGAATGGGAACATGGTTTGAGTAACATTAGCAACACATTATTAGCTGTTTGATAATGTCGTCAAGCAAAGGTTAATCATTTAATTACCGTTATGTGTCCAACATTGTAAAAAGCGATACCATTGTGCAGATTTTACCTTAGTAAGTTGACCGAGCGGATCTCAGAGCTTGTGCGAGTGAGTGGAGGCGGGGCTAATTAGCATAGTCATAGAACCACGTATACTAAATGAAGTAAGGGTGCAGAGTTACATTCAAGCAATTTTAAGGCATGAAGAATTTTTTTTTTTTTTTTGCACAGGAAATTTTTTTTAAATAAGTCATTTTGGTGATCAAAGATGAGTTTTAATGGATACAATTATTGACTACAGGGGGACTTTAATATTCATACTGTAATAATCATAGTCTTAAATTAAATTATCGTATTTCATGATGTCAGATTTATTAATTTTAGTTCATTTAATGCATTTTACTTTTATGAAAAAGAGTGGGATCCCAAAATGACATTCTTAATGACAAAAAAGCCTTCGTTGACAAACATTTCTGCCAGCAGTTTCATTGGTGATGTTGTGTTTACACTCACTGAGCAGTTCTCTGTAATCTTTGAGTTGTTCAGCTTGAGCTTGAACTGTGGCCTCGGACACCATGAGTCTCTCTTGAAGCTCTCTGCTCTCCTGCTGGACCTGCTCAAGGTCAGACTTCAGACTCACCGAATCTTTTTCATTAGGCTGAAACACAAATATGCATGAAAGTTTGCAGTAAAAACCCATGGACAATATTTAACCTCAAATGTAAAGTCAAACTCACCTCTGTACCACATGCATCCACTAGTTGTCCGTCGGACCTATCTGATGTGTTCTTCCGTCCATCATTCTGAGGCTTTCTTCCCGTCACCATACTCTTGAGCTCCTCATTTTCAGAGCGTAAATTGAAGAAAGCTTTCCTGTTTCAGAAGCACACACATGAATTTTCACACTTTTTCACATTTATTATCTGTAAAATAGCCTTTGTAACTTTGTTTGATATATGGAGAGCTGTACCTCATCTGAGAGAGAGAGGAGAAACCAGCCTTTCCCAGCTGGGACTTGAGCTCCATCAGTTCTCTCTCTACTGCCCTCTTCTGCTCCACCAGTAGCTTGACCTCTGTCAGGCCCGGGCCCTCAGCTACTGCATCCTGGCAGCCTTTAAGACCGCTATGCTGATCGCAGCTCTATGAAAGGAGAAAGACTATTATTAGGAAAACTGAGACCTGTGCTATACTTCAAAATAAATGATCTGTATATAGTGAACATATTATACATTTTATATGCATCAATCCACATTTGATGTCTTATAGAAAACAAATGATTTTACCTAGTTGTTCTATGATTTTGATATTTTACACTTTGGGCAGATGTCTTGATTACTAATACTGTGACTATTGTATATAATACATATTAATTTTATTTTTATTAATTTTTTATTTATTTGCATGTCATTTTTCTTTCTCCCTTTACAAAGCACTTTGAATTACCATTGTGTATGAAATGTGCTATGTAAATAAACGTGCCTTACCAATACTATTGTATAGTATAAGTCAGCATGGATGTAGAATTGAATAGTTTTTGTATGCTACAACATAGTATAGTAAGCTAGAATTTAAATATTTGAAGTTAAATACAGGTGCTGGTCATATAATTAGAATATCGTGAAAAAGTTAATTTTTTTATTGTAAATTATTTAAAAAAAAAATGAAACTTTCATTTATACTAGATTCCCTACATGTAAAGTAAAACATTTCAAAAGTTTTTTTTATTTATTTTTTATTTGTTGATTAGAGCGTACAGCTAATGAAAGTCCAAAATCCAGTATCTCAAAATATTAGAATATTTACATTTGAGTTTCATTAAATGACAATCCCTACAGTATAAATTCCGGGTATCTCTTGTTCTTTGAAACCACACTAATGGGTAAGACTGCTGACATGACAATGGTCCAGGAGACAATCATTGACACCCTCCACAAAGAGAGAAAGTCACAGAAGGTCATTACTGAATGGGGTGGCTGTTTACAGAGTGATGTATCAAAGCATATTAAATGCAAAGTTGACTAGAAGGAAGAAATTGGGTAGGCAAAGGTGCACAAGCAACAGGGATGACCACAAGCTTGAGAATACTGTCAAGTAAAGCCGATTCAGACACTTGGGAGAGCTTCACAATGAGTCAAATGAAGCCGGAGTCCGCGCATCAAGAGCCACCACACTCAGAGATCTTCAGGAAAAGGACTACCAAGCCACTTCTGAAACAGAAACAACATCAGAAGCATCTTACCTGGGCTAAGGAGAAAAAGAACTGGACAGTGAACAGTGGTCGAAAGTCCTCTTTTCAGATAAAAGTAAATTTTGCATTTCATGTTGAAATCATGGTCCCAGAGTCTGAAGGAAGACTGGAGAGGCACAGAATCCAAGCTGCTTGAAGTCTAGTGTGAAGTTTCTGAAGTTAGTAATGATTTGGGGGGACGTGACATCTTCTGGTGTTGGTCCATTGTGTTTTCTCAAGTGCAAAGTCAATGCAGCCATCTTCCAGGATATTTTGGAGCACTTTATGCTTCAATCTGCTGACAAGCTTTATGGAGATGCTGATTTCCTTTTCCAGCAGGACTTTAGCACCTGCCCACAGTGCAAAAACCACTTCCAAGTGGTTTGCTGACCATGACATTACTGTGCTTTACTGGCCAGCCAACATGCCTGACCCCTGAATCTATGGGATATTTTCAAGAGAAAGATGAGAAACAATCGATCCAACAATATACAGATGATCTGAAGGCTCAATAGTGCCTCAGCAGTGCCACAGGATGATCACTTACATGCCACACTTCACTGATGCTGTGAGCAATTTCATTTGCTGCTAGAGCAAGTCATTTGCTGTAATATGTGCTGCCGACCAAGTATTGAGTGTACAAATGAACATACTTCAAAGAACTTGAACTTTTCTGCTTTGGAAATCCATTTTTTGATTGATCTTAAATATTCTAATATTTTGAGATACTGGATTTTGGACTTTCATGAGCTGTACGCTCTAATCATCAAAATAAAAAAAATAAAAAACTTTTGAAATGTTTTACTTTACATGTAGGGAATCTAGAATATATAAACATTTCATTTTTAAAAATAATTTACAATAAAAAAATGAACTTTTTCACAATATTCTAATTTTATGACCAGCACCTGTATAAATGCAAACTATGTTTCAGATTTACTTTACATATTACATCTTCAGACATCTATAAAAAACATATTTGTAACTATGCCCATATATACAGTACTATAAAGCTTTCAGCATGTTGACATACAGTACCTGTATGCTGAGCAGAGACTGAGCAGTCAGTTTGGAGCACTCCTCGTCTTCGGCACTGTCAGCAAACTCACTATTGCAGTCTTCATCATCTGACGTGAAACCTAGAGGAAAAATAGTTGCATTGTAGTACAGAAATACACGCAAACGCAGTCATACACAAACACACACTGTGCACTGACTGTTGCATGTGTCACTATGGAGACTAGAGAACATAATACTCTAAAGAGGCTCGTCTTACTGACAGTGGACTTCTCTGAGTAACCTTTCATCAGCAACGTATTCACAAACTATCCCACGTTAAAACCACGCATATCCAGGATCATTTTGACTCTCAGTGACAAACAGATTCACCAGGCCAGTAAGCACACAAAAAATAAGCAGAAAGACAGGAAGAGCAAGAGCAAATAGATGAATACTCATTTCCTGAGTGGCAGCACTGCCCAGTTGTGGTTTTGTTCCATTACTGTACAAGTTAATGTTTTGCGCAGGTTCACATATTGGAAAGGTCTGTTTTGAGTGCTATATTGTAAATTCAGTGGTATATTAATTTTTTCTGCAGCTCATATAACTTAAAAAAAAAAAAAGAATATTGTAAATGTTATTGACTTGTATACGTCCAACAGGATGTTAATTTATCAGTATATTAAAAGTAACTACAGGGAAACTTTAATCGTTTATAGCCAACAAGATTCTAGTATTATTGAATATTAAAATTGGAGCATTTATAAATGGGAAGCTGCTACTCGCACTATACATTTATGTACACTCAAATTGGAGCTAAGGGCTGGTGTGTATTGCATTCATTTACTGAGCAGAGTAAATTTGACAGTATCATAATAATTTCATGACAGATTTGATATAAATCTACTACTGATAGGGTTTGAAAACCTTGGGTTTTGAGGATGAGTGATTGCCGGGATTATTATTCTGGACTGTGTTCAACACACGAGCTCTGCTGTGTATGTGGTGTAATATCCGAAAACAACATCTCTAGGACTTTTGACAAGTATTTTAGCTGCATATACCATATGGATCAGTTATAAACACACAAAAGGGTTGTTAGGTTTACTGTGACATTTAATCTTAGGCATTGATTGTGCTTGTGACTTTGGAAAATGGAAAATAGCAGTAAGAGAGAGATACAGAAGAGAAAAAGGCCCAATATATGTCCAAGAATAAAAAGAATAGACAGGTTTTCACCATATCACCCCAGTGTTTTTCCTTTTGAGTATATTTCATCAAATAATTTACTGAGAGTCAAAATGATCATGGTACATACAAACAAATCTGAAAACCAATTAAGAAAGCACAACACATATCAATCAAATGTCCATGAAGGCATCAGTTAGGCAGTGACATTATGTATTCAGCTCAATACTAAGTGCAAACAATCTGTATGAGACATGCTACAAACACCAGTTCTTGTTATTTTGCATGCAGAGACACACTTATGATATATTAAAATTATGCTCTAACCCTATTGAATAAATCATTATTCTAAATTAACACAGCAGCACTTAAATACAGTTAAACTAATTTTTTGGTACTACAGTCTTTCTAGAATCAATTTTTTACAGGTTTCTTCAGTGAACACAGTGGCAGTAAAATAATATAAGACCAACTTTTTTTTTGTAGTCCTCAAATTAATATATTAAGGTTTTTGTTTTTCTCTTTAAATTAATAAAGTACATTTAACTACATATATTTGAATAAAAATAAACAAAATGAAGTCTAATACAAATGATTGCACTGTTAAAAAAAAAAAAAAACGTTCAAAAACTTCATGCACACAGATAAGAGGAAACACGAGTAAACATGTTAGAATCCATTACAATAGTATTTATAGGCTCTAGTGGTTTCAAATAAATAAAAATGCACAATTCGGTCTTTAGTTATTAATAATTTCAAACATTTGTTAATCTCAAAACATGCTTATCTAATAATTATGAACATGACTGAAATGCACAAAGCATCATTTTTCCTCTGCAGCCTGGGAGAGGCCACATTACAGACCAAACTGCAGCCTGTCCCCACCTCCAAAATCAGCATGTCCTGTTTCCATGGACACCAGTGGATCCAAAACAGCCTGCTTAAAAAAATAATAATCATACAGTACATATATAAAAACCTGAAATTGTACAGTACCATGTGTTGTAGTATAATATTTTGCTATTTAGTTTAAAGGGATAGTTTTTTTACCCCATGATTTACTTACCCACAAGCCTTCCTAGGTGTATATGACCAACATCATCTTTCAGACAAACACAATCGGAGTTTTATTTTTCAAAAAATATGCTTTATAATGGTAGTGAATGGTGCTCTTTTGTCCAAAAAAGTGCATACATCCATCATAAAAATAATCCATACGGCTCCAGGGGGTTAAAGGAACCCTCCACATTTTTTGAAAATAGGCTCATTTTCCAACTCCTAGAGTTAAACAGTTGAGTTTTACCATTTTCGAATCCAATCAGCTGATCTTGGGGTCTGACGGTACCACTTTTAGCATAGCTTAAAATCTGATTAGACCGTTAGCATCTCACTCAAAAATGACCAAAGAGTTTCAATATTTTTCATATTTAAAACTTGACTCTTCTGTAGTTATATCGTGTACTAAGACCGACGGAAAATGAAAAGTTGTGATTTTCTAGGCTGATATGGCTAGGGACTATACTGTCTTTCCGGCGTAATAATCAATGAACTTTGCTGCCGTACCATGGGTGCAGCAGGCGCAATGATATTATGCCTTGCAACCATGGAGACATTTGTGAGAGATGCTGTGTAATATCATTGCACCTGTGCTAAGCCTGGCTGCTGCCTGTGCTTAACTATGCTAAGCTATGCTAAAAGTGGTACCGCCAGACCCGGAGATCGGCTGAATGGATTTGAAAACGGTAAAACTCAACTGCTTAACTCTAGGAGAGTTGGAAAATGAGCCTATTTTCAAAGAAAGCGGAGTGTTCCTTTAATAAAGGCCTTCGGAAGCGAAGCGATTGTTTTTTGTAAGAAAAATATCCATATTTAAAACTTTATAAACTAAAATAACTATGCAAGTCGACTTATGTCACAAGAGTAACCCCTGACGCGATGTAGGATGTAGGAGTAGTGTAAGCTTAGATGCCTCTCGCGGTTTAAACAAATAGGGCTGGGAAACAAATTTAAGCTCCTCTTCTCTTATATCGAAAAAATTCTCGTTTTAGGCTTCTAATTCATGTTTTGTTTTGTTTTGCTCTATCCTCTGCCCTTCCGCATTCGTCATTGCATCACGACAAAATTTGAGTAGGCCGTCTGCCGAAAACTAGAAATTTTAGTTTATAAAGATTTAAATAGGGATATTTTTCTTACAAAAACCCATCACTTCACTTTAGAAGGCCTTTATTAACCCCTGGGGCTGTGTGGATATCTTTTATGAATGATGTTTGCACTTTTTTGGACTTCAAAATCAGGAGCCCCATTCACTACCTTTATAAAGCTTGGAAGAGCCATGCTTTTTTTTTTAATATAACTCAGATTGTGTTTGCCTGAAAGAAGATAGTCATATACACATAGGATGGCATGAAGGTGAGTCAATCATAGGATAATTTTGATTTTTGGGTGAACTATCCCTTTAAGCTCAGTTATTTGTGTTGACGCTCTTTACTTACCTTGTGATTAATGCAGGTGGCATCCTGATGTTCCACTTTCTCTCTCAGCAGCTGCAGCTCTTGGGTCAAGCGCTCTACCAGTGGTAAACCTGATGGCTCCACCAACTGCATCTGCAGATCCTGAAAAATAAACTTGATAAATATACACATGTGCTGAAATATCATATTTTAAACTCAGAGCCTAAACACAAACCTTGATGATTTCCTCTTTGATGCTCACAGTCCTGCTTAAGGCCTCCAGATCTGAGGCCTGGGCCTGGAGCTGGTCTTGATGGGCCGCTAGGGTGGAGCGCAAGGCGGTAAGCTGGTTCTGGGACTCTCTTTCTCTGCGCAGGGTCAACTGGAGCTCATCCTGAAGCGCTTGCGTGTCGACTTCGGTTAACTGAGGGTTTGCCGACCCAAGTTGCCTGCGTAGCTCTTGCAATCGAGCAGTCTGTTCAGCCATTAACTGACCCACACGCCCTGCAGAATCCTGGGAGATTGAGTGTAATGTTAAAAACTATATAAAGCTCAAGAGATAACATTAGATTTTTATGAAGCCTGTAGTTTGGAGATCAGTGGTAGAGTGTCACCTTTATGTACTGCTCTCTTGAGTTGATTGTGTTTAGCAGGTCTTGGACCTGTGAGTAATGCTCTTGAGTCTGTTTGGTGCGGTCCGACAGAAGCTCCTGGAACAAGCGCTCCTTCAGCTGCAGCCGAGACTTGAGCTCCTCAGCCACCTCATTGGACCCGACTGGCATCTTGCTGAGCAGAACCACAGTCATATCCTGCATAGAGATGCATGTTGGATGTTGGATGGAATGAACCTAAAGAGTTAAAAAGAACATAGATATGCAATATATCTGAAGCGTGTGTTCACCTCCGCCTCTTTGGTGCGTGTGTGCAGTGATGTCCGCAGCTGGCTGATTAAAGCGTCTCTTTCTCTCAGGCTGCACATGTGTGACTCCTCTCTCTCACGCTGAACACCCTGAGCACTGTGCCAGGCCTCACACACCTGTTCCAGCTCTAAACCTTTGCCACGCAGCAACAACTCCAGACTCTGTAAAGATAAGAACATTCAAAATAGTTTTGAATGAACTTTAATGCTGGTATTCACAATTTTAGCAGGATAAGCGTGTGACATCAATACCGTGATGGTTTCCTCGTTGTTGGAAAGCACACATCGAAGTTTCTCCAGGTCTCTCTCTTTCTCTCTCAGTAGCAGTTGCAGTTTACGCACCTCGTCTTCCTTCTGTTCCATGCACGTGAACTTCTCGTCTACAGCTCGCTGAGACAGGCAAAGCAAAGTTTGATATTGCACATTTCATATACAATAGTAATTTTAAAGCAAGAATGGATTTATAATGATTTCTATTTTAAATAAATGCTGAACTACATAAACCCTGAAAATTTAAACTTATAAAAAAATGACAGTAAAGACATTAATCATGTTACAAAAGATTTCTTTTTCAAATAAGTGCTGTTCTTGGAACTTTCTGTTCAGTATCTTGAAAAAAATATATCACAGTTTCCACAAAAATATTAAGCAGCGCAACTATTTTCAACATTGATAATAAGAAATGTTTCTTAAGCAGCAAATCAGCATATCAGAATGATTTCTGAAGGATCATGTGACACTGTGACTGGAGTAATGATGCAGAAAATTCAGCTTTGCCATTACAGGAATAAATTACATTTTAAAATATACTGAAATAGGCAGTTATTTTAAATTGTAATAGTATTTCACAATATTACTGTTTTAACTGTTTATTTTTTTAAAACAAATAAATGAAGCTTTGGTGAGCATAAGAGACTTCTTTTAAAAACATTAAAAATATTACTGAGCTAAAATTAGTAATGTACAAAATCAGTAATGTACAGTAATGCACATTTTTATGTCACTTAAAATAATTTAAGATCATTAAGACAAAAAAATAAAAATACAAATAAATATTTATTATTAATTATATATTTTATTAATATTAATAATAATAGCACTGTATGTTTTGTAAAAATGTGCTTATGTACCTCCAATGCTCTGTCTCTTTCCTGAATGCGTTGTTTGAGCTTGAAGATGAGGTTGTCTTTATTTCCGGCAGGCTCTTTCTGACCATCCACCATCTCGCTGTAGTCCTGATCAAGAGTATAAAGCATCAGAGATTAACAAGTCTAATACTAATTAAACTAATACTAATACTGGAACTAATACTAATACTAATACTAATACTAATACTGGAACTAATAATCAAAATGTTCTTTGTATGTCTTACTTGTATCACTTGTTCTTTGTGCTCTAGTGAAGTCTTTAGTTCTCGGATGGTCTTCTCTCTTTCCTCAACTTCTTTCTCTCTCTGTCTCCCTTCATCTCTCCATTTCTCCTCCATTTGCTGTACATCAAAGCGAGCCCTCTCTAGAGCAGCCAGTAGATCCTGGTTGTGTCTTTCTGCCTCCTGGTGGTGCTGCAGGGCTCCCTGCAGGTCAGCCTGGAGATGCTGGTTTCCTCGGGCCAGGTCGTCTTCTCGTCTCTGGCCCTGCTGCTGTGCTCTTTGAAGGCCCTGTAGCTCAAGCTGGGCTGAGAACAGAGAGCCCTGGAGCTCCAACAGATCAGCCTGCAGACGGCTCGGAGTCACTCCAGACACCTGCACCAACGAGAACCAGATATAGTCATCAAAATGGGTTTATAAGACTCATTCCCTAGTGGCTGTAATAAAACAATGTTGACAACGAGAAAGTGTAAAACTAATGCTAAGCATTTAACAGAACTGATACAAATGAAATGTTGAGGAGTGTGATCTTTGAGCTTTACTGAAGGATTCCCACCTGCTGCTGCTGAAGCTGGTAATGGTTGTTCTGTTGTTTCAGAGAGCGAAGAAGCTCATTCTGCTCTTCAATGAGCCGATGGAAATCAGTAATCTAGCAGGAAAGGACATTATTTTATATTAATATTACATTATTAATATAGTTTGAATTCCTTTTTTGTTTTCTACATTTGAATACACCATTCACAGATTTATGTGGCTATACTTCTTCAAATTTATCTAACTTTTCCCATACGTTATCTAAAAGTCCAAATGCCAAACAGTGTGTCTCAAGCATGTGAGGAATGCCTGATATTCCAGCCACTGCTTTACGCTTAAGGGGCAGACATACCTCACAGTCTTTAGTGTTGAGTGAGTCACTCAAGGTCTGTATTGTTCTCTCTTGACCACATGCTGCTTCTCTGACAGAGCGTAGTTCACTTTCCATGTCCCCGAGCCTTTGTTGTAACTTCTGTGAACACAAACAAAAGAGCTCAGTGCAATAATGATTTAATGATTCTCATGCTTGCTGAGACATAAAAATGCCATAGCAACACACACAGCAAAGAAGAATACACAATAACAAGATGACAGTCAAAAGACAAATAACCACTGCTTGAGGAAACAGCTTTTACATTTGATGTCAATACCTTATTACTGGCCTCGCTTTCTCGAATCTTGGTCTGGAGAGATTGGACCTGCTGTTGGGCCTTCTGCAGCTCACTCACACACTGACCCGCTGCGCTCTCATACTCTGCCAGCTGACACTGCTGCTCCTCAATCAACCTCTGAGACACAGACAGATCACACAAACAAATACTTTAAAATGTTTACTGCGAAATGTATTAAAATTTGATGCAACTTTGCTTTTCTGATTACTAAATGAGCATATATGCTTAAAAAAAAAGTGCATTGATGTGAGAGGACACACGCAGTGCTGAACAAACAGTTACGACCATAGCCTCCCTCTACAACTTCCTCAGGAAGTCCTATTTTTCCATGGCGGCATGCCGTTCATTTCCTTGTTTTTCATTTTCACTTAGCATCATTTCTTTCTCTATTTACTGACTATCATACTATCTTGTAATAAAAAAATATTAGTCTCTATGATAAATAGAGACTTGCCTGTGCGCAAAAATAAGTTTGTCTAGCACAAAAGCAGTAGCACCATTAACTGGAGGATAATGTTTCTGATCCAGCCCTGTCTACAGTAACATACAGTGATTACAACTGCCTGTGCACAGTACAATACTGAACACTAAAGATCAAATTACTCACACTGCATGTTTCTTTATCTGTCAGTACATGGGTTCACACAATGAGGGTGTACCTTTTGATAGCTTGGATTAAACATTACATGAATTTATATTGCCAAAAAGATCATATATACTTAATAGTGTTTTGTTTAAGATATATACACCATTCAAAGGTTTAGGTCTGTAAGATTTCTTAATGTTTTTGAAGGAAGTATCTTATGCTCACCAAGCCTGCATTTCTTTGATCAAAAATACAGTAAGAATTATGAAAGATTCTATTTTAATATATTTTAAAATGTAATTCATTTCTGTGATGCAAGGCTGAATTTTCAGCAGCCATTACACCAGTTTTCAGTGTCACATGATCCTTCAGAAATCATTCTAATATGCTGATTTGGTGCTCAAGAAACATTGATTATATTATTATAAATGTTAAAACTAGTTGTGCTGCTTAATATTTTTGTTCTTGATACATTTTTAAGATTCTTTGATGAACAGAAATTTCACTTATTTGTAATAGAATCTTTTGTAACATTATAAATGTCTTTACTGTCACTTTTGATCAATTTAATGCATTCTTGCTGAATAAAAGTATTAATTTCTTTAATAAACTGACCCCAAATTTACACAGCCAATATGTATTAATTAGAAGAGCAAGAATATATGATCCTTTCGGAATTGGCCTGTGTCAGGAAGCATTGTTGCTCACAACAACAGTTGCTATGCAAGAGTTGCTAAGAAGATGATGGGTAACCTAGTAATCAAAAGCAATCAGAGAGCTGGAGAGCTCTGGGAACAAAAAAGCCTGAGGGAGTCCTTGATCAGCTCATCTAGTTTGTGCCCTATAAATTCATCCTTCCTCTTTCTTAATATAGGCAAAGGACAGTCCACAGAATATTATTTTCAAACAACCCTCATTAATTCCTCCTTTTCTTCATTCTGATGTTTTTCTGAGAATCTTTAGGTCTTCTTATGTACCTTCTGAAGCCCTGATGGCTTGCACTGAACGTAATCATCCAACCACAGGTCTTCCAATTCTGCCAACTCTAGCTGAAGCTCCTGCTGGATGCTAGAAGGAGCATCTGGAAGATGGGGGGAAAGGGGACACTCTATCCCAGTGGGAGGCAACTGAAGCAGAGGATAAGGGCTCTCCATGGGTGTAGCATTAGGTTTGAGGAGCACAGGAATCCGACTACCTCTGTGACTCTGGAGAGGGTGATATTCAAAGCTTTTAAGCAGGTTGAGGGCCATGTCAATTCCACACACAGAAGCAGGCCTGGAGTCGGGCCTCCTGATAGTAGATTGTTCCTCTTCAGACTCTCCCTGCAAGGTGTTAGGATGGACTTTTGGATGAGACTCTTGGGTGACATCTACAGCAGTGTCCAAAGACTCCACAGAGGAGGCAGGACTTATGCCGACAGGCTCTGGATCACCGGGGTGGCGTGTTTGGTTGTTCTCTACAGGTTCGGGTTCTGGTGGAGGAGCAGATGGGACGGTCTCCTCAGCGCTGTCCGGAACACTACCGGAGTACCGTGTTGAGGGCCCGCAGGAAGTGCTCCGACCCACTTTCCTGGGAACCTTGCACACCGCCTCATAATCTGAATCAGGCACTCGCAGTGCAGCGCATCCTTTGCACTTCCTGGGTCGGGGACATGAAGTGGCATCTGCTGCTGCATGGCACTGATTGTGAAAAGGGCATTGGTGGTCTTGAACCTGCTCTTGAGTGCCTTGCTCAGCCCAGGACTCATAGACAGAGTATGTCAGATCTTCCTGCAGTAGAGCACTGTATTCAACTTCAGCCAACCTGGAGAAGTCCACTACAGGAGAGTCCGAAGCACCGCCATCCCCTCCGAAATCATCAGCATTGTTTTTGCGGTACATTCCACCAATGCACTGTCTGAGCCGGTCTTTCTCCAACAAGAGCTTCTGCATTCGTTCAACAGACAACGCCTCCACCCTGGCGATCACAGTGTCGAAGCGGTACATTCGGTCCAGCATGAAGGCACACTTGCTGCAGGCGAACTCTCCCCGGCCATCTCGGGTCATCTCCTTGCCCAACGCGTAGGACAGCAGCACCTGCAAACTCAGCTTGGCAGTTGGATGGAAGATCCATCGCCGCTGGTTACCATACAGCTCCCTTGCACAGATGCGACACACGTCCTTCATCTTCGAGTCCAACATCATAAATCTTCAACTGAATAATAATCTACATGTGTTTGCGCCAAGACTATACCAAGAGTGAAAGTGAAAATGTGTCATGATATATAAAGTTCTTAAATTTCTAAATTTTCTTCAATGAAAAACAAGACATTTAAAAAATAAAGGCAACTAATATTTATCTTTTTAAATATATATGTGTACAGTCATTGTAAATGATCATAAATTCACGTCAGGTTGATTGTCATAGATTAGATGACGCCTTTCATTTATCCCAGTCAATCCACTATATCTTAAAGTTGTAGTATTTTATGTCCTTATTTATGTCCTTGAGATCGTTGTTTAAATATATATATCGCTGGAAATAAATCTCGATTTTGATTTCGATGTCGAGATGCTCGTCCTCGTCAATGGAAATAAAGATGCGTGTTTTGTCCTTCACTCGCGCGGTCCAGATAATGTTTCATTCGCTCTTCTGTGAAGACGCCGACATGACAGGACATCATTTAAATCCCACCGACCGACTCCGGTTTAAAAAGCGTATCATTTTTATATAACCACCATTACACGACATGTAAACGGAAATAATATCACATTATATCCCCTGATGGTTACATTAGAGGTTTGCAAACATTCTGAGTGTATAATCGGGTCTCACTGTACAGACAGTGAAGCAGCAAACGATGTGGCAGAAGTGAGGCAGGGAAAATGGCGCGTACCATTTTCCTGGCTAAAAAGGGGTGTCACAAATATGCGTTTCTACAAAAAATGTTACTTATTTGAAACGTAGCAACGGCTGTTGACTTCCGAATACGCAATTATATTACAAGTATTATCTAAATCGTCCTTTTGTCGTTTATTGTTTGTCAGCGGTGTTTTTGTAAATTCTCAGATCACCCCTCAGTATTTGCAGTGAACCGGTCGAACAAAGGGAACAAGCCAAGCAAAAGCTGACACTGCTTTACATACTTATTTCCATTTTCGCCAAAGGAAGTGCAACTGGGAAAGTGATTTTGATTTTCAGACGTCCTGGTTTCATCATATCTATTTACACCACTGATCTAAATATTCCTGGTTACAATCCTGAATTTGTGTGAATGGTTGTTTTTATTAGCATTATAGTAAATGTGCAGTTGGACATACAAATCTGCATTTCAACACTGCTTGTAAATGGCAGCAGTGAAGAATGTTGATTTAAACATCCACACACTAACCTTGTGGGAATAGATGGATCAGTCTCATATAAATTTATATTGATTCTATCTTGAAATAACTGAATTATGTCATGTTTTATAGCATATTTGCACATTCTGGCAGTTTGTGGTGTCCTTGTGTGGATTTTTCATTCAAAGGTCTCTAGAATTTAGACAACGGAGACAGAACACCATAACAGTGCTAAAACACAAAACACCCTTAATCAAAAACCTATTTATCCTAATCAGGCAAATGTAGTATTATCTCATTGTTTATGTTAACCAGTGACAGTGATGGCAAGGAGCTGCTGAGAGACAGTAAAATTAACTGTGATTTTTCATTATTATTCTGTGTACAGACTTTAACCCCTCAGTTGTGTCTTTTTTTCTATGGCATTACAAAAAATATTTACAAGAGCAAATAGCAGCACGGAACATAAAATAACTTTCATGTAAAATACATGAAAAGACATGAAAAATGACAAAATGAAAAATGAAAAAACATTGGATTGGATGATAAACGACAAATTCAGATGTCAGTTGTCAAGTTTAAATAGTTGTTGCTGTACACTGTCGCTAGATGTCGCTCTCAGCACACTGGGGATGCTGCTTGTTCAGCTAAACTACAGCCATTTTCCTAAAAATTGGACAGTTCATTCAAACCTTTGTAATAACTAATAAAATAATAATAGAAGAAAAAGTCTTACTTGCATCTCTTTCTCTGTGTTGCTTTTTCCATGAGCCAGTTCTTCTCTGAGGGTCTAAAAAAGAGAAAATGATGTAGCCTGCAGCTTGACAAAACAAGCCATGTCCACACAGTTCACAGACTAATATAACCTTTGATTTTGTTTTTCTGTCTGTAAAGCCATATAATTATTTGAAATGGAACAGTTTATTGAACCTTTAGACAAAATGCTTTGTCAAAGTTTTGATTATGTTGATAATTTAGATATTTGCATTTTAAATATGACACAGTAAGCTTTATAGGGTTAAACAATTTCCTTTGCATTTGTTTCAATTTGCATTTTCTAGTCAATTTGATTTATTGTCGTTACAATGTTAAACAAGTTTATCTACACGTAGGCTATACTAATTTTATGTCTCAGTTTACATATGAATCTAAGGTGAAGTAAATATAAATCATCTTGTGTGTGTGATTTATACCCATACTGTAAATATACTAATCTGGGTGAAGTATTGAATCACTCCTGCATGTGCCATGACCTATTTGCAACGGCATGACTGTGTGTGTATGTGTTTATAAATACAGTCTGATATCCGAAACCATTTTCTCTTTTGGGGTTGAACAGGGGCCAGAGGCCAAAGTGACCTAGTTAACCACACTGAAGAGTACAGAAGAGCCAGATGTCACATGCACAATCACATATAACACACAATTATGTGTGTGTGTATGTTTGAGTATGTATGCTATTATATGGCCAAAAGCATTATTCTGTGACACACTGGCGGCTGCAGGGGTTACTGATTATCTAGGCCACTGTTAAATCTGTGTATGTGTGTTTACATGAATGAGAGTCCTATTGTATAGCTACCTGTGTGTGTTTCTCTTTCTGCTGGAGGGAAAAGTTGAGGCTCTGCACTTGCTCTTCCAGCTCAGTTAGTTTTGCAGTAAGGACATCCCTCTGTGCACTCAGATCGGCTGCTTCTTGCTCTCTCTTGCATACGGTTTCATTCAGTTCTGCTATTAACCTAAGAGAAACAAAGAGAGGAAAAGGCGTCAGAGATTGAGTAACAGAATATCAGAATAATCAACACTATTTAAAACAATCCCTGGATTAACTGCAGCATATTCAGTAATTTTCATTGTCAGTGCTGTAATGTTTACCTGTCCTTCTCAGCCATCTCATCATGCTGTGCTACAGCAGACAAGCTTTCATTTCCCTCCTGCATTTCCATCATCATCCTCCTTTCTAGGGCCAAACAGCGTCGGGTCTCCGAGTCAGCCAGAGAAGCCATTTTTTCTGCTTCACTTCTTGCCAATTGAGCCTCCTGAAAATAAAAAAATGTGATAAAATAAAATGCAAAAAAAAATGCAATAAAATCAAATGAAAAAAACGCAATAAAATAAAATAGTTTGGTACCTACGGAAGAGGATTAGGGCCACGAAATAATAAAAAAATAAAACCATCTTGAGATTAAAGTTGCTCAATTTCGAGAAAAAACTCGTTAAATTTAAAAACAAAAAAGTCGAAATAAAATGTTGAGAATAAACTCATTAAATTACGAGAAAAACTTGTTAAATTTCGAGAAAAAGGTCGAGATAAAATGTTGAGAATAAAGTCATTAAATTACGAGAATAAGCATTAAATTACGAGAAAAAAGTCGTTAAATTACGCTATTTTTCTCATAATTTAATGACTTTATTCTCAACATTTTATCTCAACTTTTTTTCCTCGAAATTTAACGACTTTTTTTCTCATAATTTAACGAATTTGTTCTCATAGTCTAACAACTTTTTTCTCGTAATTTAATGACTTTATTCTCAGCATTTTATCTCAACTTTTTTCTCGAAATTTAATGAGTTTTTTCTCGAAATTTAACAACTTTAATCTCGAGACTTATTTTTTTATTATTGCTTGACCCTTATCCTCTTCCGTATTGTTCTGTACATTAAAATAAAATAAAATAAAAAAATAAAATAAAATAAAATAAAAATAGTTTTGGTTCTGCATATTAAAATAAAATAAAATAAAATAAAATAGTTTTGGTTCTGCACAATAAGCATATGATTTTATAAAGTCTCTTATACAGACTTTGTTTCAAAAACACACACTTAAAAGAGTAAGTAACCAAAAGCAGCAAAAGTGTTTTAAATACTAAACACTGTAGATTTTTTTTTTTGTGTGTGTGGGAATGTAATGTGTACCTCCTGCAGAAGCTGGATCTTGGTCTCCAGAATCTCTTGCATATGTCCGATCTCCTGCTGCCGTTCCTCACAGCGACGCTGCACCTCCACCTCATTCTGATTGGTCAGACTCTCTGCTGTGGTTCTGTGAAGTAACACAATACAAACAAAATAGATTTAGTGAACAATTCAGAAAGAATGCGTCAAAACAAATCCATAGATACAAATGGGGAAAGGATGCTTTTGATCTGAATGCTGCCTGTGCCACTGTGAATTTGTTTCTAGGTTAACTAAGAGGCTAAAACAATTAATTACTTCTGCCATGATCAATAGAAATGCACTCATTACAATAATTTAAACAAAATTGTGTCATGCAAACAGCGCTGAATCTATAAAAAGCCTAGTTTACAAAGAAAGGAAGTGTTTTCACTGAAATAAATGACAATTTATATATATGCATGGAACAGTGTTTATAGTGATTATATATATAGAACTTACCAATTTAATTCTAAAACTCTATATAATATAAAAAATTCTAAAAATAAATTATACAAAAAAAAAACGTATCAGTGTCCTTTGGGGGAAAAACATTACTAGTGGTCATGTTTGATTTATTTAATCTTTGTCCCTGAGCACATTCATACCTTTCAGTCTCAGTTTCATTTTTCAATCCCCAAAGAGTATTAAAGCAAAAGAAGAGAGTCACAAAGGTGAGTCGTAACAGTCTTTGCTCACGTCTCCTCTGGGATGTTTTTAAAAGTTCTTTGTGTGTGTGAAGGGCATTGCTCTGACATTTTAAGTATTCTGGAGTGTCTGTGAGAGCCTCTCACTCAGCGCAGTGCTCGGGAAGCCTCTCGAGGACTTCATAACGGCTTTTCCAGACCCCGTTGCTCCACTGCAGCGGAGCTGTTTTTGAACGTGATGATGACTGCGGCACTGACCCCGTTGTAATTGTTTGATCTAGAGCAAATGGCACCTCTGGGTTTTTAACTGCGCCGTGCCAGGACATCCATTATTGCAACGAGCGGTTTGAGCGATCGTCCTGATCAGTCACTAAAACAGTTAGTATTCACAGCCTACAGACATGTCATTTAGCTCAGGAGGTGATATCATTCAGTTCTGCTTGTTTTTTTAGTCCTCAGTGAACAGAATGTTAGTTCTGAGTGTCTTAGAGGAAGCTATGAAGAAAAAAAAAAAAGCGAGGAGAAATTATGATGGGATTTTTTTGCGCGATTCCTAAGACTCAGACGCAGGTCACCGGCAAACACATCATCAGAACAGAACAGAGCGTGTGATGGAAATGATACACAGCAACTGGCCTTTCAACAGAACAATGATGTCACCTGAAGAATAACATTAAGGAAGGGGGTCTCATTTACAGGTGATCCCCTGAAGGCCAATGGATCCTACTGTAAATTTAAACATTACTGACACACTTCCACTCGACCGTACAAGAAAAACCAAAGCTTCTGCCATCAAGCACAAAACTTAACCCCACTTATGTGAGGACTGAGTTGCTCATTGTGTGTTTTACTGAGAACGAATTAGCTCTTGACGCTATATACAGGTGCATACAGTACAATTCAAATGTTTTTTGTTTTTGTTTTTTGAAAGAAATTGAAACTTTCATTCAACAAGTATTCATTAAATTGATCAAAAGTGACAGTAAAGACTTAAATTGTTACCAAAAAACTTTTTACTTTTTAGCTTTTTACTAAAAAGACTCCATAAAAAATTTAATAAGGGTTTCTACAAAAATATTAAGCAGCTCAACTGTTTTCAACATTGATAATAAATTTTCTTGAGCACCAAATCAGCATATTAGAATGATTTCTAAAGGATCATGTGACACTGAAGACTGTAGTAATGATGCTGAAAATTCAGCTTTGCCATCACAGAAATAAATTACATTTTAAAATATATTCAAATAGAAAACTATTTGTTATTTTAAATTGTATTAAAGGTGCCCTAGAATTAAAAATTGAATTTACCTTGGCATAGTTAAATAACAAGAGTTCAGTACATGGAAATGACATACAGTGAGTCACAAACTCCATTGTTTCCTCCTCCTTATATAAATCTCAGTTGTTTAAAAGACCTCCGAAGAACAGGCGATTACGTAACAGTCAGGATCATTAATATGTACACCCCCAATATTTGCATATGCCAGCCCAAGGCATTACACAAGCCAGTATTAAAGGTCCCGTTTTTCGTGTTTTTTTGAAGCTTTGATTGTGTTTATAGTGTGCAATATAACATGTGTTCATGTTTCGCGTGTAAAAAAAACACAGTATTTTTCACATAATTTACTTATCTTTATACCGCTGTTTCCACTGTCATAAAAACGGGCTGATGACTTCCTTGTTCTATGAAGTCCCTCCTTCAGAAATACGTAACGAGTTCTGATTGTGTCAGCGGTTCCTGTGTTGTGATTCGACAGCATCTTAGCGCACCCAGAGCCATAGAGATGGCTCTGAGCGCTCCTTGCCCGGAAAGGTCACGCCTCTTACCATAACATGTGCTGCACATAGTTTTACATGTGGATTATTGTGGTGTTGTGCCGAATGAACACAAAAGACAATAATTCCCGAGAGACTGAACTCTTTAATCTCCACAAGCAGCGACAGAAAATGTACAACGTTAGCACTCACTCAGAAGAGTACCTCATACGGAAAACAGCCATATACATAAACATAGTCCCCTCTTGTGGCCATTATGTGCACTGCAGTCCAACATTAACTATTGCAGTAAGGATACCACAATTATAATTTTCGGGAACCGAGTTAAACATAAATTGTAACCATTGATCTCTAAGTACAGCGTCCCTGGGAAGGCCACACAAAGGTGATTGGACTGTGGGATGAAAATAACACCGTTTCGACGACATGGCAACAAACACACTCTACAAACGCAACTCTTGCTCTTCTCCGTGGGAGCGCAACAAGACCACGCCCCCTTTTTTGTGTATTCCTGTGGGCGGAGGTTTTAGTGACGTCATTAAAGAAGGAAGTAGAGGGATGTAGTCCAAACTGGCCGTTCGATGTAGGCGACTTCTGTTAAATAAAATATCTCGCTTGGCATTGAACTTTGAGCTTTCAAATTTTACAGATTTTATTTATACTCTAACAACAACATTACACACTAACTAAAGTTTGAAACATGGGATCACGAAGAACGGGACCTTTAACATCTGGATCTGTGCACAGCTGAATCATCAGACTAGGTAAGCAAGCAAGAACAATAGCGAAAAATGGCAGATGGAGCAATAATAACTGACATGATCCATGATTACATGATATTTTTAGTGATATTTGTAAACTGTCTTTCTAAATGTTTCGTTAGCATGTTGCTAATGTACTGTTAAATGTTGTTAAAGTTACCATCGTTTCTTACTGTATTCACGGAGATCAAGAGCCGTCGCTATTTTCATTTTTAAACACTTGCAGTCTGTATAATTCATAAACACAACTTTCTTTATAAATCTCTCCAACAGTGTAGCATTAGCCGTTAGCCATGGAGCACAGCCTCAAACTCATTCAGAATCAAATGTAAACATCCAAATAAATACAATACTCGCATAATCCGATGTATGCATGCAGCATGCATGACGAACACTTTGTAAAGATCCATTTTGAGGGTTATATTAGCTGTGAGAACTTTTTTATGCAATGATAGAGTGGAGGGGGCGGAGAGCGCAAGCAATTAAAGGGGCCGCAGCCTGAATCGGCGCATTTCTAATTATGCCCCAAAATAGGCAGTTAAAATAAATTAATTTAAAAAAATCTATGGGGTATTTTGAGCTGAAACTTCACAGACACATTCAGGGGACACCTTAGACTTATATTACATCTTGTAAAAAAACTTTCGATGACACCTTTAATATTTCACAATATTACTGTTTTTTTTTTTTTTTTGACTGTTTTTTTAATTAAGTAAATGCAGCCTTGGTGAGTATTAGAGACTTATTTTTTTAAAAAAAGGGGCTCAAATACCCTCTCCATCAGCAAAATAAAGTCACAGGGCTGTGTGCTGCGGTACATGTTTCAAAGGGCATCATGACACTCCGCCCTGCCCCCCAAACCTGATAAGTGTTCGACATGGACTTGGCAGTGGGCTCTGGCCTTTTGCATTTGGCAGTATAGCAAGATAAGTCGCACATGCCTATGAGAAGCAGTTGTGCTGATAGTAGTTGGAAGCAGCCCAGCATTATGAGTGAGAGAGAGGATCACCAGACTGAAGAACAGACAGATTCATAGACCACAGACTTCTGTCTCAGCTGCTTTCACGGCTTTCCTGATTATGTTTGGCTTCACTATCTGCACTCTTAATAAATACTTAATTATATGATATGATACTTAACTAAATATTATCATTTTAGATTTTTTCTTATAGCTGTATAGCTTAACAACTAAAAGGTTGCATTCCCACGGTCTATATCATTTACTAATAGTTTATTCTGTCCATATAAGCTCTGAAAATGCAGATAGTTAAAAATGTAAGGGAGTTAGTTCATTTATACTTTAATTTATAACTGACATGTAAATGTAACTGGATTTAGCACTCAGGACTGACAACCATATTCTGCTGTGTGAATGTAGGGCCTGTAATTTGTCAACAGAAAATATATAAAAATATAAAGAATATATTTGTGTTGTTTGATACTTACAGGGCCTTGTCAAGCTGTTCCTGTCTTTCCTGGAGATCTTGTTTCAAACTTTCCACCTCAACCTTCAGCTCAATGTTCTGAAAAACAAAGAGATTCTTTGAAAAAGTCATTGCGATCACATTTTGCAGAATCTGGAGACAAATGTTTTGTGTTTTTTGCTTTTGCATGTATTGCATTCAAAAATATGATTTTCAAAAAACATTGCATTCCTGTCTTTATTTCTGTTCAGTTAATAATCGTCCATTAGAAATTCATGCTTACTTCCACCAAGAGACTTTTTTCATATAGATTATTCTGCAATTAATAGGCTATGCTCAATTAAAAACACTAAAAATAAAGTTGTAAATATTTCATGGATCTTCTCTGCTGAGTCTGCAGAGCCTGCGTGAGCTCTCTGCACGTGCAGCTGCAGTCTCATGGGTGTGAGGAGACCCTAAAATAGAACAAGAGACGCCAACCACCTGCTCTTTCACTCTCTCTGACACACACTCAAACATGACCCCTTTACTTTTTTCTTCCCACAATGCATCAGGCCACAGCAACAGAGACTTTTATAACTCTCACCACCAGATACTCAATGTAGCTGGCAAGAGATCAGTCTCTGCTTGTACTTGTGTGCATAGGTATGTTCTTGAAATGATACATACAAAGCCCTCAGAGAGCATTGCCAGTAAAATAGTGTTTGATGAATGAAAGCACTCAGGAGCAGCTGTCATATATCAGTCGTTCTTAATGATTTGTGCCGCCTATATGGGTCAGTGGGACTAATATTTGTTTTATCAGGTTCATTTGAAAAGGTCAGACACAGAAATAGCCTGGTTTTGGCAATAATACAGCGTCTTTGGGCTTTCTTTGCACCCACATTTCAGTTGTGAGTATCAGTTACCAGAACAGCTAAGCAATGCTATTTTAAGTCCAATTGTGCATGAATGCATGTTCATCTAATTAATCAAAATGAATTAAATTGTTCCAATAAAGACAGGTATAATGTAATGGTGTGGATTTCATTACAATATTAATGCTTCATGCATGAATATTATAACCATACACCTTAGGAATAATGGGCCTTTATAAGTGACCTGACATGTGATGCATAAATATACAGTGGGGTTCAAAAGTCTGACCTTTTTTTTTTTACCAGCAAAAAAAAATTGAGTAAAGAGTTTTGGTTTATTAATAGCAGATTTTCAATGTGATCTCAGACTTTTGGACCTGTATGTCACTCTATATGCAACAAAAGTGCGTTTAAAGTTCACAGTGTTGCATCGTGATACACTCTTCTTTTTCTGTGTTCCAGACTGGTATAGTAGTATATGGAAGATAACAGCTGAAAGTGTCACCTTTACTTCCCCATAGTAACCAAACCCAACCAGACTCAGCCAGTCAACTCTACCCATAATCCAGTTTTTCCCGTGCCGATAGTCAGTTTGTAACAGGTGCAAGAGACTGCTGATCCATATTAATGTTGTTTATTTAAATAGAGCCACATATCCAGGCTGCAGTTGTTATTCACTGTTTGACTTACTGGATGGTTGGGTGTCTGCGGTTCTAATCTATGGGCTATTTTAGGTTTTTGCATTTGTCAAGCCAGCAAAACAAGTGCTATAGTACTCGAATTTACTTATGTAAAAGCTTATTGTCACCTCCAACATATTCAGTGACAGTTTTCATGTGTGTTTCAAATGTAAAAAAAAAAAAAAAAAAAATTCTACTTATTAAATGCAATATTTGTTGGCCAAAATAATGGCTTGATATTTTGTTGTTACAGTTTTTGGTGTTTCATGAATTGTTTGAATTTCATAATTGCTTAATTGCACAATTGCAGTTAAATTGTGATGAAAATACAATAATAGGCTGTTTAATGGCAAGACAACTTACCATAACATTTGTCATCACAAAATATCCACATGACCTGGAGTAAAATGTGACTTGTCCCTGTATTTTCTTATGATCATAAAACATGCTAAAAATTTGCATTTTCCGGCAATAGATTGGCCTTTAGGTTAATAATTGGTTCATAATTTGTTGCAAAAATTAATTGTTTACATCAACACCTTAACAGTAGCCTAGTGACACTCACCCGGCGGTGGACATCCTCACTGCTACTGTCCTCAAATTTTTGCTGGAAGCGCTCCTCCAAGAAGTAGATGCGAAGCTTGAGGCTGAAGTTCTCCTTCTTCAGGTCATTGAGGTGCTGTGAAATAGTACGGTAGCCATTAAACATGACTGCTTGCTTCACACGGGGGTTCTCAGACCCCTCATACCTGCGCCATACTGCCTAAATCACGTGCTCACATTAAATGCTATTGAAGATATCTAAAAGAATCCAACTAAGATGTAGTAGGTTTTCAAAAACTAGGACAACAACATCAATATAAACAGCATGAACTGTAAGTGACACAACAAGGGTCCTCTTTCTCAAAGGGGTCTAACCCCCACCCCCCATGTGTGGTGTATGCAAAGAAGGAGGGGTTGTCCGAGTGATTATTGGGATCTTTTTTTACTTCAACAGCCACCAGAAAGAATTACCTTCAAAGATCACAGACACACTTGATGTGTTAACACACTTGATGTGTTAACTGACAATGAAATAGAACAGACAGAGAGAGAAGAGGAGGCTTACGTGCTAAAAATCAGACTGCTCATTCCAAAAGTGGATGATTCAACTAGATTCAACTGAATTTACAACTGCCATCCTTTATCTGATAACTTCTATTACTAAACCTGTTCCTCAATTCTCTCTCAAAACAATTTGCTGTGACTGACAGCATGCTGTCATGATTCAGGTCGACTGCAGTCCACAAAATAATAAGAATAATAAAAAACAAAAATAAAATAAAAATAAAGTGAACAGACTTGTGTAAAGGAGACCTATTATGCCCTTTGTCTTGAGTTTGTTTTTGGGTTCTACTAGAATAGGTTTCATGCTTGAAAAAAAACCCAAAAACACTTTTTTTCCCCCATTTACATTATTGCAGCACCTCTCTTCCCAGTCTGTCAGTAACACTCTGTTTAGTTCCAGTCTCTATGAAGCCCCTTTTTCTGAAAAGCACAATGTGATCTGATTGGTTAGATGTGGTAGTGTGTTGTGATTGGTCAAAAGCTTTGACCGTGTTTCAGAAATGTCATACCTCTTACCATAACCGCAAGTTTAAACGCACTACTAACGCAACTCCACGAGGCCTTGTCCCCTTTTTTTTGGCGAATGCCTTGATATGCGTGTGCGTTCCTGGAGGAAAACTCCAGACTACAATAGAGGTTTTTCAGGGAGTTCAGAAACAGCGCTTACTGATATAATAATTAACATACACTATATGTAAGCAATAAGGTACGAGAGGCTGTGCTATCATGAATAAGTCACGGCTGAAGGGCGTTGTTTGGTACGACGCAAAGTGGTGCCTTCAGCTGTGACTTATTCACGATACAGCACTAGCTTCGAGTACCTTATTGCTTTTATAAAACAGTTATCTCACAATACAAATATTAAAGCCAAAAATATATATCAATGCAACTTACATGAAGTAAACTTTCACTAAAGCCTTCCTAACGCCGGAAAAAATAGTCCCTGACCGTGAACAGTAACAGAAATTACATTATTACACCATTAGATGGCGGCAAAGACTGTCTTAATGAGTGTGTCAGTCAGTAGTGAAGACTTTTAGATTGAAAAGACTGAATTGTTGTGAACACGGAACAAGACACAACCGACAAATGCTTTGACTAGCGCTGTCAGTCACGGGAAAACCCATTAACTGTTAAAAGGAAAAGATAATACATTGGACATTTAAACTGATTTTTTGTTATGAGCATAACTCTGACCTAAAGGAAAATGCTAAATCTGAATGCAGATAATAAACTCGCTCACTCAATCTTTTTCTCACAATACTCTTCTACATAATACAGTAAGCTTCAATGAACAATATCGGTTGAGAACAAACAGTTTACATTGCTAAGAGTGATAGCTAAGGGTGTTGTGTAGTGATACACAGAACTGTTGGGTGAAGTGGTCATAGCTGTATTTTATCATAAATAAAACACAGCTATTGACCAATCAGAATCAAGGACAGGAATTAACCGTTTTATAATAATATATAATTACATTCTGATAATAATAATAACAACTTTGGAGTGGACTTTGTTCTTTGTAACTTCGCAGACCTTTTTTATGCTCAAACAGCAACATTACACACACACACACAAAAGTTGAAAACAGTTTTTACATTGAAAATGTAAAAAAGCATAGAAGACCCCTTTAAATGTTTCCTTGAGTATGATGTCATTAAAAAAAATAAAGAAAAAAAAAGCCAAGCAATGTATTACCAATTAATACAATATTATGTTTGGTATGAAATATTTTGATTAGAGCAAGAAAAATGAAGAAACGTCTGGAATGTTTCTTCATTTATTGATAGTTTTTCAAGTTCCATATTGGTGAGTATTTAAAAATTAACAATATAATTAGGCTACCACTATTCAGTTAATTATTATTAAAGTAATATTTTGATATAACATTTTTCTTCCAGATAATACTTTAATATAATTTAAAACATTTTGACAAAAGAAAATTTGCACTATTTCTTTTTAAAAACATTAAAAGATCTCACAGACCACAAACATTTGAACGATATTGTGTCTTTAAACATTATTAGTTTAATCATTTATCCTATATATTAACACATGTATGAATAATAAGAATGACCCACCTAAAGATTTATTTACATGTAAATATGCACTTTAATTTATCTTTATTTGTCACAGTGTTTAACCATTGGAGGGCAGTATGGATCTAAACTCTGCAGAAAGTGAACTTTAGTAAGACAAAGTACTTTCAGGGTTATTTTCAGGAGGTATCCTATACCAACTGTCACCAAGGAATTCTAGACTGGATCTCTCTTCGAACCCCAACCAACATATACATCAACAAGCCAAACACTTATGTGGAGACAGATTCACCATTTCCCAATAAAATTATTTCACAAAGAGAGAGAGAGAAAGAAAAAAGGTTTGTGAATATGAGTTGCTAGGGTTCAAATTAAAGCTTCAAAAATTAGTTTTTGTAAAATGCAAAAATATTGCACAAAATAATACTGATCAATAGATGGTTTAAAATAAGTAATAAAGTTGAACATGATTGATTTCACAAAAAAGAGAAATTTCATATGCACAAAAAGCTTGGTGGACTAAACTTCAAAGTCTAGGACAACTGGGAATGACAACTGGAGACCCCTAAAAACTCATTAAGGGCTCATACATATACTGTAGAAATATCGCACTTCAAATTTAAGCAAACTCTATTCATTTAAATCTGGATTCAGTCTTAGACGTTGCTAGAGGCAGTGAGACTGGATTACATAAATGCAATACTGTTCTGTCATGGATATTTCCCTAGCGCTTGCTGTCTGTGCCCCATCACGAGGGTGATTGCATTGCTCAGTCTGTCAGCGAGGGAACTTGAGTCCTACAGGTCTGAGCTTTTCCGTTGTGGGAGGAAAATGGGAGGTTTGACAAGTTTGTAAAGAGACACATCAGCGCCTGGACTCTGTCATTCTGTCGCTGTCTGATGGGCAGAGGTCTGACACAGGGAGGCCAAAGACAGTGAGCTTCTGTGTGCCGTACCGAGGTTAATGTACATGCAGTCTCCGTTCACTGTCAGAGCTGACTGACTGACTCTTATTGAGCACTTGAGCTTTGATATTATGAGCGGGCTAATGGGAACTGGCTCGTTTAAAGGATTACAAATGCCGAAAAAATGCAAATGAAGGGATTTGTCTGCCATAAAAGTAATGCCAGATGACAAGCTGTACAAGTGATATGGACTTTTGGTTAGAGATTAGGAATGAAAGTCTATATCAATCATTACTAGGAGTCATTAATCATAATAATAACTATGTATAAAGACAATGAGCAACAAACTCAGTCAGCAGGTCCTATAATATTAGTGTGATATTTCCCAGACACAGAGAACATTTAAATCCAAGCCTTATTAATCAAATTCATCTTGCTACGATTACAATCTCTTAAAAATACAACAGAACAGCTATATAAAATGCAGAGTTTGCAATGAAGCACATCTAATTACCGAAGACAGGATCGCTCTTGTTTCTGTGCAGGAATGTATTCGTGAACAGCTCTGTGTCTCCCTCATTTGCATTTACTGTAGACGGTTTAACGTTGCTATGGCGCCCTGTGTCAGAGAGACTTGCTTTCTGAGTCCCAACTGCTGCTTCACTTCTCTCATATCTTATCCAGCAGTTTTATGGAATACTGCACTGACAAATTGATTAATGAATGTAACGTAATATGAGTAGGTGACACAGGGTGTCCAAGGACAGAAACATACACATCAAGTGATACACACATCTCTCATTTTCTTTTTGTGTTGTATATGTCCTGAAAATTTTTTATCAAGGTTTCCACAAAAAAATATTAAGCACTATTTTCAACATTGATAATAATAAGGATCATTTTTATTAACAAATCAGCATATTTCAGTGATTTCTGGAGACTGGAGTAATGACTGCTGAAAATTCAGCTTTGTCATCACAGAAATAAATTACATTTAAAATATATTAAAATAGAACACAGTTATTTAAAATTGTAATAATGAAACCTTTTAACAGTAATGTATAATTCTATACTATTTTCTATACTATTATGTTTAGAACACTAAATAAACCCCCCAAATCAATCATTTTAAATGCTACAGTGATTTTAGGCAACAATACAGAGTACAGTATGGAAATGGATATATGTTAAAATTTTTTATTTTTTTTAAATATGAACTTTAAAGGGATAGTTCACCCAAAAATGAAAATTATCTCATAATTTACTCACCCTCAAGCCATTCTAGGTGTAAATGACTTTCTTCTTTCTGTCAAAAACAATCGGAGTTATATTAAAAAATATGCTGTCTCTTCCAAGCTTTATAATGGGAGTGAATGGTAACTGAGAACAAGGTAACATCCATTCATCATAAAAGTGCTTTTTTGGGCTTCAAAATCTCGGTTTCCATTTACTCCCATTATAAACCCTTTAAGTGAGTTTTAAATGATGACAAATGTAATCTAAATGTAAAACTAGGGAAAATGAGTATGCACAATTTGTGAGCAACTGCTGAGAAATAACCTTTTTCTCTGGAACAATTTGGAATATACATACACGCACACAAAAACAAAGCATAAAATGTGTCAAACTAAATTTGACACCCTTCATTCATGTAGTGAAATATTTCAGTTATTAAATGACAAATGAGACTGAGGCAGCAAGTACCCCTTGGCAAATGTAGTCTTTAGACTCGATGGGGAAATGCCTTTAGATAATGCTATAAAAACATATTAAACAGCCTGATGTGCTATAAACATGCTGAAGGCCTGCAACATCTCTCATCTGATACAAATTAAATCCAGAACAAATTATTTTAACTACAATTTTACAGTCCAATAAAGACGTCAATTATTTTGGACCATTTCTGTGTTTATTTGAATCTTGTAATTATGATGACCGAAGCATATGGCTGATGTGTTTGTGTGAAACTCAGCCTGACAGGCTAAGCCTGAGAGGGTTGAGAGCTCAGAGCCTGTGCTCTATTTAACACAGACATAAATCAAGCAGAAAATCAACAGTCACGGCCACTCCGCTGTATCTACAACTACCGTTGCATCGTCTTAAGTAATGAGTCACCTTACATCTGACTAATGAGTTCAGCAACAGTTTGTTGTGGCGTTTTCATGTATTTTTGTGCCTTCTTGCAGAGACCCAGATTCCTGAGCCAATTCCACAGGACATCCTTCTTGTTGCCATGGAGACAGAAAAGATAAATGGAAGGGAGGTGGATGGGAACCTCTCTTTTAGCTTGATTCAATCTATTGTTTCATGAACCTAAATCTGAAAACAATTCCTTTCTATTAATGATGCAAAAATACAAATTTTGAACCCAAAAATGTCAAATAATCTGTCTTAAAGGGATAGTTCACTCAAAAATGAAAAGGCTGCATCATTATTTCCCTTGCTTTCATCTGTGGAACACAAAAGAAGATATTTTGAAAAATGTACAATGAATAAACAGTGAAAGTCAGTGGGATCCAATTAGGGTTATTATAGTTAACTAGTATTATAGTTAACAAAACTAAAACAATATATTTAAAAATTAAATAAAATTAAATAAACAAACTGAACATAAACTGGAATTTTTTAAAAAATTTAAATTCAACATTTTATTTTAGCTAGTTGCCTAGGTAACATTTTAATTTTCATTTAATGTAAATATTTTAAATTTAAATAAAATCTACAAAATAAATTATATTGGTAATTTAACTAAAAATTACAAAAACAACAAAATAACAAAAAGTTTAACTAAAATTAAAATGAAAACGGAAAATATAAAAAATAAAAAATGAATTCAAAATATTAACAAAAACCTATAATAATATCTCAAAAATAACACTGGGTCCAATTTGATATTTAAAAATAGAAATGAATATGAAGAATTTCATGTAATTTTCAGTGAGTCTTTTCTTACATAAAGTTACCATACGGCTTCAGAAGTCTCGAAATACAGCACAAGCCATCACTTTTATGCTGCATATTTTGTGTTTCATGGGTTTGAAATGACATGAGGATGATTAAAAGATGACAGAATTGTCAGTTTTTGGAGAACTCTTTCAACTCATTTTTCAATTCCCCCTATGTAACCTCTTTTTTCCATTCACAATCTCCTCCTCGTCCTCTCTCACTGGTAAATCATTTCCAGATGCGATGGCACGGGATGGTGCTAGTGGTACGTGTACATTGGAGCCTCTGCCTGTTTGCCAGCATCGTACTGAGACGAGGGGAGAGCTTTTCCACAGACTATGCCAGCCCCACTGAGCCTAACACGCAAGCACAAGCACTCACAGACAAACACGAAAGCCATACGCCAGACACACATATGAGAAACACACACCTCAACACATCAACACTGCCGTACAGAAAGCAGGTTCTGTGTCTGAACCACTATCCCGGCCCCCTACAGTGGTGACTACATTTTTGTTAAAAAGTCAAGGTCCCTCGTATTGGGTTTAACAGTTCATTGGCAGAACGTTTATGAGGTAAAGCCACCCTGGTGGCTAACGCAGAAGGAGCTAATGGGATTAATGATGTCGAGTGTAAAGGTAACATAACATAAAGGTGTCAACAGAATGAAAATGCTCAGAGCAGCAATACTACGCTTCAAAAGTTAGATAATAACAAAAGAATAATGTTACTTATTCCTGCACTGTGAACCTGAATAAGTTGGCAAAACTCAAAAAAATTGAGGCAAAATGTAGTTAATAAAGTTAATAAATTCAAAGTTTTCATGCAGCAGCACGCTTAATTCATACATTTAACTTAAAATTGTTTTGTAACCTCAATGTAAATATTTTATTAATGTAAACTTAGCTAGCTATAACAAGCTAATTCAGAAAATGCTAAATTGCTAATTTGCTAACATGTTAACAATAGCATGGTATAGTACTTGCTGAATGAGTACAGCAATATAGCGCATTTAACATACTTGCTCTCAAACCAGGCCACATGCACCACATGTCACCATGATGGTAACTCTCCAAAAATCAACATTAACAGAAACTCTTCTAAATTAGCATAACAAAACAATCACTACTAAACCTCCCACTTAACATTAATCTTGCGCAAAAAATATATATAACACTTAATTTTAGCATTTACTCTCCCTTTCAAGTGCCATAGACAAAGCATGCTGGGAAAAAGAAATCCCAGCCCAGTTTCAGTTAAACTTAAGTTCATCTAAATTAAAAGAAATAAGTTCGTAAAACTCAAAACAATGAAACAGTTCAGTTTACTGAAAATATATCAGTTCTGTGAACTTGAAAGAAAAAGAAAGTGCTAAATACTCATAAAAGTTGATTTGACTGAACTAATTTGTTTAATTTATGTTTGTCCAACTCAAACCAGTTCATTATTTTGAGCATTGGCAAAGCAGAAGTCATTACTCCAGTCTTCAGTGTCACATGATCCTTCAGAAATCATTCTAACATGCTGTTTTGGTGCTCAAGAAACATTTCTTACTATTATGAACATTAAAAACAGTTGTGTTGCTTAATATTTTTGTGAATACATGATACTTTTTTAAAAGATTCTTTGATGAATAAAGTTGAAATTGAAATAGTAATTCTAAAAGTTTTTACTGTCACTCTTTGATCTATTAAATGCATAATTGCATAATAAAAGTATGAACTTTTTTTTTTTACTGATGGTGGTATATAGTGTAAGAAAACAACACTGCAATAGCTCAGTCAATGTTCATCTGCATTCTTTGCACTAACTTCTAAAGGAAATGAAGAGAGAACATCACATCCTGGTGCCATTTACACATCCAAGCCATACATTTTAACAGAGAGATTACTTTTCAGCTTGACACTGAATACCAGACCAGAGCCTTCTTGGCCAAAGATCTGATGCTCCTGTCGGAGTTCCCCGGCCCTTGCAGGGTTGTGATATTTTACCCAGGCAAACGTGGACGTCCCTGGGCATGGAGTGTGACGGATGGCTCTTGTCGTTGAGCTCGCATCCACTCAGCAGACCGATACTCCTGCTGAGCCTCTGGGCTTCAATTCAGGCTTCAGCACAACAACGGCTGCAAAATGACCAAACTACACAAGATGACTTATTCCCATCTCCCATTTTGTCTGTTAATTTGTTTACTCACATCTTTCTTCTTTTTGCTAAATTCCAATTAATGCTAAGCCTCTTCGCTGTGACTCAGGAAATACATCATACATCTCTTCAATTGCAGCACATGTTACTCTCTGATAGCAACCAATTCATTATTTCCACATCCGTTTTCAGTAATGAGAGGAAGGACAGTAATCTGAGTTTTAAAGAAAGGTTTAACTCCACAGTCAACAACATAAAGCCATCAGAGAAAACAGGGATCACTTCATCATGCTGAGCCATTAATAAGAAATGATTCCTGAGCATCAAATCAGCATATCAAATAATTTCTGAAGGATCATGTGACACTAAAAACTGGAGTAATGTTGCTGAAAATTTAGCCTTTTAAAGAATAAACTACTTTTTAAAATATATTAAAATAGAAAACAGTTATTTTAAATTGTAATAAAATTTTACAATGCTACAATTTTGTTTAATTAAATAAATGAAGCTTTGGTTAACATAAGTACAGAAGAGGATTAGGGCCAAGCAATAATAAAAAAATAAAACCATCTCGAGAGTAAAGTTGTTAAATTTCGAGAAAAAACTAGTTAAATGTCGAGAAAAAAGTCGAGATAAAATGTTGAGAATAAACTCGTTAAATTACGAGAAAAAACTCGTTAAATTTCGAGAAAAAAGTCGAGATAAAATGTTGAGAATAAACTCGTTAAATTACGAGAAAAAAATCGTTTTTTGTTCTCATAATTTAATGACTTTTTTCTCGTAATTTAATGACTTTATTCTCATAATTTAATGAGTTTATTCTCAACATTTTATCTCGACTTTTTTCTCGAAATTTTACGACATTTTTCTCATAATTTAACGAATTTGTTCTCATAATTTAACAACTTTTTTCTTGTAATTTAATGACTTTATTCTCAACATTTTATCTCATTTTATAACATTTTATAAATTTAACAACATTTCGAGATGGTTTTATTTTTTTATTATTGCTTGGCCCTAATCCTCTTCCGTACATAAGAGACTTCTTTTAAAAACAATAAAAAAATCTTACAAGCTCCAAGCTTTTAAACAGTAGTTTTTTTTTCCTTCCTAGATTTTAATATTTTATATTATTGATTCAAATAAAATAAAATAAAAATCGAACTAATAGATTTTACCATCACTGATGTCAAATCTGGCAAAACGTGTTTTGATGCACCATACGTACTAAATGTAAGCAGTGAAAAACGAATTACACCGCACATTTCTACACAAAGCTGTTCTACTGAGAGCTTCTCGTCACGTCACTGTATGGATTTACTATATCAACAAGATTTTGCCATTTCTAGCAGAATGTCAAATGAGCAATCAGCTTCTTATGTTTAACAGAAGTATGTGATCTCAAATGAGAAATCACTTAGTGAAAGAATAATCACTGATGTTTATGTACACATAAAAGTCACTGTAAAACAAATCAAGTCACTGGCTTTCCTCAATGAAGTGCAACAAAAAGCGACTGAGATTGACTACTGTGTCACAAGCTGTCCAGCAAGGCATTTTCCAAGAGCAAACCGTAAACACAGCGAACGAGACCTCCTCTGCGCGAGCATTTCATGTTACAGGCTGAATTCTGTTTGGAAGAAGCAAAATAAAACACTGGTTTTCAGTCGCACTTCAAAGACTAAATCTGCCTTTAATTCAGTGTGTTTATGGTGAGACTAAATTATGGGATCAAGTTCAACCAGCTCTGAAACCCGCAGCCAATTGTCATGGACTTTTGCATTGAATGCTATTGTCCATGTGTGACGTGCAACAGAATTTCCCCTCGAACTCTCTTTGTCTTCTGTCTATTTCTGCTTAACATGATTGGGAAAGTTGCTTCGAATTAAACAGAGCTCAGAAACAAAGAGAGCAGTCATTCTTTAAAACCAGAGCACAGGAAAAAAAAAAATCCAACCATGCCAACAACCAGACCTCCACAGGTCACTGCAGTCTTCCAGCATCTGTCCGTGTGGATTCACTGACTGAAAAGAGAAATTACAGGCCTTTGAAATATAGACAACACAGATTTCTGCAGTTGGAAAAAAAATTCCTTTATAGCTGTAAGTTTTGAGCTTTTAACAGCAGACTTTTAAACAGTGCGACTAATAAAACCCATTGGGTTAGAAGTACAATTCCTCGCTTTCAAAGAGAATAAAATGAATACAGTTTATTTCATTATTTTTAATTTCTCCTATTCCTCAAATTAATTTATTAAAATCTAATTAGATTAAATTAGAATAGATAAAGTTGAACTGAAAGCAGCTACACAGTGCTTACAATTTCATTTAATTCTCGCTAATAACAAATAGCCTATAGTAAGCATTCCCTTAAGACACTGACAAAAAAACATGGGTTTGTGTTTGTACCAATTTGCTGTTGTCCATTTATATACGGGTGAATGGCAATATACAATCACAGAACTTGCTTTAGGGCACTTTCAGTTAATGTACGACTACCTACTATTTCTTGACCACAAAGGATTTATATAAAGAACAGGCATGTTCATTGTACACGTGTAAGAGAGATACTGAAAAATACATAATATGCACAAAATGATAGTGCATATTTCAATTATACTTGCCATTTATCATTATATATAATTACAGAGTTAAGTTCGAGAGCACTACTGTCAAACACTGCAAACTCAAATGAACAACAGACCATCTGAATCTTTCGTAGCTTCCCTTTTTAAGTTTTTTAAAAGAATCAGTGGTTAACACATTCAGCCAAGTGCTTCTGGCTTTTGCCACAAAAGCATGAGGCTTTTTTCAACCTTGGTTGTGCGATGTAATAATGTATACTTGCTATGATAGTACGGAGAGAATCTCGCACACTGGTCCTCCATGTTTATAAGAGGTTTCTACTAGGGCTGGGACAATATATTGATGCATCGCGATTTGTGGATCGCTTCTGATATTTTCCAAATGCATCGTAAATCGATTCTAAGCTTAGTTTTTAACATCAGATGGCGCTCTAGGCTAGTTTTTAACTGCACACTCAAATGCTCATGAAGAAGAGCGCTCGTGCGTTCAGCCGAGTCTGAGAATGTATTTGCACCTCAGAATGCTTTTATGATGATGCAATATTAATGTAAACAGCCAACTGCAAACACTTTTGTAATTCACTTCAATCTTTTCAAACTTTATGAATGATTATTTTAAGTGGTATGTGTAAGAAATTGGAAGGAAGCAGAGTATGGCTGTTTCTAAAGCACACAATGCCATCTGCTATAACAAACTGAACTTTGAGAGAAAATCATGATGCATTTGGAAAATATCAGAATCGATCCAGAATCATTTCTCTATTCGCGATGCATCAATATATTGTCCCAGCCCTAGTTTTTACGTATCTAAAATTTCATGGTCGGTAGCCTATACCCCAAAATTGTGCTGTGAAAATTTAAATAGATGTAATAACGTTAACTGAAATAAGTTCTAAAAAATAAAACATGATATTACACAGTGTACATATCTAATTGGACTGGGATTTAAGTAGTTTAAAAAATCTTAATATGATTTATTCTGTCCAAGTTGTATGCTTTATTTAGGAGATGTGAAATCCAATTAAAGTAAGTCAACCCCCGGCATTTCCTGACCAACTAAATGTTTGATTATGGTCTTAAAAAAAAAAAATCAACAAGAATAACAAAAGCACACTGGCGCACGAGAACCGTACAGACTCAATTCAGCTCCATGACTCTGAGTCTTGCTCTTCTTAATTTTACCTTTCTGACAAATTAAATAAACGTTCAGCTGGTTCCTATTAGTGGCGCATTACCGATAATTGGAGTGGTATTTACAAACACCGCTATTCCATCCTCCCAGGCCTATAGTGGCCCACCGTTTCTACAGAACCAGCCAGAACACATAACAGCACTGTGCTTCCACCACACAGTATCATCCCCTGAGTGCTTTAACAAGGGTTTGATGGTTCAATTCTTGTATTTCATAGGCAGTTAGAATATTTTCACAGGGGGTATGAGGCACTCGAGTTAGCTCATTAAAGCAGACGTTAGGTATATTTTCAAAATCGGATTACGGCCTCGCCTGAGAACATGCAGGCCTGTGCGTTTGATGTCAAAACTGGACTGAGATCTCAAAATATGATCTCACGGCCTTTAAGTTTCCCCCAGGAAAGAGTGCCCCCGATGAAATTAGTATTATTACCATTCCAAACTACCACGCCAGAACGCAAGCACGGCGCAGACAGAGAAACTAAAGAACATTTGAGTACTGGCAAGATGTCAGAAAATGTAACTGCATAAACTGCAAAACCTGAGTGGGCCAAGGAAACAGAAGATGGAACGAAGGGGAAAACCACCAAACACTGGAACAAAACAGAGCTGTTTGAAGAACCCAACAGCAAAACATCTGGAGAAGAAACGGATTAAACATTAAAATAAAAAATAAATAAAAAAACAGTCCAATTCTGCTCCATCCAAATCAACAATGAGACCTCTAAATGTGAAGCTGGATGTGGGGCTCTATATATCAACATTAATTAAATAAAAATATTTTTATATTTCTAAGATCTTTTTTTAAAATAACTGGCTCAATAGAAATGATGCATTACACATTTTCTGAACAAAACAATCTTCAAAAAAAAAAAAAAAAAGCCATGAGAATTAATACATGAAATAGACTGTCCACTAGAGCTGCATGATTCAAGACATTTTTGCTTAAAATAGGGATCACAACTCTCCCACAATTCTGAATAAACAACTAAAGGAAATAACATTTAGGTTCTGACAATATGTTAACTGCTACAGTCTATTTAAAGATTAAAATATCGTTTTGAGTGAATGATTCAATGACTCACTCATAAAGACTACACTTGTTTCAATTTGAAATGAATCAGTGTTTTTGAACGAATTTCTTAAATGATTCAATGATAAATACATTTTATTAACAGTCACTTGACGCCACCTACTGCTTCTGTGAAGCATCAAGTTACTTTCAAAAGGCGATTAGCTGTATTTTGATCACTACCAAAGACATCAGTGTTTACATCTACTATAAACTTTTCCCAGTACTTCTGTGATAATTTGAATTACTGTAACATAGAAATAATGATACTATGGTTGAGACTGTTTCATAACTGTACCTGACAATTGCTCTCTCTGGGTCAGCGGCATTGCTGACGCACATCTGAATGTTCGCTGTGATCGTACTTGATTTAATAGACATAGTTGAATCGCTGTTATTTAGGAATAAGATCACGTGAGAGTTTTAATCGAGATTGCGATCTTTTAACGCTCTAATGTCCACACAATCAATTTTTTCCTTGTGGTTGCTGTATACTGTATACATATATCAAGACAGAAGTTAAATTAAAAACAAATGCATAAATGCTTTTCTTTGCTTCAGAGCACTTTTACTATTGTAGAAGAGAAAGTCAGTGGGTCAGAGCGCAGAGTTGTGTGTCACAGCCCTGGCCTAAAGCACTCGCTCCTATTTACACAGTGACTCACTACAATGATATATGAGTAGTGCTGGCATACACAAAAGACAGGTTACATTTAATTAAGAACAGTTTGCTTCATGATTTAAAAGCCTTTTTGAATAGGGAAAAAAGACTCGGCCGATCTTTCTGTCATTCAGGAATCTGACCGCAACTCATTTATCATCTGAGGTCTCATTAAATCTGTAAATTTGAATGTTTCTTCATTTTTTTAATCCAGCTCTGCCATGCAATTTGGCCAGCGACTGTCAAGATTTACAGAGTATAGTATGGTTTGCTGGTTCTTTGACCTCAGTTAATGTCTTTGCTTTATTGTACAATAATTGCGGCATTAGGTCTGCCACTAAGTGCTGAAGCAATTCATAAAAATATGGCTTTTGCCCCTCCCTGCATATTTTGTTTGTAATTGGTCCCATATGGCCTCAAGGAATAATAAAAATACTGAAACGGAGACAGGGATGGCTTACGAATTCAAAATGACTCGCACACACTCATATACCTATAAAGGCACATACACTACAAAGTAATTGAGGGGACTTGTTACCACAATTTAAATAAATGCATGGTTGCAAGTTAAAAAATTCTAATTTATTGTTTTAATTAAACCTTTTAAGTTGCAAACATTATTTTGTAGTGTTCTGTTGACATAATAAATGTTGATCATTACATCAGCTTAATATCTTCTGTAATTTAAAATCTGCTTTAATTGGCTCTTTTTTTAAAAAATTAGGTTGTAGTAACTTAAATAAACTGTCTTGATAACTTCAGAAATTAGGCAGTGGATTTCTAGTTCCCAACATGCTTTGCACAGGACTAGACCGTTGCGTGCCTAGACGTGTGTGTGTGGTGGTGGTGGTGGGTGGGGGGGGTCTTGAGCCCTACCCCTTTGATCGTGAATGTGAAAGTGCAAAATGTAGCTTGTTGGTTGAATGTAAATTCCCTCAAAGTTGTCATAACAAACTGTTGCATTCATTTTTGTTGTTCTTAAGCCAACACATTATTTTTTTAGAGTGTAGATACTGTGACACACACTTCCTCTAAAAAATACACTCACAATACTCAATCTGTAAACATTGTGCATGGAGCTTGAAATAGCAATGATTTCACAGCAGACGGTTTGAAATCTGAAGCCAGAACAAGGCTGCTTCAAACATACAGTGGGATCCCAAAAAAATCTAGTGAAATCTTTTATGTATTTTTCTAATTTAATACAAACTTTTAATCACAAATGATATTTTTAACATAATAATTTCAGTAATTAAATGTTGAATAGGAAAATAAATATAAGTAAATTATACTACGTAAAACCTGAAATATTTCCTATTTATTTTACATCATACCGTTTGCTTTATTTTTTCAACAACTTCAAAAAAAATCAGCTTGTTTCCAGCTTTAAATTAGATTTTGGTTCCTCTATTTTCAATCTGGTCTCAGACTTTTTACTGCAGATCAGGCTTGTCAAAACAGTAAAGTTTCAGTAGCATGTACTAATTTTAACAATTCTCAATATTCAATTCTCAATTTCAATACAAAAAAATGTAATTTATAACAGTAAAAACATTGATTTATATTAGGGCTGCACAACGATTAATCGCGATTAATCATTTGCAAAATAAAAGTCTGTGTTTACGTAATATATGTGTGTGTTCTGTGTATAATAATTAAGTATATATAAGTACCTGTATATATTTAAGAAAAAAATTATATTTATATATAAAATATCTATATTTATATGTAATATAAAATATATATAAATATGTACATTTATTTATACATGTATATATTTCTTAAATGTATACATGTATGTGCATGTATTTATATATACATAATTATTATACACAGAACACACACATATTACGTAAACACAGACTTTTATTTTGCAAATGATTAATCGCGATTAATTGTTGTGCAGCCCTAATTTATATTATCTAAAAAAGAAGTTAATATAAATATTAACTAATTAAATTAATAATAGTGTAACCTTCAAGTATTTCTTAAATAAACAAACATTTCACATTTCTCAATTCTGTGTTGGTGTTTCTCATCAACAGATCAAAGATGCACATGAAGTAAATATTGCTTTATTTTTAAGGCACTTCATTAGCATGTGACTTTATTACATTTTCATATTGTGAAAATTGCTGAAGCTTTATCATCACAGTGCTGAAGTGCATTACAAAACCTTAATAATAATACAAAATCTTAATAATAAGCATAAACACCACAGTATGTTTTGAATTCACTTTTGTGAATACAAAAATCTGAACGGCTGTTTGAGCAGAAAATGCGGTAGCATTAAATATTTTAGAATATTATGAGCTTGGTATTGAACTACCGGTACTTTTAGACACTCCTACTGATAACTCAAAGATCCCCAATTTCTTCCTAGTGGCTACTGTAGTATTTTCCTATACTTCACAATATAACCGAATACACAACATATAGGGGTGATCTGTGAGGATGCAGTGAATAATACAGTAGAAAACCCTCAGTAAAGTAACGTGGTGCATCCAGTCTGTAGACAGACATGGTGCAGATTAGATCCAACACTACATTATCATCATCAACCATGACTGTCTCCATAATTTACTCAGCATGATGGCTCTGTCCCTCTGATGCGGACCACTGATTTACTACAAAGATCTGGCTCGTATTAAGCTGTCTGGCCTCAGTTCTCTCCCTGTATGCTTGATGGTGCTGATCAGTGAGAGTGTGTGGGGGGGGGGGGAAGGAAATGGGGTCAGGGGGTGGATCGAATATACTGTTATTGTGAAACAAACCAGTAGAGGGCAGCGCAAGACACTTTTGGCACTACATGTGTTTTCAACAGCCCAAAATCGAACAAAAAAAAACTCCCACAATCTTAATCTTAAACGTTTCCTCCCGCCTCCTCCTCCCAGGAGGTTCTATATAGCCTTCATATTGGAAATGAAAGCAATTTAGACAGACTGTATCAAGTATCACTCTCATGTCAGAGAATAATAACCCAAAAAACCAGATGAATTTGACTTGAGATGAGAGGGAGACTAAAAAAACCTTTCATATGTACAGATTGGGAGAGAAAGGCCACATGTTAGCGATTATACCCATTCTGACTAAGCAGATATGAACCAGGATTCTATGATATATACAGCATGAAGGGGAATAATACTGATCGATTCCCTAAAAAGCCAAAAATGCTCTTGAATATACAACATGATTCAGTTTAAAATATTTTTCTCCATCATTTTGTGTTTTCCCTCTGCTGGGCTGGTTTCAGTAAGAATCAGCGATTAAACCCTCAGTCATTTTGTCTTTGTGACATGAATCAGGCACGAGGAGCAAAAAAACACGAATGCTTCAAGGCATGTGTTGCTCTTCATGCAGAAAATTTTGACCTATTTTCTATCCAAATGAAACACTAAATGAAGGGAGTGCTGCACAGAGCTCAGAATCTCCAGAGAGACAGAACCGGCTCTCGTTTTCTGAGGCTTTCTGAATTTTGGCGACTCCTTGCTGAAAGGTACACAGAGGGCCAGGCCACAATGATCAGGTCTTGACAGAGCCTGTCAAAAATCTCCACATTGCTGCCAAGTCTTCAAAATAAGGGCAAAATAACAGATTAACAATTGTAATTTGTCCTGAGGTTGTAATAGCGCACAAACCATCTTTTTATATTAATTTAAATTGCCTTTGTGGTCGGTACGAACAACGGGCAACCATATGCTTTCAATTTCTTCGATATAGCAAAAAGGGCTATTTGAAGAACTGTGTTTTGATTTTTTTCCTTACTTTTAACTCTTCTACCTTCCAATCACACCCCACTGAGTTGTTTGACAGTTACAAATGATATTTTGGCAGATTCATATTTCAAGCGAGTTTGGAAACGATCGGCTCGTCCAACTGACAGGAATATAGGCTAGAGGCCGACTGTGTTCAATAGCACCAATGTTTCATCCATAGAGAAAAGATCACTGTTACTCATTTAAATCTCTCACATATACACGAACACAAAAGTACAACACAAAAAAAGATGATTCAAATGCACATGTGACAACATTAGCAAAAATGCCCCATCGAAAAGCAAAAACAATAGGATTAGGTATCGATACAGATAACCTGATTCTATTAGATTTGATTCTGATTCATTTGAGTATTTTTCTGCATGAATGTTCATTTTGCTTATATCTTTCTCTGTTAATATTGTAAATTATACAGTATTTCAGACTGATTCATCAGTTTGAGCCATTCATCACAAGAATCAGACTACACTGCTTGTGGCATATGTTTTTAATTCACTAAAACTAGCCATTTCTTCATAAATCGAAACTACAGTTCACATTATCATGCAGCCACTGACAAAAGGCATAGCATCACCGATATAAAATTTTTGGCCCAATACCGATAATTCTTTATATTTGAAAGCCGATAACCGATATATTAACCGATAAATCTAAATAAAAGTTTAGATCATTTTTGAGAGCCTGATTACAAAAACAAAAGTCTCACCATTAAAAGTGTAATGTTCTCATTATAATATTATGTAGCCTATATGACAGACTTGCGCTGTACATTACTTAACTGTATTTTCCTTTCTGAAGTGATTTCAAATCATATTTCAAGCAATTCAAAACCATAATGGCAGACAGTACACATCTGAAGTGTCTCAGCTGAAATAATCCATTATATTTTGGCTTTAATCGGCCAAATGTTGTTATCGGGCTGATAACGATAACATTTAAAAATGGACATATATCGGCCAATACCGATATGGTGGCCGATATCATGCATAACTAATCAGAGATCTTGAGATGTTAAGAATCGAAGAAACAAAGGATAAATGAAGATTGTGATTAATCAGAACATATATATATATATATATATATATATTAAAATTTACATAAAATATTAAAATGATACATATTTAAATATATTGTATAATATATATGTTATATGAAAATAATACATTACGTAACATTTTTACCCAGCCATGAAAAACACTATGTAGGCCAGTTTCAACTACAACAGTTCTGAGGAGCATTAGATGAGATTTCTCCTCTATAAAGCAGGGAATATGCAGATTTATGATAATTAAACTGCGGATAAATCTGACTAACACCGATCTGAATTAAGTGGGTTAGAATACAATACCCAAGTCAACTTTTAATTTTTGTAAAGCATTTTTGTTATCGAATACTCATATGTGTTATATTCTTATCAGTGGTCTGTCATCTTTTTCTTTTGTGTCCTTATTTAATATTTTTTACACACTACTGAACCTTTCCTAAGAAAAAAAAAAACTGCAGTCTTTCACAGAGGCCTCTCGTAAATGAAGGTAGCAACTTAGGCTGAGGTTATATCACAGCCATAATAGGCTGGCTCCTTTCCCAGAAAGCATTTCGCATGCAGATAGACCACAGCAGTGTGTGTACAAGCAGACATTCCAGATTCTGCTCTGCTCCAGAGTGTATTTTATGGAAATCACATTAAAAAAATACTACAAAAACCATATGAAAGTTTACTCGGCTGTGCGTGTACACACGTAGTTTTTAGGAATCTTGATGGATTCCATTGTGTTTACTGAACAACAGCATGGGTAAATGTGATTAGAGAGGACAACGAGCTGAAAGAACATGTCAATAGTGATGTTGTTCACAATCTGGCATTCCCAGAATGAACTAGGACAGCTTGATGGCGTATTAACATGTCAGAACTGGTAAAAGGAGTGATTAGCTGTGCATCAAGAGGATGGTTCTGATTACTCAGGAAAACAAAGTATAGTATTTACATCTGTGTTTTAAGTAAGCGCTCCATCTAGTTCACTGGATCACCGTATCTGCAGGCAAATGCCAAAGATCAACGTTCTCAGCACAGTGAAAGCCACTCAGAGGCCTGACAAATGTCTTTCACAGGCTTACAGTTGCATGCAAAAGCTAATTTCGGGGAAATGGAAGCAAGCACCTACCTGCTCAAACTCTCTCAGGCTATGTGTCTGCAGAACAGAGCTCTTCTCTGCGTCATCACTGGAGGAATCTGTGAGAATACAACCAACAGTTAGAATCTCTATTAAAAAAATAAATAATAAAAATATATATATATATATATATATATATATATATATATATATATATATATATATATATATATATATCGAATTTGCAGGGTTATTTATATTTGCTTTATTAATAAGATAGTGGTGAATACACTAAACTTTTGTTGGAAAGAGAGAGAAATGGGATGCTGCAGGCCAGACTCAATAAATATAATATAATATAATATAATATAATATAATATAATATAATATAATATAATATAATATAATATAATATAAAATAATATAATATAATATAATATAATATAATATAATATAATATAATATAATATAATATAATATAATATAATGAACTGTGCTGAACCATTACAAAAAAACAAGTTAGCAGAAACATTCCAGCAACAGGGCTAAAATGATGTGTTTTTTCCAAGCATGAGAAGAGGAGAACCCCCACAGGACATAATCACAGAAACACTGGTAAGGCCCAATCTTCTTGCAGTTCTTTAAAACCATAGCATGGCCTCATTAAAGCTTATTAAAGGACTTTTATTTAATATGTGCCAGTGATGTGTACTGGAAGAGAGCCTGGGGGTGTATTGGAGAAGAGTGCATGGCACAGGCCTGTTGCACCACACTTTTACCGTGCCAGAGAAATGTCAAACACTCTCACAGTGAGGTTTAGTCTGAGAGGGAGTTTTCTGGAACTTTTACTTAAACATAATTAAGCCATTAGTTTTATGTTTTTTATTAGCAACTCATAAATATGTCCAGAAATATACTGTATGTGCTTTTATCTGAGGAGAGGAGGAGGGAAAAGATGAGGGAGAGATGATTTAGGGTACGTTTACAAGAGAATGATGTACTAAAATGGAAAAGTTTTTTATTTGCATTACGTACAGATGACAACATTGTCAAAATGATCCCCGTTCACACGGATCTGCAAAAACAACTAAAAAGCTGTATTATGCATGCCAGGCCAGTAGTTGGCGATGTCACTTTGTAAAGAAACACTACATGCCTATCCGGTTGTTAAGTCTGACGTCACGCGGTAGTGCTTCCGGGTCCTAACGCTCTATCTCATACCCCAAGAAAACAACAAATGGTGCTAATATACATACACGATGTGGTGTAATACTACAAAAAATATATAATTACAACCTTTATCTCCATATCAAAATTCCAGATGGCCAGACAATGATTCATCTTTTATAAATCATTAAAATATTAATATCTGTGACGCTATGAGCACGGAGATTGTTGTGTAGACTGTAAGTATTTAAAATGTTTAACTTTTTTAAATGATTGATGTTTAATATGAATAAATAGCGCTCCGTCGATGGCATTCTCAAGTGAAACGAGTCGAGGCTTGGACCCGGAAACGGCGTTCTTTACGTCACGACTTAACAAGCGGATACACTGATCAGGTAATACGCATGACGTCACCGTTTTCACAAATTCACATTTTTTTGTAGTTTACATGGAGACGATAACGGTATAGCTTTAAAAAACTTGCACTTTGAAACCAGTGGCATGCAGTGGTGTTCTGAAATGAGGAGGCACATTTTTTTTTATGAATCAATGTAAATTCATGTGCATTACTCTTAAAGTTGACACATCTTCCTTGTTAAATGAACATTACAGTACATCAAAAATGAAAAAAAAGAAACCAAATACAATTCTATTTTGTAATTTTACATTAACAATGTAATGTTCTATTTATCAAAACCAAGTCAATCTCATCAAGTTAGTGTTTTAAGCATTTCTACATTCACTCCAAAATAATAACTTGCAATAATTTAAACAATATATTTTATTTGTGTATTGCGGTTTTTCTTTTTAATTGTCAACCTAGGATATTTTGGATCGTCAGTCATGCTCCACAGTCACAGACACGAATTGTATTTTTAATTTCACCAAGCTTGATTGCAGTAAAAATCCCCGCAGCCATCAAGCTTTCAGTCCATTTCAAGTTTGATTTTGACGTGACATAAAGCAGTGATATCTAACCTGGTGATCTGTTTACTTACTTTTCAATTAGTCTTCCGATTGACGCCATCATTTGTTCAGTCAAACTGACGCGCGGAAAGCGCACGTCAACGACGGGTGGGATTTATCGCACAAACCAATCATATCCAATCATAACCAATTACATCCAATCATAGCGCGATGGAGACATTGCCTCCTCTCACGTGACTTTCCCCCATTCATTCTCAATTACCCCCCACAAAACCCACCGCACGCCTGGGGTCTGATGATTTTCGGTGCGTTACAAACGGGATATATCGCCCTCCGAAGGGCACTTCGGAGTGAAAATAATCATGGCCGCCATATTGAAGGGTCGTTCCAAACCAAAGTGCTCAAAACTGGCCACTTCAAAGGGCCCTTCGGAATGAAGGATTTTGAAGGGAACAACTGATGGACACTTCGGGCCCCCATGATGCTTTGCACAAGGAAGTTGTTTGACGTCACAGAATGGGTACAGGAGGTTAGGAGTTCGAAAGGTATGTATAATATTTTTTCTGTACTACTGTAATATTTATACGAGTTAGATTTGGTACATTATTATGGTCAAAATGACATTGTATTTCAAAAAAAAAAAAATACTTTACAGCTCATTTATCAGTCCATTCAAATGTTTCAAATACATAGATACAATATAGCCTACATGCGGTAAACCTAAAATAAATAAATAAATAAATAATAACGTTAAACAAAAGGCGCAACTTGCACAATTTATCATCCTTGATTGTCTCGTTAAGATAACGCTGAAGTGCGTTCCAAAAGAACAGTTTTTTTTTACCCCTACACCCTTCATCCCTTCGAAGCTCTCACTCCGGAGGGTAAACCCTCTGAAGGGATTAGGGCATAGGAATGAGCCCTTCCGAATGGAACACAGGGTGAATATGGTTTCCTATGAGAGGAAAGGGAGGCATGACTCCTCTGTGTAACTTTACCTGCGGGTGTCGCTGTTGGGCAGTGTTCCTTAAGAAATACGCGTGACTTGCGCTCTTTTTAATGTCATAATTTGTAATATTTGTGTTGTTTTATGTAATATGGATTAATTTCTCATCCTATTTTTTTTGAGGAGGCACTGCCTCCCTTGCCTACTCGTAGGAAAAGCCCCTGTTTGAAACCCATATTCAAAAGTTTGCGTTTTCAGGCCCCCAAAACGCCATTGTTGTGTAAGCAACCAAAGCGCATAAAAATTTTCTATTTTTAGATTTTAGCCCCTGAATCTTTTTCAAAGAGCGTTGTGCCACTTGATATCCAGAAGGAAGCAACACAACCAAGCAGAAAGACTCAACGGGTTTCAACATTTTTCAAAATGTCACTGCCACAGTGTTTTGCACAATCAGGTCTAAGATTAAATGAGTTGATTTGGCAAAGTTTGTCTAATATTCTATAAAAAAAAAAAAAGTCACAAGAGGCCATGCAGTACAGTGATTTTACTGTGGGTAAGAGGTCTTCTTAGGCAAGTCATGAAGTGGCATGTGTTGTGACATTATTGAAAATAACTGTACATTTGGAAATACTTGCAAAAACTGGTGAGTCTATCCTTTGTTTAAAATGGAAACTCTAAAATTATATAGCCTACTTACCACCCATATCGATCATGCTCTTGGGCCGGGCTGCTTTATGTCCATTATAGTGTCTGAAACATACAATAAAAGATAAACATTCACTGTCTTGTATCAATTTCTTTAGAACATGCAGCATTAGTATTACATACATACAATTTTTGGAACATGAAACAATGTTGGGTTTTTTTTTTTTTTTTTTTAAGGGCTTACCGATATATGATAAGCCACGCAATATCGCGTTCATTATCGAAGGCGATTCATCTGCGATATGAACGCGATATTGTGTGGCTTGTCAGTGAACTACGGCTCTGTCTATTAAATGCCGCTCCATTTGAAAGCAGGTTATGGTGATTTCGCGGTAATCGGGGAACCGGCTTTACTGACGAAATGCGCGTGACAATCGCATACGATATATCGGTCAGCCCTATTTTTTTATTTTTTTTCCTTTGGATCTAGTAATATTTAAACATTCTCAAATGTCAGATAAATATCCATTTCACAAACCTTCAGAGTTTCCACACTAAAGACTCATTCTGTTAACTGACCTGATCATTTTAATGCCTAATTTTGGTCTGAATGCCTGTAACCTGCCATTTACTTCACGTTAGTTAATAGATGACAAATAGTCTAGTCTTTATACCACCTTACACAAAACAACAAATTAAAAAATATCTATTATCAAACAGACATTATGATGTAAAAATAGACTGCAATGTTAGCATCTGTTGGGACAGCGCAGTCAGTTGAACTGCTAATAAACAGGTATTCTTTGGGCACTATGATAATTATAGTGATCTGATTATAATAAGAGGTTATATAATTGTATAATCATAATGCTGACATGAGCTGTGGGACAACATAACTTAGTAGCTTCCCTCTCATTCTGCCCCATATACAGCAAAAGTCTTAGTGCTCATATAGTGCAGTTCCTCTAAACATTAATATTTAACCCCCTAAAACATTCATATTGATTATTGCACACAGGCTCCAAAATGCTGCTCAGATTACAGATCATCAGCACAAATGGACACAAGGACATTTGAGGCAGACTCATCTTTCACATGCACTCAGTGCTTGAGTGCTTGGCTTATTTTCGAATGACATCGATTTTGTAATTGTATATTTTAGGAGTCTTCAACCTTTTTCATGCTAAGGACCCCTTGGTTTTAAGCCAAGCCTCCAGGCTTCAGTGTCAGGCTTCAGAAAACAACTGATTTGGTGCTCAAGAAACATTTCTTATTATCAATGTTACTTAATATTGTTGTGGAAGACGTGATGCAATTTTTTTTTAGGATTCTTTGATGAATATAAAGTTCAAATGAACAGCGTTTATTTGAAATAGACATATTCTGTACATTATAAATGTCTTTATTGTCACTGTTGATCTTTTTAATGTGTCTTTGGTGAATAAAAGTATTCATATCTTTAAAATAAAATCTAACTCAAAACATTTGAACAGTAGTGTACATTTATGGTGCTTATATAGCCATTACAAAGTCATAAACTTGTACATTGCATAGATTTTAAAATTCTATTCTACCACGTATTTTCATTTTATCATAAATTGTCAAACCTGCCTGCAGTCATGTTGTGGACCCACTTCTGAAGACCCCTGGCATATTCCAGCGTATTCAGTATCATACCACACTTGTCATGAGGCAGCTGTTTGTTGCTGCATCAGTAAACAGCTGATTTAAAGTAAGGGACAGTCTAATAGGGTAATCCGGTAAAAATGATGCTCTCATGCTCACATGTCTCAATAATAGCAAACATTTGACTGCACTGCAATTTTTAAATGGCTAATTCACTAAGATGTTAAATGAATTTGGCATATTAACACATGGATGCTTGTCTGAAAGGAACATGCTGTAAATGCAGAATCTTGTAAAATTAGTCTCTCAACCTTTTCAGGTACACTACTGTTAAAAAGTCTGGGGTCCATAAGATTTGTAAATGTTTTTGAAAGAAGTCTCAGCAAGGCTGATCAAATTTGATAGTAAAAACAGTAATATCATCACTTTTTTATTTTAATATATTTTAGTTATTCCTGTGTTGGCAAAGCAAAATTTTCAGAAGCCATTACTCCAGTCTTCAGTGTCATGTGATCCTTCAGAAATCATTGTAATGAATCCATTGTAAAGTGTAGAACACATTCTAAAAAACAGTGTTGAAACTAGTTGTGCTTACTATTTTTGTGGAAACAGTGGCATTTCTTTAGGATTCTTTGATGAATAGAAAGTTCAAAAGAACTGCATTTATTTTAAACAGAAATCTTTTGTTACATCATAAATACCTTTACCTTTACTTAAATTCACTTACGCTGAATAAAAACATTAATTTCTTTCAAAAATGGATGTACCCTACATATCCCCATCAGGCTACAGTGCTGCTTCACCAACACCAAATCAGATTACTTTAAAGGTGCCATCGAATTGAAAATTGAATTTACCTCAGCATAGTTGAATAACAAGAGTTCAGTACATGGAAATGACATACAGTGAGTCTCAAACTCCATTGTTTCCTCCTTCTTATATAAATCTCATTTGTTTAAAAGACCTCTGAAAGAAGGTTGAAAAGAAGTCGAGAGCTCTAGGGGGGCGGAGAGCGCAAGCAATTAAAGGGGCAGCAGCCCTGAAACGGCGCATTTCTAATGATGCCCCAAAATTAAAAAATTATTTTAAAAAATCTATGGGGTATTTTGAGCTGAAACTTCACAGACACATTCAGGGGACACCTTAGACTTATATTACATCTTGTAAAAAAACGTTCGATGGCACCTTTAACCATTTTAAAGGTTTGACAAAGCAAAAGCAAAATCTTACCCCCTGGAATCTGCTTAAGTACCCCCATGGGGTACATATACCCCTGGTTGGGAATCACTCCTCTAATTAAAATAGTAAACTAAAATCTACTTCAAATAATTGTTATTACAATTGGGCACTTGATGTAACAGATTCAATGCAGAATAACCATTGCCTTGGTTTGACAACAAAACATATCCAGAATGAATAAATAAATAAATAAATAAATAAAGTTAGTCTTCATCTCATGATCTTTTCAGTACCACTTCCAAATGATATACACCTAGTCCCTTCCTAAAGGCCCATTAGATGATGACTGTCACACATGAGCTCTTAACACTTATCTAAATGGGTTCAGACAATAATACAGCTTAGATAATAGTGTGATAGATGGGGCCGTTCAATTCCCTCACTTTGATCTGAGAGACAAAGAATATGCCTAATTTACATGATCCGTACCAAACCACTTAAAAGATTTCAGATTCTCCTAAAAGCCAAAGAACATCCATCTCACATCACAGTATTGCCCCACAGAGAGTGATAGACAGAATGGTTCAGCAAGCAAAAGGAACCTAAACAGATGGTCTTCCACACACAGCTGACCGAGGATGTCAACAGCTTCACCATGCCGCCAACGATCCACCCACTAAGGTGTGCATATCGTGGGGGATGGGCCTATGCTAATAAGTTTGTAACGTACCTCTTTGTTTCTCTGAACAGCCACCATTGCAGTCAGATTTTCCATAGAGAAGGAAAAATTACAATTTAGCTTCATCACACAAAAACAAAACATTCCAAGAAGATCCCTGAGTCATGACCACCTGCTCTAGGTCACTCATAATCACGCTGGTGGTCAGCTGAGAAACGAACTCCCCCACACTGACAAATGGTCCGCTCAAACGTGAATGCTGTTTAAACAGAGGTATTGCATAAACAGAGGGGCATAGCTTAGTATTTCCAATCATTCAGAATAGCATAAACATAAATGGCATTGAAAATCTTTCTTTACTTAATTTACTCATGCAAAGTGTACCAATGTAATGATTTCAGCCTTAAGATGAGGCAAACCAGACATTGTACTCCCACGTTTTTCAAATTACCACAAGTTATGCCTGGATTCGAACTCTAACAACAAACAAATCCCAAAGACATGGCGGAACACACAGCAATATAAAAACAAATTCCTCAAAAACAGAAAGCAAGCTGTTTTCTCTCCTGAAGTATGCATTTCCTGCTCTGTTTGAGGTGAATACCTTACCTGCCACGATACAGAAATCCACTCATCTTCCCGACATCCAAACCACACGAAAGTTGAAAAAGAACAGACAGGAACAAACTCAGCTCCTAAAGAGGGGAATAGCCAGGCTCTCTTCTGTGGCTCTGATCTCAATCCAGTGTTTTAGTGAAGAAATCTTCATTTCCAAAGACCAGGCTGGTCAGGAGTCCAACCAAAAACAAGCACAAACACACACACACACACACACACACGCAGAGCAAAGCTGCTATTTTCTCTCTGGACTGCAAGCAAGAGACGGTCATTTGACGTGGCAAGGCCAGACTAGAAGTCAGTGAAACACACATACAGGGTTGCTAAGTGGTAAACAGCACAGAGGTGAGGGTACACACACACAGAGCGCCACTGGCTTGCCCTGAAAGAATGATCTGTTCGTGCATGCTCAAATACAGGTTTCTCTGTGTATGTGTGGGGAGGAGGGTGTGTGTGGTTTCCAACTGGTGTAAACCAAATTGGGCCTTCCTGCCCAGGCTTGAGGAGCATCCTTTAAGTTGTAAATGGGCTATTCGCCCCTAGCTGTTACTGTCTATGAGCTGAGGGGAGGGGCGGTGAGAGACACAGGCTCAGACAGGTCTGTAGGTAAAACACAGCATTAAAGAAGATTATCTCTTTCAGCTGAAGATGACGTTACAAAATTCAAGAAGCCTTTGAAAGTTAACTCAGCTGTAAAATACAGAGAGAGAGAGAGAGAGAAATATATATAAACAGACATAAATATCGCCACAGACATAACTGTGAGGTTCTGTCTCACTCCAGGATGATTTATAAAATCCACAATGTGTGACTAAACTCAAGGGGACTAAAATGGAAACTGCATTACATATTTTCCAGGGGAGTGGCTGATGAGTTGTGTAACAGTTTAGTCAGAGAAAAATCCACTTCATTTTCTTACATGCAATCTCAATGAAAAAGTGACTGATATAGCATGCAATTAGAGTGAATACACAAACACACACACAATGACATAAAGGTTAAAGGGTTTGTTCACCCAAAAATGAAAATTCTGTCATTAATTACTCACCCTCATGTCGTTCCACACCCGTAAGACCTTCGTTCATCTTCGGAACACAAATGAAGATATTTTTGATAAAATCCGATGGCTCAGAGAGGCCTGCATTGACAGCAAGATAATCAACACTTTCAGATGCCCAGAAAGCTACTAAAGACGTATTTAAAACAGTTCATGTGACTACAGTGGTTCAACCTTAATGTTATGAAGTGACGAGAATACTTTTTGTGCACAAAAAAAGCAAAATAACGACTTTATTCAACAATATCTAGTGATGGGCGATTTCAAAACACTGCTTCATGAAGTAGATGAACAAATCTTTTGTTTTCGAATCAGTGGTTCGGAGCGTGTATCAAACTGCCAAAGTCACGCGAACCATTGAAATTTCAAAGCACTTATGACATAACAAAGCCTTGCTACTGAAATCACATGACTTTAATTCTCCGAACCACTGATTCGAAACAAAAAATTCACAAAGCTTCATGAAGCAGCGTTTTGAAATCACCCATCACTAGATATTGTTGAATGAAGTTGTTATTTTATTTTTTTTGGCGCACAAAAAGTATTCTCGTCACTTTATAACATTAAGGTTGAACCGATGTAGTCACATGAACTGATTTAAATATGTCTTTAGTAGCTTTCTGGGCATTGAAAGTGTTAGTTATCTTGCTGTCAATGCAGGCCTCACTGAGCCATTGGATTTTATCAAAAATATCTTAACTTGTGTTCCGAAGATGAACGAAGGTCTTACGGGTGTGGAACAACATGAGGGTGAGTAATTTATGACAGAATTTTCATTTTTGGGTGAACTATCCAGAGCTTCTCAGAACAGTTATGTCACTTTTTCTTTAAAGGCACAGACTGGCTCCAGCGAGAAATACCATTCAGGCAAGTTACATAATTACAAAACCTTCCCTCAGTTAAATAATTGACATTAGAAGAGCCTGCTAGCTATTCATCTTCATGTGTTCATAATCAGCTTCATTTTATTCCTTATTAAGCTTGCCGTTAGTCTTCTTGCAGGCCTGGGAAATGTCACGCATTACTCTTTCAAGAAAAGCCAGCATGCGACTGTGTTTGGACTCTCCGAGCGGTTTCTCCTCAGCTCGACAGAATGATTAAAGATGCTTTGAGATTCAAGGAGAAAATAGAACTAAAGTTAGATAGAGAATACATTAAAATGTACAGAATGAATCACACCAAACCTAAGTATATTTCCAATAACAGAGAAAGAGGCAGTGTATCTAACCCAGGAGCAACGGTGACCCTGTAATTACCACTGAGACTACACCATGTTCCCACCCTTCAATCTGAAATCCCTATGTTTGAACAGCTGCCCAGGACCAGCTGCTGGGTGTACGACTGACAGAGAACCACAAGTCACACAGGACCCTAACTAACCACAAACAGCCCGTTTTATATCAGAAAAGTGGATTCTTTCATGGTGAGCGCTTTGCCTCAGAGCAGGTGATCCTAACAGCTATTACATCACTACATCCAGTATTTTTATAGGCCATAAATATATAGCAACTGAGCACCCTTTTATCCCATATAATATTTTTGAAACATAATGTGGGTGAAATGTTTTCAAGTATTAAGATGTCTATGACCTCACGTGTTACGGTTACTTTTACCGACTATTACATGGTATGTGAGCAGGCAGGCTACGGCTATTATTATTTAATCATTTCATTTGTGGAATTGTTCATGCTTCTATGTCTTGTATATAATGAATTCACAGCACTGACAGGCAAATTCTGGATTGCCATATGTGTAGAATGAATCCCAGGCAATCCCTGCACTGGCTGATTAGAAACAGGACATGTCCTTCATTGTATATATACGTCTGTGTGTAAGAAGGAGGGAGGCGATGGACTCCATAATTAACTCTGTCACATTTTTACAAGCTGTTAATGAAGTTGTATAACTCCAAGTACAATTCCTTGCTATGCGTCCATCTGCGACAGTAGAATTAGAAGCAGACACAATATTATGTCAATTACAATTAGAAAGCCATTAGAAAGCAGATGCAATGCTAAGAAAGTCATTATCATAGTCATTTTAACATTCCTACCCGAGCACTGAAAATATTAACCGAAGTGAATGACATTGAGAGCTTCATAACATCAAACAGCTGCTCTCACATATGCTGTGGCATTTACCAGCAATCTTGAGAAGAAAATGAATGTAGTCGAACACAAACTTTGACTATGAACATTTGTAATGTCCTATAACAGCTGTTTATGTTCCTATAAAAGCACAAACAAGATAACTTACATGACAATAATGAAGGAAAATAGTTTCAAATTAATACTAAAACTAAATACAGTTTTACTGTTTGAACTGAATCTTAACTTACAATTAATATGTAAGCAATAAAGTACGAGAGGCTGTGCTGTAATAAGTCACGGCTGAAGGGCGATGTTAGGCTGCAAGCAACCCCGTCAGCTGTGACTTATTCACGATACAGCACTAGCCTCGAGTACCTTATTGCTTTTATAAAACAGTTACCACACAATATAAATATTAAGGCCAAAAATATGTATCAATGCAACTTTCAAGAAGTAAACTTTCACTAAAGCCTTTCTTACGCCGGAAAAAATATTCCTTGACCGTGAACAGCAACAGAAGTTGCATTATTACACCATTAGATGGCAGCAAAGAGTGTGTCAGTCAGTAGTGAAGACTTTTACATTGAAAAGACTCGCCCTGCGTTCCAATGTCCATACTATCCATCCTAAATAGTATGTGAGATTAAAATAAGTGTGTCCCAAAGCATAGTATGTTGAAAAGAGTATGCCAAAAGTCCCCGGATGGTCTACTATTTCCGGTAGATTTTCGAAGTGTGGATCCGTGCACACTATAAAGGCTAATATTGCCCACAACCCATTGCGCATTGGACGAGGATTCAGTTCAGAACTACAAACACGAGTAAAAAGTGTTAAAAAACTACAAAACATGGCGGATACGCGCGATCGACCCTGAGAGATTTGAGTGACTAATAATCATTTTAACCTGATAGAAAATATATATTTAATGTTACCCGTGTTATTTTTCATCTGCAAATACCAATGTGGACTTTTATAAAGATCCGAATGGCCATTAACTTTTAAATGCATCATTATGCATAAATATGAGGACAGTTCTCCACATGAAAGACCCGCGACTGCAGATCAACGTGCTGCATTTCTCTCCGATACGGTAGGAAATGAACTAAATGAAATGTGGAGGATGTAAGATGATTGACAGGCCAGTTTACGGTGACAGGATGCGACAGAGAGAATTGACGCGATTGTATGACGTGTTAGTATGTCCCAAAGCTTGTCTACTCTTTTGCTACACACTCAAAAGTAAGTACTTTTTGTTCACAGAAAGAGTACATACTTTTAGGGCGTAGTATAAGTAGGCGAATTGGAACGCAGCATGAATTGTTGTGAACACGGAACGAGACGCAACTGACAAACGCTTTGACTAGCGACTGTCAGTCATGGGAAAACCCCTTAAGTGTTAAAAGGACAGGATAATACATTGGACATTTAAACTGATTTTTTATTATGAACATAGGACTGACCTGAAGGAAAATGCTAAATCTGAATGCAGATAATAAACTCGCTCACTCGATCTTTTTCTCACAATGCTCTTCTACATAATACAGTAAGCTTCAATGAACAATATCAGTTGAGAACAAACAGTTTACATTGCTAAGAGTGATTGCTAAGGGTGTTGTGTAGTGATACACAGAACTGTTGGGTGAAGCGGCCATAGCCATGTTTTATCATGAATAAAACACAGCTACTGACCAATCAGAATCCAAGACAGGTATTATTTTATTATATTGTTGCGTGATCTTCAAATGTAATTGGAAATAGCATATTTACGAGTTTCAAGCATCTGAATGATTAAGCAAAGTCGAATTGAATATGATGAGAAATAAATGTAAAATTAAAAATATATTATCTGCATTATTTGTCCAACTTGAATGGACAAATTATAATAATACAAATGCCCAAATTGCAAGTAGGAGCTCCCCAGGTGCACTGTTTTTTATGTCAGGTTTTATCTGTACATGGTCTAATGGTCTAAAATAAGTAATAAGACACCAATACTATTTTCTCTAACATTTGGTTACATCCTTGCAAATCCATCACTCCACCCATGATGGTCCTTATGCCTGTTCACTAGAACAGTTTCAGCACCCTAGACAAGCACTTGATTATAAGTGGGATTAGCAGCCTTATCCTAATTATGCTTCACTAATGTATAGCGGAAAGCAAAACTGGCCAAAGAGAACTGAACCCCACAGGAACAAACACAGACTTACATTTCAACACAGCCTCAACATTATTAGCTTCAAAACAGATCAACATGACAGGATACAGATGCACACGTGATTAACAGATACTTGTATTTTCTGTCAACACATGGTCCACAGTGGTCATAACCCTTTGTAGCTTATAAAACAAGCCTTGAACTGTGCCATGTACACACATGGGGAAAAAAATGTAAATGTTTTGAGATATTTAACATCTTCACCATCACAGACAACGTTATAATTATATCTACGCAGATATAAAAAAGAAACAAACCAACTCCACCACAGCATTTTAAACTTGTTTTCGTGTATTGAGGACTCGCAGATGTACCTTTCAGCATCTCTCCGGTATCGCGCATCGGACGCTGTCCAGTCCATATTAGTCCATCTTTCATGCGCCTGTTTGTATATCCACAATACCGCGTGTGATCAAACCGTCAAATTAAGGTAAATTAACCTGTCATTGTGCTGCAGATGTCATAAAACCAGTCTCATAGCTTCGAAAGCAATATGAGGATGCGCAGTTCATTCATTGTCACTGGTGTCTGTCGAGTCAGTGCAAGCAAACCCCCCCCGCGGTCCAGTGCTCCGGATATCGCAGGCATCAGGAGATGCAGCCATATCAAAGGAGTCTTGTGCTGCGGACCGTGCTCTCACTCTACAGTCAAAACACACATTCATCGTGTGTTTGTGTTTGCCGTTAATACTGTTAAATATTATAGCAGCTATTATTTTTGGTGGATATTTATGGTGTGGGAAAAATACTGAACTCTTTTCGTTTAAAATAACGTGAGAATACATAACTACAAGGAAGAGGATTAGGGCCAAGCAATAATAAAAAAAATAAAACCATCTCGAGATTAAAGTTGTTAAATTTTGAGAAAAATGTCGTTAAATTTCGAGAAAAAAGTCGAGATAAAATGTTGAGAATAAACTCATTAAATTTCGAGAAAAAAGTCGAAATAATGAGAATAAAGTCATTAAATTACGAGAAAAGTCGTTAAATTACGAGAACAAATTTGTTAAATTATGAGAAAAATGTCGTTAAATTTCAAGTAAAAAGTCGAGATAAAATGTTGAGAATAAACTCATTAAATTATGAGAATAAACTCATTAAATTACGAGAAAAAAGTTGTTAAATTACGAGAACAAATTCGTAAACAAATTCGACCTTTTTCTCGAAATTTAACGACATTTTTCTCATAATTTAACGAATTTATTCTCGTAATTTAAAGACTTTTTTCTCGTAATTTAACGAGTTTATTCTCAACATTTTATCTCGACCTTTTCTCGAAATTTAACAACTTTAATCTCGAGATGGTTTTATTTTATTTTTTTATTATTATTGCTTGGCCCTAATCCTCTTCCGTAATAAAGTTATCATAGTTTGGTATGGCTGCGTCCGAAAACTGGAAAATGATGCCTTCCGAGGACACATTTCAAGGTAGTAAGGCATCAAGGCACGTCCGAATCCAATGTTAGCTTCACTTCCTCTCTCATGAGATACCTTCCTCAGATCGATTTTTGAAGGGAGCATAGATGTATCCTTAGCTGCCTTTGATATCCCACAATCCTGTGCTTTCCATTCTGTGACAGTTGAGCTAGAAAAATAAAGATGGTGTCCGAAAGTTGCGTTTGCTGCTCAGTTTGTGTATAAATGTACGATTTTGACCAACATATTTAAATTTTTATATCATTTCTATCGAGAAATTACTACTAATATTTGTTTAGTTCTCACCAAAGCTCGCGCTATATTGCTATAGATCATTAAACTGTTACGCTGCCTCGTCTGTCCGAATCAGTTTCGTGAGGTACCTTCATGCACAAAGCTTACAAGTCATTCTCTGATAAGACAGCGAGGCAGCAAGACACCTACCTAGGTTTTCGGACGCAGCCAAAATGTTCCCGCCATTGCATGAAACGTAAATTGCGGTATTTTTTCTTCCCTATTGTGACGTATATCCGAGTGAAATGACTTCTCGAACAAGATAAAATGTAGTGCGGGACTTGATTTTGTCAGTCGGGATAGAGTTACAGGTTATTTTTTATCAAGTTATTTTGATTAAGAATTACGAGAGCACAAGAATTTAAAAAATGATGATTTGCACAGATTAATTATTGATAATATAATTTCCATAAAAAATATTCCGTAAAAAAATACGAATTTGATTCCATAACAATTTTAATACTGGGGTAACCTGGCCTAAGCCTATTAAACTCCACTGTATTTAAAAAAAACATTCATCAAATAAATGAATGAAGTAGCCTATTCTGCACCGCTAGGGTTTTTTTTGGTGCAGAATACTGACTGGTCAAATACAGTATTAAAGCACTAGTTCAACCAAAAATGAAAATTCTGCCGAGAATACTTTTTGTGCACAAAAACAAAACAAAAATAATGACTTTCCAACAATTTCTATGTCAGTCTCCTACACCATTCACGTAGTAAACACAGAGTGCAGCACTTGGTTTTACATCAGAATGGCGACTCATTATTGGCCGGCTCCTGCATCTGCATCTCACGCATGTGTCGTGCTGCTCACGTGACCAGCGTCGGCCAATAATGAGTCGGTGTTCTGACGTAGAACCCGGAAGCGCTGCACTGTGTTTACAATGTAAACAGTGTAGGAGACTGACAGGGAAGAGAAGAAATTGTTGAATAAAATCATTATTTTTGTTTTGTTTTTGCACACAAAAAGTATTATCGTCGCTTCATAAAATTAAGGTTGAACCACTGTAGTCACATGGACTAATTTAATGATGTCTTTACTACCTTTCTGGGCCTTGAAAGTGGTAATTAAATTGCTGTCTATGGAGGGGTCAGAGACCTCTTGGATTTCATCAAATATATCTTAATTTGTGTTCTGAAGTTGAACAAAGGTCTTACGGCTGAGTAATTAATGACAAAATTTGTGGTCAAAAAGTGGTCAAATATTCCTGAAAGGGTACACTGTAAAAAGTAAAACATTGGTGTTCTTCGTTTGATATATTTTTTTCCATTCCAATAGCCTAAAATTATTAGATTGTTAAGTAAAATTACATTTTGTAATTTATATGTGTCTTTCAATCTATTTTCTTAGATCGATACAATATAAAATTATAACATAACAATGAAATTTAAATCATACATTCGATCAAACGACTTTTATTAGATTAAGCATGGTTTGCGCATGCGCACACATGAAAACTCGAGAGAAGGTTCTGGAAGAGACCTACGGCAGCAGAAGTGGCAGAAGTCGGAGGAGGCGCGAAGCGAACAGGACAGGACACTTTGTCAGGTAAGGGAGGAATTAATCAAAATTGTACGTCTGTGTTATCCTTGCCCTTTATTTCAGCACTCACACTATAATTTTTATAAGGTAACGTTAACTAGTTCAGTTTTTATAAGGTGACTTCCTTGTCACTGTTTTACTGATAGCCAGTCTACCGCGACCTTTCTAGCATAACGTTAAAGTAATGAGGAAACTCATCCAGCATTTAAATACTTGAATAGCATTAACGTCATATCATTTTAATGAACAGATACGCAGATTAGAATTTATTATAACGTTAATTTTGACATTAGCGGTATAGCGTTAACATTGCGCCATTTTACAGCTAACGATTTTCCTGGGAAATCCAAGAACTTAATATTATCTACCGATTGAACGGATATTATGAAAGGAAAAAATATTTTTTTAGTTGTATTCATGACTAAAGCTTGAGTATATTGCATTTCTTTGCCGAAAGAAATGAATCACCTCAATATGCGTGTGACGTGTAACGTTTCCCGCTCAGAATTTAGGCTTAACGTTACTGGCTCACCTCCGGGCGCTCAATGCCATTATAAACGCTGATTTTATATGTTTTATGTTTTAAATTTGCGAAGGCAGGAAATGAATGTGAGGAAAATATATTTACACTTTGAAACTGTAAAACTAAAATGGATTAATGTTTGGATTTTAATTTTAGGAAAGCTGCTGCTTGGTAGGCCTAGTTCCTGGTGCCAGTTTTGGTTGTCCAGTCTTCGCTGACACTGGTAAGTTGTTTTTGCCATTGAGGGGAGGGGGTTGGGGTCAGTAGGTGATTCGTGCATTACATTCAATACTGATTGCACTGATTCAGGGCTGGAGCAAATGATTACATATGCTGCGTCCCAATTCGCCTACTTATACGCCCTAAAAGTATGTACTCTTTTTGTGGAGAAAAAGTATAAACTTTTGAGTGTGTAGCAAAAGAGTATGCAAGCCATGGGAGATAAGTTACTACTTTGTCATCTTTAACGGACGGATCTGTCGCGTGCATCCTGTCATCGTAAACTGGCATGTCAATCATCTTATCACAGTTAAAATCCTCCATTCCATCTATTTTAATTTCCTACCTTTTCGGAGAGAAATGTTGTAGCACGTTCATCTACCAGTCGTGTGTTTTCCATGCGGAGACTGTCCTGGTGTGTTTGCAATTTGAATATAATGATTCATTTAAAAGTTAATGGCTTAACGTATCTTTGCAAATGTTCAAAATGCTGCTGCAGTTGCAATATAATGTAGATAACATTGAATAAATAAATTTTTGCCAGGTAAGATACTGATAATTAATTTACTTATGTTTCAGAAAGATGACAATTTAATATTTGACTGGGAAGAATTGCAAATGTTGTGGGAGAGGTGGCCAGCACTTTTTCAAATTGAAGAGGTCAGTTTTGGTACAAAACTATGTTGATTCTTGTTCATTTGGTATTCATAACAGTAATTTGATTACAGCTTTTGTTACTAATTTAAATAATTTGGTCAATTATTAATCCCAAACTTTGTATTTTCTGCTCTTTTCATTTTTTAGATCAGTGCAGAGTTCATGAGAATCACAACGGAAAAAGGGTGGCGTGACAAAAGAAAAGAATGGCAGGATTTTACATCGTTTAGATGAGGTATGTACAATTACGACTGAGTCAGACTGAATCAAATATGTTTGATATTATCTTAACTGGTCTGTTCTATGGTCGCTATGACAGGGTTGTACATTAACTTTTTACTTGGGTAAAGCTGGTTTTATATTCGCACATTCAGACATCCGTATTCAATAGCCTTGTTAATCACACTACATTGGACATTCAGAAGTAAATATGCCATTAAAACAATACTTGCCTATTTTGATCGACTGTGAAAAATGTTGTAAGTTGACAATGGTTGGTTGTCAATATCGTGTCGCTGGTTAAAATTCGCAAACATTAATGTATTGCACATTTATTGAAAGTCTGAATTTATCAGAAGTCCGAATGTGCGAATATAAAACCAACTTTACCCAAGTTAACTTTTTTTGCGCGTAACACTGGTGCTACATAGGTTAAAAGATTTTTAGCACCAGTAGCCTGAAAGTTGTCAGCACAGACTGATTTCTTTTGTAGCATGTTTGTCACACTGTACAGCCCTGTATGATACCAACATTAAAACCCTGACAACTCAATTGTTTGTGCTCAAACGAACTCCGTCTAACCACAATGAGTGAAGATCTGAGCATGATGCCCCTAAAACTAACATTGTTAGCCTTTTCAGTGTGGTGTTATATGGAGGCAATCTGCATTTGGCTCAGCTGAAGTGTTATGGATGCCCTGGTTGTTTTAAAGGGATAGTTCACCCAAAAATGAAAATTTGATGTTTATCTGCTTACCCCCAGCGCATCCAAGACTTTGTTTCTTCAGTAAAACACAAATTAAGATTTTTAACTCCAAACGCTGCCGTCTGTCAGTGGTACAATGCAAGTCAGCGGGAACTTGGGACTATAAAAGTAAATAAAACACGACAGACAAATCCAAACGAAGCGCCACCAACGCTCGTGACGACACATTGATGTCTTAAGACACGAAACGATCGGTTTGTGTGAGAAACTGAACAGTATTTATATAATTTTTTACCTCTAATACACCACTATGTCCAACTGTGTTCATCAATCGATTCGTGATGTCTGATCGCGCTCTGACAAAAGCAGTGATGTCTCGCCCATATACTTCAATGAGTGCTAGACATCACTTCCGTTGTCGGAGCGAGTTCAGACATCTCAAATCGATTGATGAACACAGTTGGACATAGTGGTGTATTAGAGGTAAAAAATTATATAAATACTGTTCGGTTTCTCACACAAACCGATCGTTTAAGATGTCTTAATTTAATTTTGGATTTGTCTATGGAAGTTTTTTCGACTCTTATAGTCCAAGTTCCCGCTGACTTCCATTGTACCACTGACAGACGGCAGCGGTTGATTTAAAAATCATCATTTGCGTTCTACTGAAGAAACAAAGACATCTACATCTTGGATGCGCTGGGGGTAAGCAGATAAACATCACATTTTCATTTTTGGGTGAACTATCCCTTTAAAGGTTGTATCAGCGATTGCAGGCCGAAAACATAAATGATCATATTCATCCTTATGATCCGCTAGCTGCACGCCCCATAAGCAGGCCGTCAAAAAAAACGCCTTTGTAGGCAGCCTAGGGTCTGAGATCTGTACACAAAAACAATAGACCGCAACAGTGCTATCAACCACTCAAAACCAAAATAGTGTTTAATTTTCTGAGATACTGATACACTCTTTATTCATTACTATGTATTGTCTTGCCAGGATATGCCAGGTGATGGACTGGAGCAAACAATGGCCGTCTTAATCTGTGAGACAGACAGACACCAGGGTTCTCATTGAGTCCACAGAGGTCCTCAGTAACGTGCCCTCAACCGCAGCTGCTTGTAGCAATGCTGTTTGGACTAACATATGTGGTATACCTCGAGTATCCAAAAGAACTGAAATTCACTTGAGTTTTTTTCTGAAAGTTTTAATGGAACTTGGCGCAAGAAAAATGACCCCCAAAATATGTCGCCTCTCCACTCTGCTGCATAGTCAATGACTGACTGACAGCCTCCATTTCAGTGCTTTGATGAACACAGGATGGCAGAAATTCTTTCACCCCAGTCTCCACTACATCGTATTAGTAGTTGTTTGTTGTTTACTGGATGTGGCAATATCTCTGATTTGTATTTGATTTAAATTTATTTCTCTGAATTATATTTGTATTTGTAAAACAATGTTTGTTTTGCCAAAAAAAGTCTAATCTTAAGAACAGTGATTTAATAAATCTTTTAAAATAATGTTTGATCTGACTCATTTAAAATATATATATTTTGAGAGAATTTAAAATTTTTAATTGTCAATTGTGAAGCAATTTATATTACTTGCAATGAATACATATTTCAGATTGAAGAAAATTAAATTTGGATCAAGTCTCTTAAAAACCTTTTTTTTAATTTAAGCCAATTTAAAATATTGATTTACACCAAATTCAGAAAAGAGTTTGCAGGAAATCAAGTCTGTTAAGAAACTTGTTTTTTTTAATTTAAGCCAATTTAAAATATTGATTTACACCAAATTCAGAAAAGAGTTTGCATGAAATGCAGAAAATTAGTTTGAACTGAATGGTTTCTGAACATTAGGTCAATGTAAAATCTTTATTGTGAATGGTTACTTCAATTTTATTAAGTTAATCCAATGTTTCACTTTTTACAGTGTAGGTTCACCCAAAAATTAAATATCTGTCAGTCTCTGAGAGTCAAACGTGATTTTTTAAAAAATTATTATTTTTTAATTTATTTTATTTTATTTATTTGGCCGTGTAAAGTTGCATACAGTCCATCAGGCGACATTATTCCATATGTTATTAATATGGTGTTTCATAAACTATGAAATAGTTATAATTCCTAACAACTCAATTTCTATGGCACATTTGTAAGAGTACGTACAAAAGGAAAATGTGTGTGTACAGGTGCAGCACACTGTGCAGAAAATCTCAGTGTTCACATTAGTGTATATATCCACAGTTTATTTAAAGAAAAAAGTACAGCATAAGGAAACATATTTGAAACAGGGCCTCTTTTCCTATGGCTTTGATGAAGAAAGATGTGGATAAACTTAACACATGTTGGTCATTTCAGTGTTTTGAGAATGAATGAAAAAGCCTAAAATAGAGTTCTATTCTCCAACATGAACTAAAAGGGAAAACAGTTGAAGTCAAAACACTTACATAACTAAAGGAACTAAAGCAGAGGCAAGTAATTCCTCTCTCTCTCTCTTTCTCTCTCTCTTCTCATAAATAGGGAGAAAAGAAAGGCAAGGATGAAGAAAGAAGGGGAAAATGAAGGAATAGATCACATTATCAAAGAGTAAATCAACAAAGTAAACAGTCGTTGGTCGTAGAAGTGTGTTAAAGTCACCTTGAAATCAAAATTTACATTCTTATTTTTTATGGAATATTGCAGTATTTATTATTGTTTTTTTCATGCAAATCATTATTTTTTTATTCATGTGTCCTCATAATCTTTAAGCAAAATAACTTTCCCTCCTACCTGCATCAACATCTCTTCTCTGATGATGTGTTTACTGCCGCGAGGGCGGGACAACCTGTCACTCACATGACATCACAGCAATAGCAAAACACAACCATTCAGTCTATTTGCTGATGGACAAAATCAAGTCCCGTTCTACCTTTTCTAGTTCGAGAAGCCGTTTCACTCGGATTATACATCACAATTTGGAACTTCCGTTTCATGCAGACTGTAAAGAGTTTGGTTCAGGTCACATCTGGAACATCTTTTTTTTTACTTTTGAACATTAGATGTTTGAAGGTGTTAAGACCTCTTTCTAAGATAATTACAGATTGAGTCAGCTGAACACTGAGAGAAGAGATTTTAGCTTATTTTGGTTCTCTGTTTTTCTTTTTGGTAAGCAAGGAAACAATTTTCGCTACTGGAGCAACACTTGAAAAGCATAATTATGTGTTAGTTACTAGTTCATTTACAAAACAAGCCCAACCTTCAAAATTTACCCACAACAACATGCAAATAAACAAATTGTTGTCAAATGTTTTGGGGTCACGGAAAACACATGGTACCTGCCACCCACAGCCCTTGCTTGCTGTGCATTTTAACGCCACCTTGTGGCCAAGACTTGCTACAGCATATTATTAGATTAACATGAAAACAGCTGCACAAGTGAATTTCATTTATCAGACTCCCTCTTAATTACTTCAAACAGTCAATTTATTGTCGCCACATTAGTTTCCAGAATGAGGGAGTTATTCTTTGAGACTATGGAGGTGAGCTATAGGGTTAGTCTATGAGAAATTAAAAACAAAAGAAATTTGGAAGAAAAAGCGGAGGGGGGAAATATGTTAAATTAATATGAAATATTTAAGATACTGCACTAATTTAAGATCACTAATCGGATTGTTATGCTTACGATATTATTTATAACTGAGAACATATACTAAATTAAAATTATATATATATATAAATCAAAATAGAAGCAATTTTCACTAGTGTTTTCAGCCGTTTGACCCTACGGAATTAACAGTAACAGCCTTACATGTATAAAGAACAATTTATGACTGAATGCATGAGTAAGAGGGGTTTGGGAGTGGGGTGGTGTGTCATTAACTGGCCCCTCCCTGTCTAACCCAGTCATCACTCTGTCCCTCAGTCGTCCCCGGGATTGTTTGGAGCTGTCATAACAGCCTGCGATTCGTCAGCCATTCCTCAATGTCTGTGTTAATATTACACTCTGCCCTCCATGTCCACAGGCTCCCATTTTTGTTTTTCTAATTATCGATCTGCTCGCTGTCATGGTGACCCCTGAGGGAAGAATCCATGTGGAGACGAAATGGAGCCCAGAGTTGGCAGTGAGCGAACAAGTCCAGCGCACGAAAAGGGGAAATGCACCAAATTCCACTGTGCTCCCCTCAGAGCAGCAGGGCTGGAGCGCAAGCTACAAGAAAAGCCTCATCTGGACAACAAAGCACATAGATGGGCTTTTTTTTATTACAATGACATCCACAGAAGTCTGTGACTTTGTCTGGTATCCACACGCTAAACGCTGATTGAATTATAGTACATATTCATCATCAGATTCACAAAATGTATTCACTGATTCTACTCTCTGTAGGCTTGACTATGTAAATTAGAGTTTTTTAGTTTAGTTTAGTTTTAATTTAAGTATAATAGATGGTTTTTGAGAATGAAAGATTCTAGTACAAGACATGAAAGTTACAGATGGATTTCCTTTGTTTCTGAAACCGATGATTCTAGGGAAACCTAAGAATTGCTCCATCCCTGGAAGCCAAAACAGGTCCATTGGCGCGTAAATCCTGTCTAAAGATATTCTTGAACATTTCAGTGTAATATTTCATTAATTCAAAAAGCGGTGGAATGCTTTTCATTAAATGCAGACAGATGGTTACTAGGTTTTCCCTTAGTGTAAGAGCTGAATATGAACCAAGACGTCATGCTCACCTGTGGCTTTTGGGGCCGCTTGCTTTCAATGAATGCCAATATAAAAACATCAACAAACTGAGTTTTAAATACTTGCGCATATCTTTATGAGCCAAATGATTTACAAGCCTCACTGGATACATGCTTGAAAAATGTTAGAATTTATTCATAGGCCCTTGTAAAGAACTTTCTTATATAAACACAGTATAGGCCTACTTTTGATTAATATTGTTAAACAAAGCCTAATATCTCAAAATTCACATCTATAAATTTTAAAACTGGCTCCAGATGTGCTGAACATGAGTTAAAATTATTAATAAACACATTAGATACAATATTACAGACACAAGGAATGTTATGTTCATTAGCGGGAACCCAGTTTTGGCAGTGCAGTTCTGTACATCAGCACTATAATGCAGTTTTTAAAATCCCTGATTTAACATCAAAGCCTGCAGGGGTATGGTTGAATGTTCTTATAATAACCCTGTTGATCATAAATTATTTCTTTGTTTGTTAAACTGTATTCATGGATTGTGTAGGCAGTGGCAACTCTCAAGATGAATATTTCCGCTCAGTGAGAAAGAATAGACTTCTGGGTTATTTAGAAAAGGACATGGACAGGATCCAAAAATATTATGCCCTATATAGAGCATGAAACATTCCTCTTCTCTTAAAGGGTTAGTTCACACAAAAATTAAAACTCTGTCATTAATTACTTTTTTTGCACAAAAAAAACAACAACAACAAAAAAAACGATGTGCCACTTTATTTACAAAATATTAATCTCCAACGTGAGTTCACGAGAGCACCATGGCGCATGCGTGTTGTGTTGATACGAGAGCAGACTCGCACGTTCACGAGCACCACGACCTGCATAGCTACTTTCTCTCGGGAGAATCCAGTGCCCAAGTAAGTCGACCGGAAGTTGAAGTCGGCCGCGTGCCGCCATCTTGTAGCAGAACTTCACTTGCGTTAGCATCCCCATTGACTCCCATTCATTTTGGCGTCACTTTGACAGTGAATAACTTTACATCTGAGGCTTTTAAAGACTCCATTTGTCCATTATTTATTTCCAAAGATACACAACAATGTATAAAGGGCTCCATTACCTTCTATGTTACATTATGGCCCCGTAGAAAGCTAACGATTGCGTCATAACCACTCGACTCTCTGTCGCACAGTATAGAAATTACCGTACAGACAGGAGGAGAAGCTCGCAGACAATCGGGGAGATTATCTTAATATGGCATACTGGCGTTACATTTTAAAATACTACACAAAATAATTAATCAGAATACTTACTCCTGCTCACTCACGCCAAAGAACTCCCCGCTCAAGCTCGCCGTCTCTGCAAGATTAACGATGGCAGTTTGCACGCACAGCTACTAGAAGATTTACATCTGTCAGACAGGTTGCGGACGTCATCAAGCTTAGTGTGAGTCTGCGCGTCAGAAACGGAAGTACTAAAAATCGCTAAAAATGGGCTTCACTTGACTCAATTGAGTTCCAATGGGGTCGCTGTGTCCATTTCTTTTACTGTCTATGGGAGAATCCCTGCCGCCATTTTGAAGTGCGTTCCACTTCGTGAAGTGGATGAGGAAAGTTTATATGGACAGACTTGGCACACTTCTATGCACTTTCGGTCTTGTGGACTTACAATGGCTGCCGCGTGCATGTGTCCGTTAATTCCACGAGACTGTAGGGTGTCCCATTCATCCCCTGCGTTCCGAAGGGCTCATCCCTATGCCGTAATCCCTTCAAAGGGTTTACCCTCCGGAGTGAGAGCTTCAAAGGGATGAAGGGTGTAGGGGTCAATAAAACTTTTTTTTTTTCTTGGAACGCACTTCTGCGTCATCTTAACGAGACAATCAAGGAGGCGCCTTCATCTTTTCCCCCCCGGTTTACTCTTTGTATTAATACGCATTCATTTACCAGTCTTGTACGTTAAATATAATGTATATTGTGTCTATTTGAAACATTTGAATGGGCTGATAAAGGCAGCTGTAAAGTATTTTTGTTGAAGTACAATGTTTTGACCATAATAATGTACCAAACCTAACTAGTATAAATATTACAGTAGTATAGAAAAATATTATACATACATATAGGTAAAATCAAACTCTGAGGCTCCTGTACCCATTCTGTGATGCCAAACAACTTCCCTGTGCAAAGGATAATGGGGGCCTGAAGTGTCCATCAGTTGTACCCTTCGAAATCCTTCATTCCGAAGGGCTCTTTGAAGTGGCCAGTTTTGAGCACTTTGGTTTGGAATGACCCTTCAATATGGCAGCCATGATTGTTTTCACTCCGAAGTGCCTTTCGGAGGGCGACATATCCCGTTTGGAACGCACCGATTCATTTTAGGTCTCAGAAGGGGGCTCGCGAGCACCCCCCTTTGTGGCCGCTATGCGCGCTCAATGCGCACTTCACTCAGAGGAAGATCGTGAGGGTTTATTAGGGTGCCATTTGGGATTCAGCCTTGGAATGTGTCCTCCAAAGGCAGTATTTATCAGTTTTTGGATGCAGCCATTGTTGTGTGAATGCATCACATGAGTCACATGGGCTAGATCTGAATGCTGCCTTCTGAGGATGCATTCCAAGGTAGAAAGGCATCAAGGCATGTCCGAATCCAATGTTAGCTTCACTTCCTGTCTCCTGAGATACCTTCCTTTGATTGATTTTTGAAGGCAGCATAGATGTATCCTTCACTGCCTTTGATATCCCACAATCCTATGCATTCCATTCATTGACATTTGAGCTAGAAATAGAAAGATGGCATCTGAACGTTGCAGTTTCTTGTCAGTTTTTGTGTAAATGTACATTTCTCAGAGGAAGACCGTGAGGGTTTATTAGGGTGCCATTTGGGATTCAGCCTTGGAATGTGTCCTCCAAAGGCAGTATTTATCAGTTTTTGGATGCAGCCAAATGCTGCCTAGAAAAAGAAAGATGGCATCTGAACGTTGCGGTTTCTGGTCAGTTTTTGTGTAAATGTACATTTCTGACCAACGTTTTCCACTTCTGATGTAATTTCTTGCGAGAAATTACTACTGTAGTAATTAAAATTTGATTAGTTCTCACCAAAGCTTGCTCTATTTTGCTGTAGATCATTAAACTGTTGCCTCAAATCTGTCTGAAATCAGTTTCGTGAGGTACCTTTGTGCTCAAACGCTGTCTGCAGAGTCATTGCCTATAACAAGGCAGCGAGGCAATGAATTAGCTGCCTAAGTTTTCGGATGCAGCTATGGATTATTAACTTTCTCTGGTTTGAAAGTGGTAGTTGCGTAGACTGTCAATGGATGGACAGAAAGCTCTCCCATTTCATTGAAAAGATTTGTGTTCCGAAGATGAACAAGTGTCTTACGGGTTTAGAACGACATGATTATTTACAGAATGTTTGGGTGAACTAACCCTTTAACTTTCCACTTTACCTTGCTGACAAGATTTGAGGCCTTGTCACACATTTGCTGATATATTCAAGAAGTGTGGAATGGGCTGTTTAGGCTGACCTCTGTGTTTAAACTATCACTAATTTGAGCTGGATAACTTCCTGCTTTCATTACTCTTGCCAGCAGGGCTGAGATGACAGAAAGTCCCGGCGGCGCCGGCCTGCTGGAGAGGAAACAGTGCTGTGACAACGGCGCCCGAGTCAAACACAAAGGTCAACATCCACCGTGCACCCGAATCCCCCTAGTGCCTGTTAAAACCGCAGGAAAACGCAAATAGGTTGTGTCACACCATTTCCTCAGGTTTTAAAAGAAAGGTCATTCCTGGAGAGGGTATTTTAAGATGTTAATTCAGACATATGATCAGATCTTCATCAAAGGTCCTACGTAAGGAAGCCATTCATTAGGATTATGATGACTAATGTTATGCAGTTTCAGGCTTAATGCATACTTGTGTAGGAAAAGAAATCAAAGTTTCCAAGACAAAAGCGATTGAAATACAAGGTATGACGTCAGCCTGAGACCCTCAGCAAACATTAGCATCAAAAGAAAAGATCAAGAGCTTTTGTTTTAAGAATCCCCCTACACTTTAAGTAACAGTTCGCTTTATATTACATAGAAGAGTCTATTCTTTTAACTTTACAGGGAGGAAGTAATCTGGTCATTAATCTTTATTAAAGCCTTAGTACATCATATCTTCTCCAAACAGCCGATGCTTAGATCTGCTTACCAATGGTTTTTATCTTCCAAAACTGGGAGAAATAATTTTTTCTTTCTCTCGCAATCACTCTTCTTTTCTCTCTGTGTTAGTTTGGGGTAGGTTTTGTATTTCAGAAATGATCTCTACTGTGTGTAAATGGGGGTGCAGGGGTATACATGGTGAAATGAATATTATTGTCACATCTCGAGCCAGGTCAAATTCCCCACCAAATGTGCAATTTGGGGATGACGCCTGCCACGGAAAGTCTGCCTTTAATTTTCTCTGCTGGCACACACACTGACATGTGCACGCACACAGCACATGTACACACATACATACAGATGCTTGCAAAGAGAGAAGAAAGAGACACAGGAGAAGCAAGTGCAAGTATTTATTCATATTCATATATTTATTATGTTCAGTTGTCTGTTTTAAGTTGTCTAGGACTGCATGGGATTCACAGAAAGCCATACAATACAAAGTCATTAATGTCGATTCAGTACTGTAAAATAGCCTAAACGTAATCATCTACAACTGTTTTGTTTCATTTTAATGATGGAAAGGTAAGATTGATTTCCTCCTAGTTTTTTGTGTTTAAGGGAGGTTCTGATAGCCTATCTATTTTGAGAGCTTAAAGGGATAGTTCACTCAAAAATGAAAATTCTGTCATCATTTACTTCAAGTTGGTACAAACCTATATGAATTTATTTCAAGTAACACAAAAGAAGATATTTTGAAGAATATGAGTAACCAAACAGTTGATCTGCCCCATTGACTTCCACTGAACAGAAAAAATACCGTGGTGTCAATGGAGACTAGCAACTGTTTGGACATTCTTCAAAATATCTTCTTTTGTGTTCAGCAGAAGAAATAAATTCATGCAGTTGAGTCTGAGTAAGTAATGACAGAATTTTCATTTTTGGGTGAACTATCCCTTTAAAGAGTTAGTTCACCCAAAAATGAAAATAATGTAATTTATTACTCTGAGCACCAAAGTCACATGATTTCAGCAGTTTAGCCATTTGATAGGAGATCCGAATCACTGATTCGATTCGTAAAGCTCTGAAGCATTATTTTGAAATTGGCCCATCACTATATTGTTGAAAAGTCGTTATTTTGTATTTTGGCGCACAAAAAGTATTCTTGTCACTTTTTAATATTAAAGTAGAACCACTGAACTCACATGAACACTTTTAAATGTGCTTTTAGTACCTTTATGGATCTTGAGAGTTACAATGGCATTGCTGTCTATAGATGCCTCACTGAGCCATCGGATTTTATCAAAAATATCTTAATTTGTGTTCTGAAGATGAACGACATGAGGGTGAGTAATAAATTACATTATTTTCATTTTTGGGTGAACTAACCCTATAAGGTTTGATCTTGTTTGAGAAATGCTTCTTTTTTCATTTTGGTAATATGCTAACATTTTAGTGAGAACAGCAGCAACTTTTATTAGTGCGAAAAGGAAATGTACTTGTATTAGACTAGGTATCTTGGAATGGACCGTGTAGTTTCCAGTCAAGCTTTCCTAGTGCTGGTGAATCAGAGCATAAATAAATGTTATTTCTAACCACTTCCTTTCAATTAAAATCTACTCATTCAGTTGACTATTTTTGCTACTGGTATAAAAGGGCAAAGTGCATCTGTAAATACTCCACAGGATGGTGCTCATGAGCTTGTCATATCTGTCATGTGTTTCTCCATGTGACCCCCACTCAATATTTTATCCTAAGACTTAAAGGGTTAGTTCACCCAAAATGGAAATTATCTCACGATTTACTCACCCTCAAGCCATCCTAGGTGTATATCTCCTCTCAGATGAACACAATTGGAGATGTATTTAAAAATATCCTAGCTCTTCCAAGCTTAATGGTATCGAATGGGGGGGTGGGGGGTAGGTGTAGTGAATCCATCCATCATATAAATAATCCATATGGCTCCGGGGGTTAATAAAGGCCTTCTGAAGTGAAGATATGGGTTTTTGTAAATCCATATTTAAAACTTTATTAACTATAATAACGGCTATACGCATCGATTTGCGGCAGAAGAGCGACTGTTTTGACCCGACGCATGACGTAATGATGAACGCGGAAGTGCAGAGGGTAGAGAAGAACAAAACACTGGTCACGATAACAAGACATTTTAAAGATGTCGGAAGATTTCAATATGAAAGATGAAAGAGAGAAGATGAGCTTGAGCTTGTTTAAACTGTGAGAGGTGTCTAAACTTATGCTACTCCTACATCATACATCTCATCAGAGTTTATTCTTGTGGCGCAAATCGATTTGCGCAGTATGCGCAAGGTCGTCTGCCGGATAGTGATTTTAGTTTAGAAAGTTTTTAATATGAATATTTTTCTTTAAAAAATCTATCTTCAGAAGACCTTTATTAACACCCCGGAGCTGTATGGATTATTTTTTATGATGGATGGATGCACTTTTGGGGGCTTCAAATTCGCACCCCAATTCACTACCATTATAAAGCTTGGAAGAGTCAGGATATACTTTAATATAACTCCGAAAACGTTCATCTGAAAGAAGATAGTCATATACACCTAGGATGGCTTAAGGGTGAATAAATCATGGGATAATTTTCATTTTTAGGTATTCATTGACCCCTTCAAGGTCAACTAAATGGTTAACTGTATTCCATTAGCGTTTTTCTCTTTCTCTTTTTTTTCATCATTTTTAAAATGCAATGCCAAGCCACACAGAAGGATAGACAGATTTTTGCTCTGAAGTAATTTGGCAAGAGAGAAAGATGTTTTGGTCTGCATTTCTTCTCCGTTCCTCACTCGAGAACAGGGAGAGTTGAAAGCTGTCACCAGGCTGGGCCAGGGCTCACATGTGTTTTGCTCTGAGCCATGTAAACCCAAAACCCAATCCACTTCTCCATTGCCCCATTTATAAATAAAAGCCTTTTAACAGTGCATATTTTAAATAGTTCAGCTGTTGAGGGAATAGATGTGACTTTTCGTGCAGGGAGAAGCTGAAGTTGATTATATGGTGATGATGATGAAGAGCGATGTCACATCAGCCACCAGACTTGTGCGCACTGGCAGTTTGTTTAAGAGATAGAAATGAAAATACATATTCATCTGAGCCTAAGATGTCCAAACAGCCAGTTAACATCCCCCAAATGTCTATTGCATAATAATTAGCATCCTTTGAAATTTTAGAGACAACCTGTAATTACAGACACAGTGAAAGCGCAGCAAAATAGAACGCTATATGGCTACCACAGGGGAGTCGCTCCCTTTGCTTTTAGCAAGTTTGCAAGAGGTCAAGGTTTTAAAAAAAGAAAAGAAAAAAGAACAGACTGCCAGTAGCATTACAAATTGTAAAAAAAAAAAAAAACAACAACTCTTAGATCAAGCAAATAATGATCAAAATAATTTTTGCAGGAACACAATTAATACCTCTTGACAGTGACACCGCTTTTATATTACAACCTACTCATATTTTTTATGTTACACCAGCAAGCATCAGGTGAGATGAAAGAATGCAATGTTTGTGTTAGGCCTAGGGGTATCGCAATATACTACCGGTATTGACGATAACCGTGATATTCAAAGCATGAAATATCGATATTGTGTTAATTTAGGGTGTGACGATATACCGGTATTGACGATAACCACAATATTTAAAATGAATAGGACGCTTATGATATCATGACATGTAAATACTCCAGCCCCAGTACCTGGTTGAGCTCTCAAGTTGCAGTATTGCACCTTAACGCTGACGCTTGTCAAACAAGAAGATGCAGCGCGCGCAGCTATTGCAACCTGATCTCACGGCAATTCGTACGTATTTTACGAGGTGGCTAAGTCGTATGAATTCATACGACCTCACTCGTACTAATTCATACGTTTTTTGCTAAATCGTATGTATTTTACGAGTTGACAAATTCGTATGAATTCATACGAATGACCTACCCCAAACCCCGCCCCTAAACCTAACCGTCACTGGGGTTTAGACAAATCGTACGAATTCGCACGAGTGATGTCGTATGAATTTATACGAAATAGCCACCTCGTAGAATAAGTACGAATTGGTCGTGAGATGGCTATTCCGAGCGGAAGAGAGGCTCTGTCCACACCCGAAAAAAGTAAAGTAAACTCGACAGTATGGGAGTTTTTTCGGCTCCTTAGACAGCCCAATCCGCAGGATTTTCCTAGCTACAGTCAGGGGCGTAAATTTCATCTGACAGTAGGGGGGGACAATAAACATAAAATTTCTTAAGAGCAATTTTTGAAGGGGACACAAATAACAGCCAAAATTTTACTTATAAAGAATATATGTAATGTTACACAGAAGAAAACCTACTATTATTAGTGTAGCATGGAGACTGCCATTATGCTCATTGTTTCTCTTTGGTTCAATGAAAAAACTGACTAAATTGGCCAAAATATTCTTCAAAATCTTATAATATATATTTATATATATATATATTAGTTATATTTAAACTTTTTTTTTTTTTTGAAGTTGTTTACAACCAAGTTACCAAAATACGATGAATACCAAAGTCCCTTTTATTCTTTGTGAATACACACTGAGCATAACCGAACACACAACAGTAAAAATAATCACTTCATCCGATGTTTTTGAATAAAATAGCCTTGAGAGCCGACTTACTGGAACTCATCTGTCTGTAGAACTATTCTCTCCCGCCGGCGCCGCCGGACTTATACAGAATCAACACACAAGCGAGTGTGACGTGCGCGGTGGACCAAACCACTGTGAGGCAAGGGAGGGGTGACTCAAAATATTTCTAAACTTAAAACGCCCGTTTGCGTTTGTATTGCTTCACTACTTACATAATTATTTTAAGTTTATATAATTTATGTACAATACTTAGCGTGGTTATTAATTATATATATTTTTTGGGGGGACAGCACTCAGATAGGGGGGGTCATGACCCCCCTGTCCCCCCCGCGATTTACGCCCCTGGCTACAGTCAGTGCGAAGGGTGGCAATACCACCAACCTTTCTACCCACCTCCGTGTCCATCATCCTGCAGATTACTCCATTTTACAGAGAGTAAGTTGTGATTATTTTACTAGTCATGGAATGGGAAATGTTATATTAACCTGTTAACAGTGATTTTCTGTGTTCATATATTTAAATAAAGCGTGATTCTTTTAATAAGTAGCCTACCGCGTTTTCTTTACTCGTCTTATTCAGCGTGACGTAGTTATGCATGCAGTTATATACCCTCAAAATTCAAGATACATAGGTATGTTTTGCCCCGACGATTTTTTGTCATTATATCATATTATAAGATGTAGTTATATTACAATATCACACGAGCAAGAGTGCCCCTTTTCACAAATCAGCACAAATGCAATGTTCCTTCAACTTATTGTTAAATGAACAATGTGAGTTACATTTTAGACAAAGTATTGTTAATATTGTTTTTTTCCTTATTTCGCCAAAGAAATTTCAAAATGATGAACAGCAGAACAGCCCCTGTGCAACAGAAATGTTTTTGTTATTCTGACTGAATCCGCGTTTAGAACGAATGAATCCGAGCTTCGTTCCTGAATGAATCAGTCATTTGAACAAATCGGTTGACTCACTCACTCATTAAGACAGTGACTTGCTGCCACCTACTGGCAGTTTAGTTTAGTTTCATATTTAAGGGACATTTTAATTAAAAAGTTAAAATTAGAAAGTAATCCATATTTAAATACTGAATTAAATTTATGTAGACAAATTGTAAATGCTGTGTAAATATAATGATAATGATTTAAAGGTGCTAAATAGGATGTTTTGTTTTATACATTTTTGCAATATTACTTGAAACTGTCTTTACTAACTGATAAAAGACTATTTATTAGGTGCACTGAAAGGAATAATATTAATATACATAATCTGTGCACGAGGTAGGGCCTTAAAAACATCAGCCAATCGTTTGCACGATCATCACTTAAGCGATTGGCCCTCTGGCTTGTCAATCACTGCCATGTCGTTCCTTGTGAGAGACGTGCGCGGCTGCGCGCTCCAGTAACTTTCCACACTCCACAGGCGCCGCATGCAATGTTTTTGTCAGGAGACAGGAGTAACAACTGCAGATTATGAGTTACCTGCGGTGAGGCCGACATAATGAATCCACTAACACGATACAGCGAATGTCGGTGGTAAACAAACACTCATGTTCCAATACTCGTGTACAAAATGAGCTGTGAAGGAGGGGGGTTGCTCTTAAGCATGCGCTCATTTCAAAAACTCAGTAACAGTCTTTGGATTCTCAGTCGACGGAAAGATCCTATTTAGCAGCTTTAATTTGATTGGTAAGAGCCGTAATGTATATTCTAGCAGTGGCGGATGGTGCAAAAAATTATTGGGGGGGGGCGCAAAAAAAAAAAAAATTAGAAATGCAGGAATGAATAGGCTAATTGTTGAATAACCATTTAACAAGTGATATAATAATGTATCATTACTGCTTATCTAAAACAGGGAAAATTAGGTATTTAAAGCATATTTAATTAAAAAAACTGTTATTTCACATCCTGCCCAATATTGTCCTTGAAACAATGTTCATATTGAAGGCTATAAAAACAAACATGTATGTAACCTTGTACTATATGCTATATTATGTGCAAAAAAGGTCAAATCACATTAGGTCTAGACTAAATTCTAAAATTTTAAATGTTTTTTAAAGCACAAGTTAAATACACTAAACTAAAAATGAAATTAAATAAAAACAAAAGAACAGATTATTAGGCTATTTTGATTACTCTACAACAGTCACTTTACACAGTTACTGCTATCGTACAAATACACTTAGTTGTAGGTGGTGCGTCGCCCAATTGCCCTAATGAAGAAACCGCCCCTGTATTCTAGTATTCATTTTTATTTCTTCAGGTCTTAAAAAGCCTTAAATTTTACTTTAAAAAATGTGCAGCAACCCTGAAAGAGAAAAACTAAATAAACAAAGTAAAAATTACTTAGACTGAAGGATTCTATGAATATCACGATATATCGATATCGTGAAATATTTTGGCCACAATAACCGAGGTGTGAAAAATCTAATATCGTGACAGCCATAAGCCTATACAAAAAAAATGTTTTTGAACATTTTGTGATTCAGTATCGTTGGCCTTCTTCCCAGCATGCGTTTGTCACGTTAATTCTTTTAGTGTTTTTAGTTTTTTCTTTTAAGTGTGTAGGCCTACATATTCTAAAAATCCTCTAATCATAACACAGGTGTTGACTTTTAGTTAAGTAACAGTTACTTTACTTACACTTACTTTACTTTTCCAAAATAATATTATTCACGTAAAAATAATTTAAAACACGAGTCATACGTAATCTTGCACTCATACGTAAATCTTCAAGACAAGAGCGCGCGTTTATCCTATTTAGTCGTTATGGGGCACGCGCTGAGTATTGCTCGTGAAGATGGAGGAGGAACTAAAATTATTTTGAACTACTGAAGTTGCATTCAAATGTTTTGTTGTCGGAAAGGAAAGAAGGCCACAAGGTTTCTTCTTACGTATTTATTAGGGAAATAAATCTTATTAAAGTCAAAATTATATTTAGCGTCCCATTCACTGACAACCATAAACATGCACAGCGCTATCTAGATAACTTGCTGACTATTCTGGAATTTCGGTCAAAAACATCCTATTTTCGCTGTATATAAAATATATACGCTTCAAATGGTTATTCATAAGTAAATATGCACTACTTTAATGACAAGGCAATGAAAAGCTGTTGTGGGGGTAAAAAAACTAATACAGAATACCAGTCACAGCAGCAACCGCCATGTTTAAAGTTAATGGTCCCCCAACTCGGGAACTTATCAAAATTATCCCCGAGCTAGGAAACTCGTAGTTACGATAATTCCGATTGCACGTGAAGGCATATTTGAACTAAACAAAAATCCTTGAAAAGTTCTTAAGACCGCCGTAAACTGTGCAAGTTTAAAATGAATTTCTCATCACAGGTAAAACACGGTAAAAATGTTCCAGATTTTAAATAATGGCAACTTGACATTTAAAGTTCAGTCAAGATATTTACTTAAAATAAGTAAAACTCAGAAAATCCCCTGCTGTTTTCATTTTTAAAGCTCTAAGAACACCTTGTTTTTCTCAGTGCAATGTTAACACACAGAGCAAGTAAAACCACACAAGGGAATTCCACCAAGACATGCACATTAAACATACATTTAAAATGCCAATCAATCCATCTGAAAGGCCAAAGTGCTATGTTTTTTGTCATAAAGATGATTGTGTTCCTCTGTAGCTCAACCCAGCAGGTGGATTGTGGTCAATGAACTCTGCACGGCAAAAACACATTTCATTCAACTCCATTCAGCGTCAGAGTATGTCAGCACACAATGCCGTCTTGACATTCGCCTCTACCGCACACTGTAAACAGCTGGACTGTATTTTACCAAAGACAAGTAACTTTTAGATTTGTGCAAACCCTAATCCAAGCGCTCACATTAATAAACTGGCTGTGGCCACATGTTCTCAGTGCCTTAGCCAATTGCCAGAGGACTGACATGGAAGGCGGTAAATTTGTTATGGAGCAAAGGAAAAAAGACAAGAAGGGAGATTCAAGAGACGAAAAAGGTCACAGGAAATAAGTAGACGCATACACGCTCAGATTAACTCCAAACATCTCCACCTTATCATGCATATATTCCTCACACACGCTTGTTCAGACTCTTCCCCCCATGCTCACTTTGACTGTCTCCTCTGTAATAGGCTCCAGATGTGGTGCTGAGGGGGTGAGGTGTTTGTATGTCATCTGCTCGGGCGGCTGCGCGTACACCCATCCGAGGGGGATGCTGTCAGCCCTGATGGAGGGGGCCCGGGCCCCAGGCCTGAGGTGGTGGGGCGAGTGGGTCACAGCCTACGCACATCTGGAAGCACTTCAGGTCAACAGGGCCTGGCTGCCTGAAAGGTGAGACGCTTCGACCTGACCTGAGCACCAAAGCGTGGAGAGTATGCAATAGTCTGGACGGAGAACAAGGCACTTCCATACACACACACATATATACACATGAGTCATGTCACTAATCAACGCCCGTGGGTGTAAACACGGACCGTAGAAAGCATTTTCAGTAGGTTGGTCTGACAATAATGATGGGAAATAATAACAGCCCCATTCCCTGTCTTTGATTTAGTGAATTTCCCAGAATTTCTAGCTTACAGTCTTGCTCATTGTAGAAGTGGATTCCACTATATTGAATAGCATTTGCGAGTTTCAATATGTGTCATCGCCAAGTAATTAATAAATAATAATATTAGAGATATAAAGAATATGTCACAGTTCAGCGAATTGCCATTTCAGGTTTTGCTACACTCACATAAATTATATTTTAACTGTTGGAACAACCCAGGTGAAAAAAAAAGTACATTTCAATAATGTACTTAAAGTGATTTATTTTCGTGCACTAATTTTGTACTTAATATACTAAAAATTCTTCTTTAGTACTTCTTAAGATCATCATAAGAATATCTAAGTGTACTCAACTGTGCTATTTTGAGACACCATGAAATATGGATTAAAATGTGCTTTTAATACTATCTCTGTATTTAAAAAATATATTTAGTTACCACTTGTAGTACACTGTGGGTTCAAATGTACTATAAGTAGTATCTAAATACAACTTATAAACACAGAGATAGTATTAAAAGCACATTTAAATTCATATTTCATGGTGTCTCAAAATAGCACAGTTGAGTACACTTAGATGTTCTTAAGATAATCTTAAGAAGTACTAAAGAAGAATTTTGAGTATATTAAGTACAAAATTAGTGCACGAAAATAGAGCAGTTTAAGTACATTATACATTTTTTTTCACCTGGGAATTGATGATGATCATTACATATCAGTATATCAATGTCATATATTGCAGTCTTGGTTTATTGTAAATTGACTGAATTAACTTATTTTAGGTGTAATTAAATCTGCAAAACAAGGCAGGGTGCAGACTTGCATGCATCTTATTTTTCAATCATTGATTTGCTTGTAATCAACAGTTTTCTTTTATTCAATTGGTTTGGTGTTTAAAAAAATTGAGGATTTTTTTTTGTTGTTGTTGTTGTTTTTATTTGAAGTGCAAAAAAAATTACAAATTTTGGGTATGTTGTTTTTCTATAAATACCTCATATTATTGGATTTTTCTTTTCCCCATAGAAATAAATGGGTATCCGGGATTATCTTTCCACCATACTGTGTGTCAAACATGCTTGTGGCTGTCTGCTCATATTATACAGGACATAATTGGTAGCCGGGATTAAACCAAAACACTGAATTTCCCGAAAGTGATCAAATCGTACACATGTATACTCGTGAAAACAAATATTGGGTCTAAAAGTTTCAAGGTTAAAGACATTGCAATGATCTGCGTGAGTAAGCGACAAAACTAAAATTCATGTTCAAAAAGTTCAACATATTGTTCACCCAGCAACGTAAAAGCATATCGGATCTAGAAACTAATCTTAACGATGTACTTAACATATCGAGTAACATGTTCAGTACAGAAAAATAACATAATACTCCATGACACTTAATGTAATGAGCTTCTGTCAAAGAGCTTGAACTTGAAAATAATCAATTGAAACATTTGTTGGTATTTAATGTGCCTAATCTTTACATGCTGCTGAAAAAGACGTATATTCAATTTGATTTGAAATGCTCTAAAAAGTGGGACATTTTCTTTCTTTGTACATGAGGAATCAACATTTACAAAATTTTCTGAGATGTTAGATGTAAGGCAGAATTAGTACAACAAGGAATACATAGCTCAACAGCATTGTTTAATATTGCACAATGCTCTAAAATGATTTCAAATAACACGGTGCATTTCACGGAAAGACTTTACCTGCAAAAAGTTCAAAAATATCATAGGATAAATCCAAAACCCCATTATCCTCTCACATATTATCAGACCCAATTCAAAGAACATTGACTATCATCGAAATCTATAATATGAAACAGAATTCATTTTGGATTATTTATTTTGTAGTGTCGGTGTTTGGACTAACATAAAGCAAGAAATGTTACATGCGGATATATTTTTAAGGTCATGTAGTAATACTGTTGCCTGCAACAGTTTCTCAAATGTGAGCAAAAACAGCAAAAGAGTGCATGTCTCTTCAACTGCAGAATTCAACACAATAGTATAAGATTTATTGCTTGACATTTTTTATTACTATATGGTTTCCAAATATAAGAAGAAAAATATGATTGGCAAAAAAAAAAAAAAAAATCACCTCAAGAAAAACTGAAACATAATTTTGTTAATGTACTGAGAGCAGATACATAGGTCACCATGGGGAACAGTATTTACCTTTAACAGTGGTGTAATATTCAAGACATTAAAAGATGTAATCCAGCCCCAGTGCTTCCATTAGCATTGATGGTTTTAAACATCTCATGTCTACCGATTAATCTCCACAAATGTGTCTTTATTCTACTGGATGTAGACCTGGAGACATTTTGGGTCACTATTTTGAATGGTGAACAACAGTCCTCCATTGTTTGCCATGAAGTTTCTTTACTTTCCATCCGGACGACCCAAAATACAGCCAAAAACAAACAAGGAAAGAACAGCTTACAGCATCCAGACGCTCCGTCTGCCACTTCTTACTGATTTAGCGGAGCCCTGCTCGTTGACTTGTCCTCCAAAGAGCAGACCTTGCGTTGTCTTTACAATCTTCGGATCAGTACAAAATGAGATTGAGTTTCTCAGAAACAAAAAGCCAAATGAGAGGGACATCAATGCAATTCCATTGGTTTAGGAGGGGGTGAAAAGTCATATCCATTCTGCTCTGACACTGCAGGAGGCCAAACTCATCCAGCTCTTCTGAATTCTTCTCTTCTCACCGTCTCTTGCTTCTCTTTGTCCCCTCATCCCGTCCCTCTTTTCAGACTTAGTTGACAGTGGGCACTTGGTTGAGGCTGTACTCTTTGGCCTTCAGTCTCAGATTAGCAATGCTGTTGGCCATGTTCATTCCCTGGGTGGAAGTGGTGTTGGCACAAGTGGGTGGGTAGGTTGCCATGGTGCTGGAAATAAGATATGAGAATGATAGTCAATTAAAATTTTATGATGTTACATGCATTACAGTGTCAATTAGAAATTGATGAGAAACGAGCCTCAGATTTAAAATAAATAAATAAAAATGGAAAGTTTTCATGTGAACCCAATGATAATGCTTACGTTTGCAATTTAAATGATAAACCATAAATAGAAATTTAAAAAAGTACTTGCTTTCTGTGGGCAGCATTTTCTGTGGCACTCGCATTGGCCCTCCCTCCGGCCTTGGGTACCAGCTTAAGAATATATAAATAGTTAATAATTCTTCATACTTCAATACTGCATTAATATGTATGCATTTTATGTGCACAGTAATGCATTAGGTGTGCGTTGAAATTGTGCAAGCTCGTTTTACTGGCATGGTCACTGGTCAAATGCGTATCCATGCCAGAAAGAGTTCCCGGTCGAGTTGCATATTTCAGCTGCTGGGAAAAAGGTAGTTGGCCGGAGTGGCAGGGCTAGTTACTCTATACGGCTTTTAAGAATGAAGATTACTGTAAAACAGAACCATAGTGTAACTAGAGTCACAAAAAATCCTGCCCAAAGGACTTTTCTTCCTCTGAAAGTCAATTTGTATCCTATGGCCCAAAGGTCATGAGGGTCACAGGCGGATTTAATATGGTTTGTTTTCAGATTATCACTTCATCATCAGGGGATCGGCCCACCATCACTTCCACAAAGAGAGGCAGAAAACGGCTCGCTAGCTGGTCATTGTTCTACTTTGGACTATTTTACCTACGCAACGCTACTGGGAAAAGCATTTTTTCTTGTTTGCCGGCGTGGCCCTCCGACTCCACCAAAATTTTGAAAGACACCAAAAGAGCTTAAGAATGAAACTGTGCGAAAAATCGAATTTGAAATGTTTGGAAGAAGAAAATATGGGCAGCTGGAGAAGATGAAGTCACGGCAGGAGAGCAGAAGATGCATACAGAGAGGAAATGAAACCAAAGCAATGAGATGAGGAGGATTCAGAGGGTTACCTGTATGGGGCTGCGCTCCCCCAGGACAGGTAGTCATTTGGACGGGGTGCAGGACGGGGGACAATAGGCTGCTCCACTGCCGTTACGTCTCCCGAGTAGGATTTGAGAAGTGAAGCGTTCTTACTGGCCAGCATCGCCCGCTCATTACGTCGAAACTTTGCCCGTCTATTTTGGAACCACACCTATGAGAACACAAGCCGAAATGACAGTACAGTGGTTACTCCAGATATTTAGCACACAGCGATGAAAGACGAATTGCAGAGCAAAGCAGATTCAAGACTCAAGATATAATATTGCCCACATTAGGGAAAAAAAATGTTAGTTTTTCTATATTTTCTGACATTAGATGATTCATGTTCTGCTTGAGATTGTTACTGACATACAGATAAGATGGGTCAGATATGATGGGATTCATAAAATGGAGAGTGAAAATTGATATTAACTCACTGAAAATTCAATCAAAAAACTTTGAAGTCGTTTTTCTAAGTCTCAGCGTTGGCTTAACTGCATTTTGCCTTTGTAGGGCAGTATTTTGCTGCGCTTTTTGAAATTCAGCCTGATCCGCTGGTGCACACATGTACACCTTTTTTGCAGAGGACACATCAGAGGCTTGAAGAATGAGCAAACGCGCTTGTGAAACATGGTTGAAGGCAGAGCGGGGAGCCCAGATCTCGAAGCTTTGGCTGCAGCACCAGGCCTGGTGGAGGCACAGTGTCCGGTTACGCAGCGCCTGAGGAATGAGCTCAAAGTCTCTTTTATCAAAGCATTTCTGTATTGCTCCCTTTCTGGGACACATTAATTGCAGATGTGTTTGTTCTATTTCTTTCCTTTCATTCTCCCCTTCCTTCTCTTGATCTATAAACGGGAATAATCCCCATCTTTCTACAAAAACAGTCTCATTACAGGAGAATGTGGAGACTGGCTGCGGCCTACAGCATGTGTGCTGAGAGGCAGAGTGATCGGCTGGGGCTTTTTAAACAATCATGTCGAAATCTGGCGATGGGGCCGATGACAGTGGCGAAACAACACAAAGATTCAGTGTTACCATCACGTTCATCTGTAACTGCATCCTTGTGGAAACCTTGAATTAGACAACTTGTTAAATCTTTTTTGATTTTGATCGGGTTTTATTTCTAACCATTTGTTACTTTTGAAGTAGCTTTATTTGAATAAAGCTTCAGTACATTTTTTTTAATTAAAAATCTTAAAATGTATGTATTTTCTAATCAACCAGGACCTAATAGACTGCAGTTAGTAATTGTGAGGTGTAAAGTTCACCTGAACTCTAGCCTCAGTGAGATTGACCCTGCGTGCCAGGTCCTCTCTAACAAAGGCATCTGGGTAGTGTGTCCGTTCAAACACTCGCTCCAACGCCTGCAGCTGGCTGCTGTTGAATGTGGTTCTATTCCTCCGTTGTTTCCGCTTCTTCTTTTCTTCTGAGTTTAGCTGCTCATCTGGTAAAACACATATGATAGTTATCTCAGGTGCTGCAGCTTTTAGATAATTCAAATTTCATGTCCATCAGCAGGTGTTTTGTTCTTACTATGTTACTATATGTTTTATTTTTGCCATTTTCATGTCATTGCTGTGACTATGTAAAAATAATAAAATTGGATTTTTCTGGGATTATTTTTAAAGGGATTTTTTAAAAAGTTAAATATCATTATATATATATATATATATATATATATATATATATATATATATATATATATATATATATTTATTATTATTTTTTTTTTTTTTTATTTTTTTTGGAATAGCATAAATCGCAAACAAAGCTAAAAAATTTTTTTTACATTTATTCCCTTTTGTAGTGTTTTACAGTGGCTTGAAAAAGAAACATTTAAAACTATAAAAACAAATTTACACAGCAATGTCATCCCAGTTAAACCGATGGACATCACTGTACAAGTTATCAAATGAAAAATATATTGTAATGAGCCTAGACATTTCGAATGAGACCATAAATCATGGCTGATTTATTATTTTTTAAATATATATATATTTTTCATTTTATTTATTTATTTATTTTGTCATGGGCTTCTTTTGACAAACATTGTGTGCTCTCACAAGAACTGAGTTTTTGTTCAAGCTCATGTTTCATCTTCAGTGTGCAGTAAAGGGGAGATTTATAAACTTAAAGAAAGCTTTTCTTTATCCTGACCAATAGCATAGCAAAATATTCACTGTTTCACCAGCACTTCTATAATCAAGCAATAAATAAATGAAAAAAAAATGAAGAAAGAGCATGTCAAAACAAGCATATTTAAAAACAATGTTTAAAGAGTCTATTCCCATCATTTGTCCCCACTTTACAGCCAAAAGCACAGAAGTAACTTAGACTCTCATGAGACTGGATAATCATTCAGCTGACAGCACAGACAAACTGCAGTGTTTTTTTTTTTTCATGACAACAGTAGTTCCACAATCATAATTTTCCAAAGGATCACAAGATGAAAATTGACATTTGACCTAAGGCATAGCAGGGGTTCAGTCCCTTTAGGCCTGTTGGAAAGATTGTTAAATGCCAGTGTTTTATTGGTTAGAATTTCAGATTCACCAGATTGTAAAGGTCAGTTTAATTACTATTTAAACTTCCTGTTTGTTACATTTAATGAAAACTCAAGCTGTTTAATGGGGCATAGGCTTGTTATGGGGAACGCTTAAAAATGATTCTACAAAATGAGTCCAAGAATTTTAGTAAAAGCACTGAAAAATAATGAAAGAGTGAATTAATTATAACAAAACATAAACTACTGTATTACACTGTGTTCAAATACCTCATGCATCTTATTCTTATTTCCCTGTATTTGTAATTTCTCAGTATTTTGGAACAATCCTTATAAGATGACAACAATAAGGCTATTTATTTTAATATATGGGAGTTTGATCATGTGGGGGCTAATTTCATTAAAACGTTGCCTATAAAAACAAATTATTGTGCTAATCTGTAAATTATATTAAAACAAACTTACATTCTCAGAGGTTGAAATTCTAGTTTTGTGAATGGTGTGTGAGTAGCTAATGTTGATTTGTAAAAGAGAACTAACGCATTTATGCTTTACAAGCGCCGGGGGATAAAAGATGTGTCAAACAATGCAATAATTCTCATTTTCGCTAATTAAAATTTTAATTTCGTGATAGAGAAATGGTCTTAAAAATGCAACAGAAACATTTATGAAAAAAGTTTTTAAATTGTGAATTTCACTAAGAACGGCAATTTACAAGCCAACGCTATTAGCTTAAATTTTTGCATTAAAAATAAATAATGTGCTAATGCAAAAAAACAAGAAATAGGACCTATCCATAATATAGCCTACTAATTTTTTTTGACAAAGGTTTATATCCAACTGTAACCTTATATGTAAGTTTGAAAGACATGCAACAGGCCAAAATAAAAATATTTTCATTAGCCTACCTATATAGCCTATTTCTATTTCGTTCAAGAAAAAAAAAAAAAAAACACAATTTATATTAGACATTAGTAATGGAAGTTTGCTATTTGATACCATAATCGCATATGTATGTTCTCCGGATGCAGGATAATGATGACAAATTATAGTGTTTAAATGAACTGAAAAGGTCCAGCTAGATTTAGGATTTTGACTGGGTTTTTTCCAGCGCCCTTTTTATCGTATCTTGGACTAAGCAAACTAAAAAATGAATTCAGTTTCTCTACATTTTTAACTGAAATTCGTTGCAAATATTCTAATTAGCCTATCATATAGCCTAAAGTAAATTATATAATGAAAGCCAATGTCAGAAAGCGGTTCTCTCGTAAAAAGTATATATATATATATATATATATATATATATATATATATATATATATATATATATATATATATATATGAATACAAAGTTCGCAATGTGCAATGTTTACGGGGCCATATTTTCATTAATGCATTACGGGCTGGAATGTCAACAATCATAAATTATGTACAAAATGGGTTTACGACCCATAAAATTTTCTCATGCGGAATTCTTTTTTTCTGCTAGTATTATTTCTGGACATAAAATTCGCATCGCCTAGCTACAAGTTTTCTAATGAAAAACTTTGTAGTAGGCCTATAGCCTAATACATTTAAAAGTCATAAATTCAATTTAGCGATCAAGGAAGGAGCTGACAGCCACATTTACAGAATAGTCAATAAAGCTGACAGTATTTTTAGGCTATATATGCTAGTTTATTGTATATTGTGCTGTCTCTGTTCAGTGGTATTTATTCTATCTATCTACAACAACTCTTATGGAATATGAGCAGCCACACTTACTCTCCTGCTGTGTTGTATCACTGCCGCTGGTTAAACCCGGAGACTCCAGCATAGTCCTGCCCGTTTCGCCAATACTTTCATCCGCCTGAGAACCGACCATTTCTCTAGCCTCCTCTAGATCCAACAGGTGGCTCACCGAGAAGTTCTTTTTGGCTTGCAGGTTTTCCAGGTTGGCTGTAATGGGACTCTCCAGTCTGCTGGATATGGTTGCTTGTCTGTCCATTACATGTGCATAGCTAGAAGTCATGACGCAAATACGATGCAAGAGAAAAAAAAAACTGGGCAAGTGTATTAGGTTAAGCAAACAGGTCCTCCTCGCATATATTTGAAGACAAACTCATAAGAAACAGCGCCTCCAAACCGATGTCTTAGTTGCCTTTGCTCACTATGATAGCTAGCTACCTATAGGAAAGTTGTTCCCACAGATCCAGGTGGAACAAAAATTACAACCTGGTCTAAAACTTTGTGGAACTTAATATGAAGACCACGATTTCTGTTGAATCCGTTCACTCATAGCCATGTAATCTCTTTCTGCAAAGTACTGTTGGTTCAATAAGAAAAAAAGCTCCCGGAGCTCCACGGAGTTGTTGACTGAGCGCCGATCCAGAAATGCTGATGCCTTTCAGATGCATGAGTGTAAAGCGTCGAGAGGAGGCAGGACACTCCACCGCCTTCCCGAAGCTGTTGGCGCTCTCCTCTGCTCCACGCCGTGCTCTACTCACTCACACCCACACGTTCTGGCACTTCAAACGGCGCTCATTGGCATGCAGTGGAGTGGATTGTAAATGAAAAATTGAGACCCCTGGGAGAGAAGATGGAGCTGAAAGGCTCTCGTAATTACGTGGCAAAAGACTTTGTGCTGTCTTTGACGTTTAACAGTAGGCTACCCCTCCCTCCTCCATCACAGCTTCCTTCTTCGAAGGTTAACCCTCCCCAATCTTTGAATTCCTGTTATCTGTCACTTATTCATTTCACTCAATAAAAAAATGACATAAACAATGTTAAAATGTGGTGGTAACGATTTGTAGGAACCTTCCAAATAATGGGATGGTTTAGTTGAATATAGGCCTACGTCTTTAGTCAGGTGTGACGCCATTTTTATTTTTTCGCAAATGAAAACGAGGTTGTCAGGTAAGCGGTTGTATATGGACCATTCACACAGAACGCATTTTGCGTTTAAAACACAAGGAGTGGAAAAAACCCAGAAGCATTTATAAAAGTTGAATTTATTTTAACTTGAGCTGCGTTTTTAAACGCCACGACACGCGAATGAGCTCAACGGTCAAAGACGTCTGTCTAGTAGCCTAGCTAGGCTACATGTTTACACACACACACACACACACACACACACACACACACACACACACACACACACAAAACATCTTTTAATAATGCCTTTAGCGTTTTAGTTCCTTCCTTGCAGCCTCTTATTCATTTACTTAGCTTGAATGTTCATATAGAACTGGTTATGGTCGACCTTTCAGGCTAGCCTAGGACTTATTTTGGAGAAATAAAGTAGGCCTATATTTAATTTCTCAGAAAACTTGTATTAAAAAGTTAGCCCCCCTATTAGAATACAACATTAGGCTAATGCACATTCATTTGCTAATGTTTTGACGCTAAAACCGACATTTGACGTTTTGTCGTCTAAATAGCGCTTTAGCTGCAGTGGCCTACACATCTCCAGTTGGGACGGGAGTAGTGTCAGGCCATTTGGTGTGTCTTTCACAAGGTAGATGTCCATGTGTTTCAATGGCAAGAGTCTATAGGCTCCTCACTGCCACAGACATCCCGTAGCTTCCAGCTCCAGATCTGGGAAAAGAACACTTGATGCCATCAAAGGAAAACGGATTGAAACCAGATGTGCTGCTTTCGTTCTTTCCATGTATTTAATTAAGCCGCTGTTGGGATGGAGTAGACCTTTTTCATCATTAGTTTTCCCTCTACATTCCCTCAGCTGCCAACTCCTCTACAAGCGACTTCTCTCAAAAAAGCCTGCTATCGGGGTGATCATGCAATAGAAGACAGTTTGTAAAACCGGTTCTTTCAACCACAACCAGCAAAACATTTTTTCTTTAAATGTCAAATCACTGCGGCACATGTCCATCGTCGTTTAAGCACAGAAGTCTCAGATGAAAGGCATTATGCTTGTTAATGGCCTGTCAAAATCCAAACCTTAAAAGGTTTTTTTCTGTTTCATGATGACTTCGAAAAAATAACGAAGAAGTCCCAATGACCAAAAAGATAATTTGGACACCTGAAAATGTGCTTGGATCACATTTCTTGCATCATTTCCCCTTTAATCGAATTCCACTGATTTAAAATATAGTTGACAATAACCTTCCATGATTTTTCCATTCATTTGAGATTGAGATAAAACTTCTCTATTTTCACCACTACTTTTAAGATTTTATTAATCTCCAAGAGTTTGGAGGCCTGTAAATTACAATCTCACCGATATGCCGTTTTCCACGACAGTGGGAACCCTGTAAAAAGATGGACAGAATAACGAAATTAACGGCTATTATATTTCGCTCTGAGTGAACCTACTTTAAAAAAACATACACACACCAACGGACAAATCATCACTAAAATGTATTTTGTGGGCCCATTTCTTTGCCTGTTAAGACATAAAAGATTTTATAACGTACATGTGCGTAATTGAAAACATAACTCATGACTCATAGCCTAACTGTGGATAGACATAATAGCATTGAGATAAACACAGACTCAAAAATACAGCTTAACGCATTAATTAGCCTACAAAAAGACTTAAGTACTTATCGAAATAAAACCCTAAACAAGGGCAATGTACTTCAGTTCAAGTCTCAGACGGCTATTTTGTATCAACAGAATCGAAATCCCATGAAAGCTCATGAATTAAAAACGCGTGTGTAGCTATTTCGTTTGTTTCAAAGTGGCTAATTACAATGGTTAAAAAAAATAGACACTCGTTGGACGAAAATAATTATAAAAAAGCAATTTGTTAGTTAACCTAAATAAGACCATTTGTAATGCGCATTGTAACCACACTAATTAAAGCAAGATTTTAAACTCGGGATCCAGGGCAAAACGTGACTTTGTTTGGTATAGTAGAAGTAGGCCTAAAAGGCAGCACCGTCGCTTCAGTCGTGTTTAACCTGCCCTACGTCTGATTTATATCATTACACCATTGCAATGTTTTTCAGACAATAAGTAAAACAGGAATAATGGCTTAAAAATGTGCTCATTCAAACCACAACAAAAGTTGTCCTGTTTGCATGGCAAGTTGATCGTTGAGCGACAGGCTATTTTGAATTCCCCTGACACTATCAGAGCGCGCGCGTGTCTGCACGTGTTTCCCGTACAGGATATGAAGCGAGAGCACTTTAATTGCAATTAGGGAAATAAAAGCGGACTGAGCTCGCGGTCGTCTAATCAGCACCAGGGGTCAATGGACAGCACTACCGCGCTTGATCGTGTTAACACGTCAGAATGCTCTCTGGATTTAGTCGACTCGTTAGAGCACACAGTTTGAGAAAGACTTGAAAGAAACCGTTTTGTAATAAAAACCAATCATTTACAAATAGCTACAGGCTAACAAAACGATTTAGGCCTATTAAAACCATTGTAATATTTTTCTTAGTGTTAAGTTAAATCTAATTTATTTCACGAAATTAATTTGGTTTTGTTTTCAGATTTTTGTTATGATTCTAACTATAGCTTTCGTGCCTTATTTTAATCTACATACCATCTGTAAACATTTTACATTTAATTACCATAACGATTTTCTGTAGATTTTGTTGGAGTAAAGGGTTTTTTAGACAATAAATGATTTTATGGTTACAACAAGATAACGGAAGATGATTTTAATTAACATGAAAAAAAGAAAGTAATATTTAAGTCATTAGTAGTTGATTTTCATTTTTCATTATGTTGCTTGAGGGTAGGCTAATCGTCATTATATCAAAACTGGATAACCAGTGACTTTCCAGAAGGCAGTTTTTTTTTTTTTTTTTTCAGTAAAAGTTGATCTTGTGTGCTTTTTTTTCTCTCTCGTTTTATCCCTCGAGTTTCTCGAGTTACGGAGTCTTTTCAACCTGTCCCGGCGGACTGAGGGCACATAAATCAGAAACGCGCTCACAAAATGTGCTTCACGAAAATCTCTTTTCCCGTATTTACTTCCAGGATTTGTCAGTCCTTGTTTTATATAGTTAAACAGAAAGGAACATAATATTGTATTTCATATTATGGTGATTAGATCATCGAACATATTTAATACATCACTTTTAGGCATATTAACATCATACTATTAATATTTTTAAGACCTTGGAGTAGAAGAGACAATTTTAAGTTTGGAAGAAAAATAAACAACAAATTCGTTTATAGAATATGAAAATATAAGGCTAAATAAAGTTTCTTCAATATTCTTTACAAATAACAAATGTTTAAAAACGAAAATATAAACGGATTTCCAGTGGGTTTTAAAAAAACATGACTTACAAAACTTAACAGTATTAAAATATTTTATTTCCCAACAGATGATTCATAGCATACTTCATACCTATTATAATGCACACGAATACAGTTGACATTTAAAAAAATATATATTTTATATATTCAAAACAGTCACAAGATTTTTTTTCCCGAATAATGTACAGCATGTTAAAGGTTTTTAGAGTTGGTGAATAGCTGAGTTTTATTAGAAAGAGCATAAATTACATAACATACAACATATGTATTTAGAAAAACAGCTATGGTATGCTTCGCATAGCTTCAAAAGTATTTTCCACTACAGTACAAAACAATTGTTCTCATCTCTGCTGAACAAACTGTCAGCTTTGTATAATAAAAAAAACTGCTGTTATTGATTTGTTAACATTCGCATAAAGTTATTTTTACGAGACAACCGCCATATACAGATAAAAGATTCCACCATTCACTCAACATCATGTGAAATAAATCACAACTACAAACTACCAGACCATCTGCCACAATTCCATTTTGAACAATATCACAGTTATGGAACAATCGGTAAAGTTAACAGTATTTAGTATTTTATAGTGTTTAAAGATGCTATGTTTAAGAGATTGTCTGTTTTCTTAATGTAAGACAGATTAAAATGCACAATGACTGACATCCAAAAGAACCACAATAAAAATATAGAATGATGCAGATCAAGTAGCACCATCAATGAAAACCAAAAACTATTATTGCAACTGAATTTAACAGGTCATAATCAATATATGACCCGCATTTTAGTGTTAGTAGAAATGGAATGAGCCGAGGCTGTCTTTGTTTCTCAGAAAATGTCAAAATTTAAGTAAAAAATGCAAGGTTATTGGATTGTTAATCTCACAATGAAGAAACTTCTAAAGCTGGTAGCAAGTGTTATGTAAACTGTCATATAACCACGATTAAAATGATGATGCTTGGAAGCTAGCTTAGCCCATCTGCAGAAACATCTGTTGCTTTGCTCTCCTGATTGTCTTGGCTGATCTTTGGTTCTGTAATGGAACAGTCTTTGCTCAGACTTGAGGTATCCACTTCTGTACGCTGCTCCATGTCTGCTGTGGGACCAGTTTCAGTAACATGCTGGGAGTTGCCCTCCCTCTCTTTGTCCTGTAGATCCATTTCCTCTGAGCTGGGGACTTCCTCAGCATTTAGCTCTAGCTGAAGCATCAACTCCTCCAGTTTGCAGGCCTTGCGCAGCTCATTCTGTTGGATGATTGCACACAGGTGCTCCGTCAGCTGCTCTTTCACCTCCGTCTTCCTGTGCAAGTCCATCTTAGCGGCAACATATTCGGCCTCTGCTTTCTCAAAGCGCTTCCTGTCAACAATAAGAGATTGGCAAAGACAAGAGTTAAAATTTTCAATACAGATAGATAGATAGAAAACCTGCCCTAAAATTGAAAATGAATCACAAGGAAAGAATGCAAATGTTCTGCTATAAGTAATAATTTGTCTGAATTATTATAGTTAGGCTACAGAGGGCAGTATTTTCACCCCTGAGGAAACAGACATCAAGTACTTCAAACTATTTTTTACATATAACTTTTGAGGATGTGACACACAAACAAACTGACGCTGCTTCCAACATGAAGCTACTGTGAACTTGGTTTGAAGTACAAGAGTGGATTGTGAAAATGGACAAGGAATTAATAATTACCATGCCAGAGAATAATCCATGCTGGACTGCTCTATCAGTTTTCTGAGAATCCCGATGTCATTGGACACAGAATCATCCAGTGCTTGAAGTTCCCTCTGGATCTTCTTCAGTTTCACAGCTTCAGCCTGTGTCTGTTTGGACCTGGGAAAGATGACAATATTTAAAATATCATCTTTGGATTTTCATTTAAGTTATCATACTCCAGACAGACTGATTTTAATAATGGTTTAAAATGAGATTCTCTCATACTTTTCAGCAATGGTCTTTGTAAGGAGAGCTTTTCTTTTTTTATTCTTCTCCTCCATTACCCGTTGCTCCCACTGCAACTGCTGCAGACGGTTCTTCTCTCGCCTGTTATATGAAAGTTTGGTGGAGACTTACATTTGAAGTCATTACAACAAAAAACAAAGAAATGATATGGTCATCTACAATGATTCTTACAGATTCAATCTGTTGTATTAAAATATATTATAAAAGATTAAAACATATATATATAAATATATATACATATATATATATATATATATATATACACATACACACACACATTGAAATATATACAGTATTAGAACATATAAAATATAAAAGTGGACCAATTCCACATAAAACCCTGCTCACAATGCAAATAAATATACATACATATTTTCTTTATTCAGAATATTTATTTTTTCTTCTAAATTTGGTGTAAAAAATATTCAGACATGTTTTTGTATAGTAATAAAACAATATTTAATCAATATGAAATATTATAATGGAAAATATCTTCACATGAGCGTATTAATATCCGAGCCCATGTTTGCAAAGGAACTAGACTTACTAACAATTCCACTTCCTGCTTGTCCAGCTCCTTGACGATTGCTGGTGGTTCAAATTCTGCAGGTGGTTCTCGGTCAACAGGTTCTGGCTCGTGCTGAACCAGTTGCGACTCCAACGGTTTGGACTCGTCCCGTGATTTAACAAGAGCATGAGAAGGATGACTGACAACAGGTGGGTCTGGGGGCTTGGTAAGCTGTTGTTCAAGTGGAAGAGAGTGGCTGTTCTCCTTCTGTTTGGCTGCCAACTGCAGAGCCCTCTCCCGCTGCAGCTGCTGTCTGCTCCGGTTAGTCGGAGCAGGTCTCCGGCCACGACCCAATGTGACAGGCACAGCCTGGTTTACTGGGTGAAGATTAAAGCAGATTTATCAGGATTCAGCCAAATATTAAAGTTAGTGGCTGTGTTTAGAAGAGAACCTCTTAGGTAGTAGGCAGATCGACATTTATTTTGAGACAAGGCACATTTTCTGTATTTAATAAAGTAAGTAATGAATGGAGTGAACTTTTCAACATTTGTACTCACTGAGATCGCCGTTGTGCTGCAATTTTCGCAGTTCTTCCTCAGAAAATCCAGCCCACGCAGCCATTTTCAGTACCCTATAAAGTTACTTGCAAATCGGTTTTATCAAAGACAAATATACGTCGGTTAAAATGTTATTTTTCAACATACACATACGGAAATTAACTTTACGCTCTCATCTGGCCGCCATGTTTGTGTATACTGACTGCCACGTTCAAGACCCTAGAAAGGCCCCCTTCGCTTGTGCCCTCGGAATTTGCCTGTTTGTTTTTTGGAAACGTATATTTGTATTAATGTTGCGAATAAAATATAACTTTTTTTTTCTTGTTTTACTTTTATAACCTTTATATTATGAAGTATAAAATGATTTTTTTTTTTTTAAATTACAGGCACTAGATTTAGGTGGCTGACATTTACAATTTCTTTGGGCACATGTCAAAATAAACCAGTTCCTTGGAATAAACTTTTGAAGATTTATACTGCTTTCACGAGCTCTCGGAAATTTGATAATTCCCAGTCGTGATTACGAGCTCAACGCATTCGAAATTGGAGGGCGTTCATGTACAATTTTTACCTAGGAAACGTATTTACGATAATTCCGAGATCTGCTGAGATCCAGAAGTGTGGAACTAATGAATGCTTTTCAATGAGTTGGTGGAGAACTGTAAGCTAAGCAGCTCTACTGTACATTTTACAACAATATTACTAATTATTGACATTTACCTGACTACTTTAAATAGTTTTGCCTGACTTTGTTGTACATATAAGAATGTGAATTAATGCTTGTATATTATTTTATAATAAACTGTAACAGGGTTTGTTAAAAGTTTTAAATAGAATAACAACATTGAAGTCACCATGAAACCAAAATTGACCATTCTTATTTTTTTAAGGATTATTGCAGTATTTAATGGTTTATCCATGCACATCATTATTTTATTTATTTTTTTAATTCATGTGCCCTCATAATCTTTAATCAAAATAAATTATCCTCCCTCTTGCAGTGACATCTCTTCTCTTCTCTGATGACGTTTACTGGCACGAGGGCGGGACAACCTGTCACTCACATGACATCACAGCAATGGCAAACCACAATGACCCAATCAATTCCCGATGGACTAAATCAAATCCTGCCCTACACTTTCTCTTGAGAAGATGCACTATCAGAAAAAAAGGTGTAAAAAAATGTACCTTTTTACCTTTGTACCTTAGGGTACCGCCCCAGTGACAGCACTGTACCAGATATATGCAACAATAGGGATTAAAAGACTATCGCGACTTCCATTTTATGACAACTTTAATGGATATATGCATAAGCTAGTGGATTAAACCAGTTAAACTCTATAGTTTTTTATAACTATTGCATAAAAAGTGTTTAAATATTGTACGAAAGTGTTTGGTTTTTAGCAGTCCTCCAAAAAAGCTTTACATCAGACTATCGGAGTCAACGGCTAAGTTTGTTTATCCTCCTCCTCTTGCTCCAATTACCCTGTTCACATTCACTGAGCCATCCTGCACTCCTAGTGGTAGAAAGGTCAGAGGTTAATGAAAGAGCATGCTTGGTGATAAAAAGCATGAAATCCACAGAGAGAAAACGTCAAACAGTTGTATCGAGTTTCACTTTTGCTTTATTGCCAGAAGCACCCATGATTGTGGCAGGAGAAAGCGCTCTGTGTGGGACTATGGGAGGCCCTGTAATTTGTTTGGATCAACTGCTTATCTGTGTGATCTGGCATGTGCTGCCAAATTAGTCTGAGTTAACTCTCGTCTGCTACTTTTGCTGATGTCTGAATTCCCATTATTACCATTAGCAACAGTGAGACATTCTGGGTATGACCTTCATTTGTGGTGGATGGTTTGGTTGCATAAGTGTGTTGAGCTTCCAGTGTTGGCAAGTAGACATACTTGGTGGTCAAACACTGTCAAGTGTAATTTAAAAAATTATATATATAGTCACTGAAAGTTATACAGTAATTCATATAGATTTAGAGGGTTTCCCAATTGCACAGGAAAAAAGGCAACTCTGCCACAATGCATAAATGAATGAAAGAATGAATGAATTTATAAATAATAATTTTCATTATTCAAAAAAAAAAATCACTTACATACTATATACAGTATGTATATATATATATATATATATATATATATATATATATATATATATATATATATATATATATATAATATAATATAGTACAGTCCAAAAGTTTAGAACCACTAAGATTTTTAATGTTTTTAAAAGAAGTTTCGTCTGCTCACCAAGGCTACATTTATATGAATTTTCAGCATCGTTACTCCAGTCTTCAGTCACATGATCCTTCAGAAATCATTCTAATATGCTGATTTGCTGCTCCATAAACATTTATGATTATTTTCAATGTTAAAAACAGTTGTGTACTTTTTTTTTTCAGGATTCCTTGATGAATAGAAAGTTCAAAAGAACAGCATTTATCTGAAATACAAAGCTTCTGTAGCATTATACACTACCGTTCAAAAGTTTGGGGTCAGTACGAATTTTTATTTTTATTTTTTTGAAAAGAAATTCAGCAAAGATGCATTAAATCAATCAAAAGTGGCAGTAAAGACATTTATAATGTTACAAAAGATTAGATTTCAGATAAACACTGTTCTTTTGAAATTTCTATTCATCAAATAATCCTGAAAAAAAATATTGTACACAAATATTTTGTACAATTGTACACATTAAATGTTTCTTGAGCAGCAGATCAGCATATTAGAATGATTTCTGAAGGATCATGTGACACTGAAGACTGGAGTAATGATGCTGAAAATTCAGCTTTGCCATCACAGGAATAAATTACTTTGTGAAATATATTCAAATAGAAAACAGTTATTTTAAATTGTAATAATATTTCACAATATTACTGTTTTTACTATATTTTTAATTAAATAAATGCAGCCTTGGTGAGCAGATGAAACTTCTTTTAAAACATTAAAAATCTTAGTGGTTCCAAACTTTTGGACTGTACTGTATATATATATATATATATATATATATATATATATATATATATATATATATATATATATATATATATATATATATAAATTAATAAAAAATAATGAATGAATAAACTAATATATGAAATGAAATGAATATATTTATATTTGAAATGAATTTAAATTGAATCAGTTTTCCTACACAGTGTTGTACATCTGTGTTTGATTTAATGTGGAATTGCAAAACTTTTGAAAATGCTCTTTTGATTCTGTTCCATACAGTATGTTAATATGTCAAACACAACAGAGTCTAAATACTTAACATATATTTTTAAATGTCTCTCAGACTGATTCTTCACAGATATCACCTAGTAATTCATTTAAATTGGCAGCCATCTTTGACAGATTTGATGTGTTTGGCCCATTGCCATGACGTAACACTTCATTCCGACAGAAAACCATAAATAAAGACTTGCAGCTAACAGTCATTTTAATTCTCTCTAGTCTCTCTCTTTTTCTCTTCTGCTCTTCCTGGGCTTTTTTATATATATCTGGGTCTGTATGTCAACACACAGGACAAATATGCTTCTGGCCCCACAACCTTTCCTCAACTGTATTTTGTTAAAATGTCAAGCATCGTTAATTGCCCTACACAGGGCAACCAAACAATCACTACCACTTTACAGCAGCTTTTTAAAGGCAAACTCACATCTTTGATCCATCTGGAATTATTTGTGCACTTTAAAGGAGAAACACCTCGGGAAAGGATAAATGTAGACTTTGAGAAGATGCGTGGGCTCCATATGGTAGGGCGAGTGAACGTGAGCTTGTGTTAAATTAAGATGGAAGAGTCTTTGGCACAGGCCTAACCATATTCCTATAGTTACAAGGAACGCCTGTGAGAAACATCCACCATGACCTAAAGAAGGAGTCTGATTTTGCAGTTCATGTGTTCAAACTTCAGAGCAAGAATCGCAGTGTTAGATTGTGTACCGTCTATAGGCAGAATAAATCTTGCAAATTTTTGTTCAGATGTGTTGAGTGAAGCTGTGGAATCAAAACATTCTTACATCTGAATGAATAAATATGAATAAAGAATAAATATGGTTTTATGAGATACAACCTAGTCCTCTCTATTAATAAAACCAGATTTATTGCAGGATTGAAATAACATAAGAATCTCGGCATGAGTAATATTAACCATACATATCTGAAATGAAGAAATTTGTGCATCACCCAACACCTTGGTAACAAGTTCAGCTTGGCTATCTAAAATTAAACAGATAAAGTTTCTTTTAGACAAAATGTATGTACATATGAATCATATGGAATGATTTGAGAGAGAAAATGAAGGATTCATTATGTGTTATAGCATAAAAATTGCTTTCTTTTGGCTGAGAAAGATAAAAAAAAAAAAGAATTTTGGTCTCCGTTCTATTAGAAAACCAGAGGAATCACATAAAATTGAGTGCTTTAAAACCATGTAAAGAAAAATTGCAATGAAAATGAATACAGCTTTATCTTCTTAGAGTTACTTAAAGTTAAAGGTGCCATCGAACATTTTTTTACAAGATGTAATATAAGTCTAAGGTGTCTCCTGAATGTGTCTGTGAAGTTTAATTTTTTTAACTGCCTATTTTGGGGCATAATTAGAAATGCACCGATTCAGGCTGCGGCCCCTTTAAGTGCTCGCGCTCTCCGCCCCCTCCTGAGCTCTCGACTCTATCACTGCATGAACAAAGTTCACACAGCTAATATAACCCTCAAAATGGATCTTTACAAAGTGTTCGTCATGCAGCATGTCTAATCGTGTAAGTATAGTATTTATTTGGATGTTTACATTTGATTCTGAATGAGTTTGAGGTTATGCTCCGTGGCTAACGGCTAATGCTACACTGTTGGAGAGATTTATAAAGAATGAAGTTGTGTTTATGAATTATACAGACTGCAAGTGTTTAAAAATGAAAATAACGATGGCTCTTGTCTCTGTGAATACAGTAAGAAACGATGGTAACTTTAACCACATTTAACAGTACATTAGCAACATGCTAACGAAACATTTAGAAAGACAATTTACAAATATCACTAAAAATATGATATCAATGATCATGTCAGTTATTATCGATCCATCTGCCATTTTTCGCTATTGTTTTTGCTTGCTTACCTAGTCTGATGATTCAGCTGTGCGCAGATCCAGACGTTAATACTGGCTGCCCTTGTGTAATGCCTTGATCATGGGCTGGCATATGCAAATATTGGGGGCGTACATATTAATGATCCCGACTGTTACGTAACAGTCGGTGTTATGTTGAGATTCGCCTGTTCTTCGGAGGTCTTTTAGACAAATGAGATTTATATAAGAAGGAGGAAACAATGGAGTTTGAAACTCACTGTATGTCATTTCCATACTGAACTCTTGTTATTCAACTATGCTGAGGAAAATTCAATTTTCAATTCGATGGCACCTTTAATAGATTACAATGATGGTAGATTTTAAATCAACCTAACATTTTTAATTTAGTCAAGACATTTCCTGAAAATAATTAAGTAAATTAATTAAACTGAAAAAAAGTCATGTAAGCTGCCTTCATTTTGTTATACACTTACAAAAACTTTTTTTTTACACTGCTCTCTTTTCACACATTCCTTTATATATTTACCACTATACCGGCTTGATATATTTAACAAAACTAGCACTGCACAGTCCAATATGAAGAGATGTTTATTTTGTGAGCCAGATAAATTCACACAGTAGATCAAGTTCGACATTTCATACCATGTAAGGGAAACGGGAAGTTTTACTCTATTGGTGTCTTGGGAAGATCGCACAGAGCAGGCTGTATATACATTTGATGGCCGTATATAATTTATAGGCAATCAAGTAGGAATCAGTGCAGGAACAGCAAGTGCACATCGTGGCCTCGCTGTGACTTTTAGCCATCAATAAAAATGCACTTCCCTTAATCAGTCAGGGAACGGGTCAAAAAGACAAACAGCCAATTGATGGTTGACCCCAAGGAAGGTTGAGGTCAATATGGGGATGATTAGAGGTCAAAGCTGTCAAAGCAGGCAGATGTAATGGTTTCAAATCCCACATGTTTTGACTCTCCCACATTTATGTCCGTCACAGAGCGGTCCTTTCTGTTTATGCTGCAAGACAGAGTTTCAGTTTCCAGTTGTGGCCATCTGCAAAGAGTTTAGGGGACCAGAGACGGATCTGTGTGATGTCATGCGATGATTGGAAAGGACAGAAATTATCCTGTGATCATTTGCTGACTCTTTTATCATAAAAGTCTTCCACTTTCTGTCCTTTAAAACCCATCTCTGCCATATCTAGAATGTTTTTCATTCTAAATATTTAGGTCCCATTTTATATGAGGTGTCATTAGGTCTCATTCTCCCTCTTCTCAACATGCACTGAATTAATGTGATTGCATTATTTGACCATTTTATTTACTTTTATTTTTTTGTCGTTTTAAAGGTACACTATACAGGCCTAACTTTTTTCATTTCAAACACCTTAAAAAAACAGTGCTATTTTCACTTTCTCTAATATATTTATCCCTACTGGCATGATGTGGCATTGATTGACATATTTAACTAATGTCCTGTGTGTTAAATTACTAGAGTTCACCAGTACAAGAACATTTTGGCACATTTCCTAAATCGTGTCACCTGAAGCTGACTCCACCTATATATATATATTTGTGCTTAAACCACTTGAATTAGCAGCTTTGCTCTGACCAGTCCAGGCTCTAATCCAAGACTCCACTGCAAGTCTCCTGTTTAGCCACCCACAGCACATCTGGCAGAACCTCAGACATACAGCAAAACAAATTTCAAGATGTGAGAAACTTGAGACAATAAAGACGGTTCCACAGAAATGCTCTCTACGCAGAAATCAGTCAATAGTTGAGAAAGGCATGATTTTTTTTATTGAGAAAAAGGATGGTATATGCTAGTTTAAGCATAAACTAGTTCAAATGAAACAAGCCCCTCCAATGTGTTTATGTTCAAATCTTTATAAAGATATAGTCAAAGTCCCTTTAAGACAAGTCATTTCACTCTGCGGCCATCTTTGAAACGCCTCTCGGGCATCCTGGGCATCATGCAGCTCCTATCTCTTTGAATGGCAAAACATCAGATTCTCCAAAACTGTTCGTCAACCTTACGATTAAATTTGATATTTAAAATCACCAATGAAATCTAACAACAACCGAATCATAAATTTAGTTTCTAAACGCTCGAATCATAACAAAAAAAAAAGGCTGGATCAAGCTAATGCGCATGCGCAGACCTAAATGCGCGTCTCTTCGGAGGCGCGCTTCTGACTGTTTCTATAGAAACCGGTGATTCTAACGGACGCTGAAGTGACACGATGACTTTACCAGTCGGCGATTGGCTCTTGGCTTTAGAAGGCTGGACTTATTCCGCCATATTTTGCGTTACACTTTCTCCCATTCAAAACAATACGAGTGACACATCTTGTATAGTGCACCCAATAATGAAAATTCTGTCATCATTTACTCACCCAAGAGTGACTGAACAACTTGAGAAAATAAACCATTTAAGATTTATTTATTTTATGATAAATCATCAGTCCAAAGATTCTACACAACATATGATTTGAATAGTTAATGAAAAACATTCTAATGTGGTCATTTAAGCATGTTAGAGTGAAGTCTCTTATTGTTTAACGTTAAACAGATGCTATATGAATCATGAATCATTTACTGTTTGCACAGATCTTGTTGGTACGAATGGAAATTGCAAGGAATTTAATGATATGTGTTCTGTTTTCGATTCCTCTTTCCGACACTGGTTCCTTAATGATTCCATTACTGATTTCTGATAGAAATGGCTCAAAGGAGTCTTTTGCTAGGGAATCAGAGTTCATGGTCGCACTAAATAGTTGTGTCCCAAATGACATACTATGCACTATGCACTCATACTATGCACTGTGTACTCACACGATTAATGTATACATTTTATACTGTTATTTTGTCATCCAGACTCGGAGTCTGATAGCCCATCCCCCTACAGTATGTAAGTAAAGCTGCAACATTTGAGTGAATTAATAAGTGTCCAACATTCCACCCTTAGTTTTTTCAGTTAATCAAGTGCATCATCATATTTAAAATGCACTTTTTTTTAGTGTTGGGGAAAGTAACTTTTAAAAGTAATGCATTACAGTATTGTATTACTCCCTAAAAAAGTAACTAATTATGTAACAATTAATGCGTTAGGTGTCACTCATCTGGGCTGGGCTTGCTTGTTTGTTTTTAATAACAACAAAAAAGTTCAATTTTTGGCAAATGTTAAGGCCCTTTCACACCAAAAGTGCAATGAATACGCCTGAGGCTGAAGGAAATGCACATTTACGCTTGTACAGTAGAGGGCGCACCTCAAACAAACCTTTCAGCTTTGCTGCCATTCTTGATTATAGAAGAATAGGATACAGGAGAAGGAAGTTCAACACTCTTATCTCTAAATCTAATCTAAAGTGTAATGTAATTTTTGCTTATTAGTATGATTAAATTAGATCATTGAAGGTCAGCAGGTTAATAAAGTATACAGTATAAAGTAAATAAATACATAAAGTATATTTGTGTAATTTAATATAGTTGATTATTACAGGTTTGCATACATTTTTTTTGAGGAGTTTTTATTCATTTTGAGGAGTACTGATTTGTGCAAGTGAGATGACGAGTAAATGCATGTTTACATTTAGTCTAGAACTACAATAACCATCATGTTCACACAGCGCACACAACACCTCTCCACTTTATTTCTCTCAACATGGGGACAGGAGAGCTGTCAGTCAATAAATGTGAAAACAATGTTGTGTTAATTATTTGAAAAAGCTTAAATAATATTATTAAATAATAAAACGCTTTAAAGGTGCCCTAGAATCAAAATTTGAATTTACCTCGGCATAGTTAAATAACAAGAGTTCAGTACATGGAAAAGACATACATTGAGTTTCAAACCCCATTGCTTCCTCCTTCTTATGTAAATCTCTTTTGTTTAAAAGACTTCCGGAAAACACGCGGATCTCAACATAACACCGACTGTTACGTAACAGTCGGGATCATTAATATGTATGACCCCAGTATTTGCATGTATGCCAGCCCATGTTCAAGGCATTAGACAAGGAAAGGCAGTATTAACGTCTGGATCTGTGCACAAACAAGGTAAGCCAGCAAGAACAATAGCGAAAAATGGCAGATGGAGCAATAATAACTGACATGATCCATGATAGCATGATATTTTTAGTGATATTTGTAAATTGTCTTTTTAAATGTTTCATTAGCATGTTGCTAATTTACTGTTAAATGTGGTTAAAGTTACCATTATTTCTTACTGTATTCAGGGAGACAAGAACCGTCGCTATTTTCATTTTTAAACACTTGCAGTCTGTATAATTCATAAACACAACTTCATTCTTTATAAATCTCTCCAACAGTGTAGCATTAGCCTCACAGAGCACAGCCTCAAACTCATTCAGAATCAAACGTAAACATTAAAATAAATACTTTACTCACATAATTCGAAGCATGCATACACGTGCACGCATGACGAACATCTTGTAAAGATCCATTTGAGGGTTATATTAGCTGTGTGAACTTTGTAAATGCACTGTAATATAGTCGAGAGCTCCTGTGGCAGGGAGCACGTGAATTAAAGGGGCGGTGCTGCCAAAATCAGTGTATAGTTAATGATGCCCCAAAATAGGCAGTTAAAAAAATTAATTAAAAAAAATCTATGGGGTATTTTGAGCTGAAACTTCACAGACACATTCAGGAGACACCTTAGACTTATATTACATCTTGTGAAAAAGCATTCTTGGGCACCTTTAATATATTACATAATAGGCAAGGAAACAACTGTTTGGTTACGTTTATAGACAGACTAATTGTTGTTAAATAGCTCAAAACGTTTAGTCTTATTGCTTAAATCAAATTTTTTTGATATTTTTTGTGAGTACCATACTTTACAATGCCTCAGAGAAAAACACTATTTTGTCAAGTAGCTAACATAGCTTTATTTTTAGTAACAGTAATACAGAATACGTTTTAAAATTAATTGCATGCCATTTATCAACACAAGCCATCCAGCATTTAATATGATATTATAATATTGATTTATCTTACTGCAGTGTGTCTCAAACAAGTGTCTCACAGCAGCCGCCGAGCGAACGCACATAACGTTATAACATCATTTTCAACACTCTCAAATGTATCTAATATGATAAACAGAGCTGCGTTACCTCATACTCATGATCTGAAAAGCGGAAGTGCCAGCGGTGACTGTGGCATAATAAAAGTTCTGCTGCTCGTGAGGCGTGTGTTGCGCAATCGCTCCAGCGGCTTCGTTCAGCTCCCGCAACACTCGGTCCTGCTCTGCTTCATACTACAATAACGTTAATAATCGCATCCATGAACATAATGAACATGTTTCTGATTCACTAAAAATAACCATTTCATGGGTCATTAGCTCAGGAATCGGACTTCACTGGTCATGCTTTTCCTTTTGCTCTGCAGGGAACTCTTTCAGAGTATTTAGTTATACAGTGTTTTGAAAAAAAATGCATGTGTGGAACCGAACATCATGAAAATTGCTTGGTTTCTCACGTTTCCTAACTCTATTTCAGCTGCTAAAAAGGGCCTTTTAAACACTCTTCGCTTGTGGAGCAACATATTTGAAACACTCAAACAACAACTAGTTCTTGCATTTGTTCTCTTTCTCACCCAGTGGTCTTCTACAAGCTTATTAATGAACATCTGGTCATGATTCTTGAAGTGTACCCATCAGCAAGATGGAATTGGCCCACCCTGAGCCCCCATCAGCAGCCAGTCCGTGCCCGCAGCCCACTCACCCCACCTCAAGATGCACTCAACACCAGCCGCAAGGCCTAGAATAGTTTATATGGGACTTTTAATGTATTTACTACAGGAGAAACTGGCACAGTCACAGCCACCTTCCTCAATACAAGCATGCCACTGTTGTGCACACCCCACCCAATAGCAGCCCCCTAATGCGAAGAACAGTTGCTGTAATGCATTTGTTCTGTTGTTATATTACACACACAAATGCACACACATGCACACACACATACGCCTGGGTGATTTACCGCCTCTGTCTACTTTATGAATGTAATTAAACGTTTACAGTTATTTTGCGTTGGAGGAAAGTGCTGCCTGTGTGTTTTGTGGAAGGTTTACAGCAGCGTGAGATGTTGTAGAGTTTTAACAAGATGCCACAGGCTTTCTTTGATGTGTCAGCTTGTCCATCGCAAGACAACAGTGTTGATTATGGGTTTGCTTTCCTGTTTTTTTACCATCTAAAATCATTTAATTATCCTCACATAGTCAAGTTGGCTTCATATGGGAGCAAACAAAACCATAACCGCTGTAATAAAACACTTGTTTGGTTTAACCTTCAGCAAGGCAAATGAGCTAAACAACAGCTGTGTATGCAATTTCAAGGCTTACATGTTTATAAGTCAGCAGGTTTTCCTCTGTCGATGATACTTAGATGTAGTTTATGTTAAGGACTAAAATGTTTGACTAAGGAGAGAGCTGAAGACAGCCCGGACTAAATCGAAACAGGTTAGCAAATGTTAGCTTTGCTTTCTGGTTATTGTTTAGTGGCATGTATGCTGAACAATATGAGTACATATACATAATGGCTAATATTTACCAGGACACACACATGCAATGCACAACACTGCTGTTATCAGACAGGGTGGGTTATATTTGGTCATTTTTATATGACATATGAGGTTTTTTCTTTCTTTTTTAATTAGCCTCCAAAATGTGCATACAACACAGTGTTATTTTAGTATCATTATTATTGTTAATGTTATGAATTAGTTATTTTTTTAAATATATTTTCAGTTTTTTCTTTCATTTTAGTTACAGTTTTAGTAATTTTGGTGTGTTTTTTATTAGTGGTGATTTTTATGTCTATATAGTTAGTTTTTATAAATTTTTATTTATTAGTTTTAGGGTACATTTACATGACAAAAATGTACTAAGAACTGAAAAGTTTTTATTTTGCGTTTTTTAAAGTTTTGCGTACATACGACAATGTTGTGAAAACAATCCCTGTTCACACGGATCTGCAAAAACAACTAAAAAACACCGTATTATACATGCCAGGCCAGCAGATGGTGATGTCACTTTGTTAAGAAACACTACTCGCATATATACTGAACATGTAATACTCATGCGTATGGCGTTGCCGTTTTCACAAATTAGCTTTTTTTGTAGTTTACACGGAATAACGTATAGTTTTCAAAAACGTGCACTTTGAAACTCGTTTTCAAAAGTTTGCGTTTTCAGGCTCCCAAAACACTGTTGTCGTGTAAATGAAAGGACAAAACTCATAAAAAGTTTTCTGTTCTTAGTTGAAAATGGTTTTGTCCCTAGTTGAAAACGCCCCCTTAGTTTTAGTTATTTTAGTACTTCAAGTTTAACTAAACGAAAGTGAGAAATTTAGTTTAGTTTTAAAACTTTAGTTTAGTAAAAGTTAATTTAGTTATATACATGTTTTTTTAAAAACATGTTTTTTATAACCACCTTAGAGAAAATATAGCTGTATTATAATTAAAATTAACATAAACATATAAAACTAATGATGGCAATCATTTTAAACTTTTAATCAGATTAATTGCATGATATGCTGATTAACTCTTTCTCTGCCAGAGTTTTTAAAAAAAGATGCCATGCAGCCACCGCCAGCATTTTTGATAATTTTGACGAATATTTCATAGCCCCCAGCATATTTTGTTGTATGAATATCAGAACATGCATCAAAAGAAAGAACAGAGCCTCTGCTTTAAAAAACAAACAAACCAAAAATTCTAGCTTCATGTATTTTTTAATCAACACTTAAAAAAAGCAACATTTTGAACAAAAAGCTGAGAAAATCACACTACAACGCGCATAAGCAATGCTTTTATCACTTGTTTTCTGGTTTTCTTTGCCTGTGTTTTGATCTTGAGATTATACATTATATATATTCTTATTTCAGAAGTTGCATAATAGCGCCCCCTACCAAATAACAGTAAAAACACAGAAAGCCAAAAAATTTTTATCAATGGCATGCAGGGAATGAGTTAATGAATACATAAATGACCCCAATTGAAAATAATTCAGACACATTTACATCATGTCACTAATTTTTTTTTTTTTCATTATTCTCTTTATATTTACACCAAAATAACACAAATTCATTTTAATAAATGTTTTATAGAAATATAAAACATTTATGCAAGCAACTCCCTAAGTGTATAGGTGAACACATACCATATAAATGGTGAATTTAATCCAAACAATTTGCAAAATTGTGTCCTATGTTCATCTAATTATTCAGCCTTGGCAGCAATGGCTGACATGTTTTCATCAGTGCAAGGTACAGTGTGGAGGATACACGTCAATCAGCCTCCAACCTCTGGCAGTTCTCATTACGTACATTAGCCTGACACTGTCAAGAGACTTTGTGAAGGTAAACTATTTTTTTCCCCCCTTCTTAGATACTAGAGAGCTGAAACGACATGCAGCCAGCGTGGGACCCTGAAAATGTGGTTTTGCTTTAGCTCAGCTGAATTCGAAGAGAAGGTAAACGAAATGCATCTGTCTTTATTTTAGTGTAAGTTATATGTATACAAAACATGCCTAACCTCACCAATTTTCCTGTGACGTCCTTAACTGGTTTAATTTGCTACATATTTATGGTGTGGTGTTGTAGCTGTATGTTTAGTGTATGATGTCTAACAGGACTATAAAAGAACCAGAGTCTAGTAAAATCTCTACTATGGGAGTTTGATACAGTCTAGTTTTTTCCTTTTGCATAATCAAACAGAACAGATAACAAAAGAAACATAGCTTAGAAAAGATATGTTAAATATGTAAACAAAAAAGACACAAAACACACCTAACATGAAACTATTTTTTTTTTTTTTTATTAATGTTTTTACTATTATATTTTAATTTTAAAATTATTTTAAAAGAGTAAGAAATAAGAATTTTAATCAGATTAACTGCAAATTAATATTGCCAATGAAGATTTAAGACATGATTAATTTTGTTAATTTTTTCACACTATATATTTTCTATATCATACTAAATTAATGTTTTGAACTGATTTTATTTCAGTTCATACATGTATTGAATGCTAGCACCATATTCTCAAAGATACTAATAAGCCTAATATTGCAACATCTAAAAGAATTGCAAAAGCACAAATATGTCAATACTGAAAATGGAAAATGAAACACGTTCAGAAACAAACAAATTCAGTAAACACATTTTGACACTAAATAGGTAAATCATTTCACAACTGACACTGTGCCCTGAGGGTCCCGTCTATGACAATTCAGTTGGAAAAACTTCATTTAGGCACTAATGGGAAACAAACCTCTCACAGAGTTAATGAGGTTAAGTCACTATTTTCCTTGTTCATTCAGTCTAAATGAAAAATAACTGAGAGTGACAGAAACAGATGGAATCAGATCTCAGTGGCCTGCTGATGAACTGTCACTCAGGGAAAAAAAAACACTCAGTTTTCACTTCCCGCACTTCATTTTTCTTCCCTGATGGAGATCTGTCTGTTTGCATGAGGTTGCGGCGTGTGTTTGTAGACGTGTCGTACGTGTGTTTTCAGTTACAAGAGTGAAGCGTGGTGCGATATTCAAGTGGAGAGATTTTCTCATTGTTTGCCAAGTGCGATTACATCAATGCAAACTTTAGAATCACTCGAGTGGTTTTTTTTTTTTTTTAAATGTCTGTCCCCTGAGATGTCAGATTGAGTAAGATGTCTCCCTGTTGCCTTTCACCACAACAGGAAGGATATAGTGTGCTTTTGCTTCATGTTCATGGGAAAATACTGAGAGCCCAGCAACCCACGGCTTTCACACTGCATCTCTGTGACAGCTGCATTGTATTAACTGATTGACTCATTATGGTAACTGCTGACACAACTGTCTGGAATACTTGATTCTCATTGGTCAATCATAACATCCAGTGTTCTGATATTTCTTGTTAATTTCACATTTGCCTAGCAACACTGTAAATCAGACCTCTCATCTGGGTAAATGAAACCGGAGCTACTTTCACATAGAAATGGGAGAAACAAAGCATTTAAAGACTCTGGCTGCATCTAAAATTGCATACTATCTTAGCAGGTTCATCTTCTGAATAAGTAATTATTTCACGGCCACTTAAATAAGTTGTTCTATAAAGTATGAATGTGTGTAGTGTGAATGTCATCTGGATGTATTACGTTTGTCAAGTTGCCATTGTCATGTGACCTACCAGTGTTAGTTGCGTCACTTCACTGCCATTTGCAAATCCTCTCCCGTGGCCTCAGTAGTAAATAATAAAGTGTCTATAGGTTGTGCACTTTTGCCTACTATATGGGTCCTGTCGCAAACGGCACACTTCATATGCATGTATGCTCTTTTGGACTTACAATGGCTTCCGTGTGCGCATGATTGTGAAGGACCGTACGGATGTCCCATTTGTCATTTTAGGTTTGAGAAGGGTGCTCGTGAGCGCCTCCTTTGTGGTTAATATGTGCCCTCGATGAACACTTTTGCTGAGCCCACACTGTTTGTTGTTAGAATATCAAAACATAGAAAAGTTACATTTTTAGGCTGATCTGCCTCAGCGGTCTAAGGCCCTGGTATTAAAGCTAGGGTAGGCAATTTTCAGAGAGGCTACCAATACTGAGCTAGCTTTAAAAGCATAAGATTCCACCCTCCCTTCAGAGTGCCCAACAAAGCCACGCCTCCTTCAAAACACATGAACGCATACAGCAGGGAGCAAACAAAAGTGTCACAAGAGACGGCGTTAAACCATTTCATGTCCCAAAGCACATAACTTTACAAAAATAATGAACATAAACAACTTAAAGAGCACTGACCTGTACCCCCTGACTGCTGCAGATTCATTTCAGCGTTGATGGTGTTGCCATTGAGCCGCATAAATTTGAGTCACGAACTGCTCTGAGTATAATGTCACAGGTTTTCATCTCTTCCAAATTACAGTAGTTGGCATGAATACAGAGAAACCATATCATTAGAATCACTTTCATAACAATTTTTTTAAAGTCAACGGACTTTAAAGGTGCCCTCGAAATAAAAATTGAATTTATCTTGGCATAGTTAAATAACAAGAGTTCAGTACATGGAAATTACATACAGTGAGTCACAAACTCCATTATTTCCTCCTTCTTATATAAATCTCATTTGTTTAAAAGACCTCCGAAGAATAGGCAAATCTCAACATAACACCGACTGTTACGTAACAGTCGGGGTGTGCGCCCCCAATATTTGCATATGCCAGCCCATGTTCCCCACATTATGAAAGGCATTAGACAAGGGCAGCCAGTATTAACGTCTGGATCTGCACAGGTGAATCAACAGACTAGGTAAGCAAGCAAGAACAGCGAAAAATAGCAGATGGAGCGATAATAACTGACATGATCCATTATATCATGATATTTTTAGTGATATTTGTAAATTGTCTTTCTAAATGTTTCGTTAGCATGTTGCTAATGTACTGTTAAATGTGGTTAAAGTTACCATCGTTTCTTACCGTATTCATGGAGACAAGAGCCGTCGCTATTTTCATTATTAAACACTTGCAGTCCGTATAATGCATAAACACAACTTCATTCTTTATAAATCTCTCCAACAGTGTAGCATTCTCCGTTAGCCACAGAGCACAGCCTCAAACTCATTCAGAATCAAATGTAAACAATATAACAGTATACAATACTCACATAATCCGATGTATGCATGCCGCATGCATGACAAACACTTTGTAAAGATCCATTTGAGGGTTATATTAGCTGTGTAAACATTGTTTATGCACTGTTCAAGGCAAGAGCGAGCTCCGTGGGCGTGGAGCACGAGAATTAAAGGGCCAGTAGCCCTGAATCGGCTGATTTATAATGATGCCCCAAAATAGGCAGTTAAAAAATGAATAAAAAAAAAAATCTATGGGGTATTTTGAGCTGAAACTTCACAGACACATTCAGGGGACACCTTAGACTTATATTACATCTTTTTAAAAAAAGTTCTAGTGCACCTTTAAAGAACTAATGCTGCCTTCATGTGCTATTCGAAATTTCCTACTTCCCTTTTCTGATGTTTAGTGTCCCATTCATTGACAATCATATAAACATTCACTCTGCTATCTAGATGAAGATTTTGGAATTTCAGTCAAATACAGGCTATTTTCATGGTGTATAAATCATACAGTATGTAGATATGCACTACTTCAACGACAAGACAAGACGACGTAGCTGTTGTGGAAAAAAACTAATAAAGAATACCAGTCACAACAGCAATTGTTCTCCCCTCAGCCATGTTTAAAGTATAGCCCGCCCAACTCAGGAACTTGTATCAAAATGATCCCTGAACTTCCCAGTGGTAAATACTTGAGAAGGCGTTTCAGTCCAATTTTTAACTATAGGAAACTCATATTTACGATAATTCAAATGAAATGTGAAGGCAGCACTATGAACAACTTTATCGTCCATTGGTGTGGAAGCTAATCTAGTTACAGCAATCTATATAAGTGTCATTTTTTGTGTGAACGGGCCAGTTTTACTTTTACCCTAACACTCTTTCCCTCAACATATATGTTGCCCTAAATCCCTCAGAAAATAGCTCCATTTAACACAGCTTGATACCATGTAACTCTGTTTGCTTCTGTCAGCTTTGCTTTGCAGTGATGAATCATGGATGTCTTTGTCACAATTTACCCTCAACAGTACTAAATGATGAGTAATAAAAATATTTTCTCCTAACAAGAGGAGGCTGCCCAGTTGCTGTTTGAAAGGTTTAATATTTTCCAACCCATATGTCCGGCACTTTTTACAGTTGGCGTCAGTGCATGGAGAAGGTCTAAGTGCAGGCACTTTGAAGTGTTTGTGGTGTCGCCACATCTGCCAACAAGATGTGTTTGCGTGGGATATGGAGCTGAGTTAAAGCCAGGGGATTCAGGAGTTGTCGGTATTCTTTAACGTCATGTGACAATGAACAACATCTTTTTCCTGGTGAGAGAGACTCATAAAATATGACCATTTATGTTAAGAATCTGCAGGGTGTCTGCCTTTTAATTCGTGCCTATTAAACTATAGGAGTTAATATGGTCACTGAACAAGGGTTTAAGAATAGATAATAAGGATTACATGGAAGTCATTGACGGGAAGTGACTACATTACATTTTCCTGACATCATTTGGATTAGCTTAACACATCCCGAGTAATAAAACTAAAATTGTTCCTGTCAAATTGTCCTAAAACGTGGCCATGGAAAATGCGGAAAGCTGTCAGTGCAATTTCTCCTGCCAGTGCATGTCCTAATCCTTTCACACATTTCAAATTTGGTGTAGGAATAGCAAAGAAACTGATTTCCAGGCTGTTTTAAAAATTCCAGGTTCCATTTGGATCTTTAAAAATAGTAACTGCTCGAAACCATGTCTGAGGTTCACTAGCGCCATGCAGAGCCATCTCCATATTTCTGTTAACCTCTACACCCACAATTATGACTACAACAGAGCCTTTAACACAGTTAAATGATGGCAAAGCCACAAAAACTGTAGTTCAATCAGGAGTTTATAGAGCCAGTTTCTGCGGTGCCCATATCTGACACACTGCAAAGCATTTTCACAGTTCATTAGAATGACTTTGCCAAAAGTGGTTGGCCTTGGGGTGTTATTTTCCTCAGTCTCGCTACCATGTGCCAATCCCGACAGCAGCTCTGCCATTTGTTACCATTATTAAAGTCATATTTCTCAGCTCGGTTCATAAATCTTACTTGAAATTGATGAGCGAGCTGCCTGCTCTCTCATTAGCAGGGGCTTTGCTGTGGCCGAGAAACTGCTGTTTGCTTAGGAAATTCAGCATTCTTTGGCTGGAGCCACCAATGTGATTACGGCCATACCACTCTGAGCGCACACAATGTGAAATGAATGAAAATGAATCAGCATCTTGTGAGCTGTAAATGTAATTGCATTAGGCCTAAATGTATTCAATGATGTTGGTGGTTGTTTAACAGATTTTTTGTTGTTGTTGTTCAAAGTGACTTGCAGTACATTACAAGTGCTGCACAGTGGTGAAAGGGCATCTCATTCAAAGCCCCCTTATGTCAGGTCACTCAGCAGCCATCATGTTCTTATATATTGGATATTATATATGTAAGCAATAAGGTACGAGAGGCTGTGCTGTATCGTGAATAAGTCACGGCTGAAGGGCGTTGTTAGGCACGGCGTGAAGTGGAGTGCCTGCAACCCCTTCAGCCGTGACTTATTCACGATACAGCACTAGCCTCAAGTACCTTATTGCTTTTATAAAACGGTTACCAACTTTCATTAAGTAAACCGTCACTAAAAGCCTTCCTTCCGCCGGAAAAAATAGTCCCTGACAGTGAACAGAAACAGAAGTTACATTATTACACCATTAGATGGCGGCAAAGACTGTCTTTATGAGTGTGTCAGTCAGTAGTGAAGACTTTTACATTGAAATTGTTGTGAAAATGGAACAGGACGCAACTGACAAATGCTTTGACTAGCGCTGTCAGCCACGGGAAAACCCCTTAACTGTTAAAAGGACAAGATAATACATCGGATTTTTTATTACGATTACGAACATAGGACTGACCTGAAGAAAAATGCTATCTGAATGCAGGTAATAAACTCACTCGATCTCTTTCTTACAAATACTCTTGTACATAATACAGTAAACGAACAATGAACAATATCAACTGAGAACAAACAGGTTACGTTGCTAAGAGTGGTTACTAAGGGTGTTGTGTAGTGATACACAGAACCGTTGGGTAAAGCAGTCATAGCAGTCTTTTTCTTAAATACCTATGGTGTCTATGCCTGAGAAAATCAAACATGAACAGGTTTGACTAACATACTGTATGAATCTGATCATTTTTCTCCAGTTTACGATGCCAGTTGTAAGAGTATCCATACATATCACAGAAATTTCTTAACCAGTAATGTAATTATATTTCCATGCTAAACATATTGCAATCAAGATAATATCACCAGCCATATTTCAAGCTATGTAATTTTTTCCTCCAAACTATTCTCCTCCAAAAGAAAAATGAATAATAGTCTGTTGGCATTATCCCACAAGTTATTATACAAACCAAGCCTGAACCCCCAGTGGGGAAAAATGAGCTCAGCTTCAGAAGATCAAGAAGCAGGAAATACCTGCCGCTTTGTCCACTCTTTTTTGGTCCTGTTAGATTTAATGGCTCTCTCAGGCTCTCTCTATATTTTACCCTCTTATTTATTTTCTTTCGTGGTGATTTGTTCTCACGAGCCAAGCTGCAGTTCACCACAGACCAATCTGAAATGGAAGAGATTGTTCTTAACAACAAAAACATCTTCCCCCTCTTGCTGTGGAAACCAATAGTGAATCATGAACCTAAATGGCTTTGGTGGAAAACGGTTCGGGCAGGCTCAGTGTGCATGTGAGAGTTATTTTGGCTCATTATGATGTGATCTGAAAGGTTAGCGAATTGAAACCAGCATGAGGAATGATTCTTCCAAAGCCTGAGAGGAAAAGAAAATGCCTACAAGGTAATTGTACAAGTTTTTCACAAAGAGCAAAACCAAGAGATTACAAGAGACAGATTGTGTTATGTCACCCACTCCTTTGAAACTAATTGGGTGGGTTTACAATTAAACTTTGTACAACATCATTAAATTAGGTGCTAGCTGTAGATAATTAGCTTGAGTTAGTTAATGGGCTTGCACACATAATTTCCTTCCCTTCTTTGGCATCTAATTGTGCTGGAAGAATAGCAATGTATTCCTCTTGCTTAAACTGGGATATGGCATACGAAACAAGCTTCTGGCTTAGTTGTGGCAGAACTAACACGTGTTACTCAGGCTCGTAACTGAGGTGGCGCTAATTATGAAAACAGGCAACGAATCTAAAGGCAACTATTTACTGTTTATGCCAGCTTGGTCAATTTTTATCCCCGCACTGTAAAAGCCCAATCCAGTCACAAGGACAAATTTCTGACCTCAGCAACCAATCGACCACATCAGGCCAGGGTCACATGATCATTGATGGGGCAGCCATGGTTTGCAGCTGATGTTTTAAGGTGACTGTGGCCATAATTGCATTCTCCTCAATAGTACTAGTCTGACCACATTGAGGAACCTGACAATTCTGAAGTAGTATGGTGCTGAGCATCTGAACATACATTTCAAAACCTGATGATCTAGAACAGGGATTCTCTAACCTTTTTGTCAGCTGAATCTCTAAAATATTTACTTAAAATACCATCTGAAAATAATATTTAAATAATTTAACAACACTTTTCCATGTTCACAGTTCTTGGTAATGGTCACATGACATGCTGGTAAACAAAAATATTTCTTTTTTTTTTTTTTCACTGACCCTCAAATATGGAAAATATTCCCTTTAAATGGCGTATCTGTTTTCTTTCCACTATGGTAATGTTAGATGTATAAATCTTTACAAAAATATTTACAATGACAGTCAATGGAATCACAGTACGAAAGTACTAATATTGAATTTGTAGTAATAAAGTAATAATATTGAATTTGCTAATTGTGTTAAAAGAAATTACCTTGGCTCTCTGTCTGGATTGAATACTGTATTATGAAATAGCGCCATCCAGAGTTATGGCCATGAAATCAAAATTGACAATCAAAACAACTTCCCCTCCCTCAGTGACATCTCTTCTCTAATGACATGTTTAGAGGATTAGTTCACTTTCAAATGAAAATTACCCCAAGATTTACTCACCCGTATTCAGCGTACAAAGAAAATGTAAAACTCTCGCAGTTCAAAAAGCTTACGCTACGTCCTACGCCTACCCATTTCAACTTGCGTAAAAAGCTTAACTGACACAGCACCAGTTCATTTTTTTTCGTAATTTGAATATGAGGCACATTTGCGGGAAATCCACTTACAAATGGCTTACTCATAATAGTTTCTGCATATTAAGCTGTGATACCAGAAGACATTTTTGACATTTTAAAACCTTTAAAACCTTCATGTTGCTGTAATTTGTCAGAGTTTGAACAGTTTGGAGATCAAATTGATGTTATCAGCAATACATGATAGGGGGTAGTGCATCACTGAATAAACTATTGAATATCAGCATGACCTATAAAAGGTGTAACTGAGCTCTGGCCTTTGAGCTGACATGTAGAATAAAGTTGAGAGCCCTTACCAGAAAACAAGCTGTGAACGTTTATGGTTGTAACTCTGTCACTCTCCTGGCAGGAACCAGCCCCAAATCATCACTATCCTTCATAATGACTTAAAGGGAATATTTCTGAGATTTAAATACTTTTTTATTATTTTTCTTTACCCGACGCCAAACCATAATATGTCAATTGGTTATATCACATTTCAAAACCCAGAGGACCAATTTTCTCTGTATCAAACCTGTAGTTTTTGGACTTTGGGGTTAAAGTCTAGTTATGAAAAGCATAAATTCTTATTAAATTTGATTAAAATTAGATTTGAAGCAACTTGCAAAAACTTTGACACCACAAATAAGTATTTATCTTTTTGAAAAAGGAGAAATAATAATGAAATAAACCTGAATTTTGATGTCCTTGTCCACTGCCAGGTCTAAGCACAAGATCATTTGTCTATAATTACCTGTGTCAGTGCTACACTCCCAGTTGTCTGTCAATGTTATGTTTGACTCTCTGTGCCTGGAGCTTGGCCCAATTCAGCTCTAATATGACCAAGTTTATTAATGTTATTTCTGTTAATACAGACCATTAGCTGCCAGACTGCCTGTGAGGGAAACGAGAAAGATTAGACTTGATAGCAGAAACTGCCAGGTACGCTAACCATTTCTGAATAGGCGAATAGACATTTGGCTGCTATTTACATAGATTTATGAAAGAAATACGACTGCAGCCTGAGGGTGTTTGGAACTTTGAAAAATGTATTTGCAAAATCCCGTGAGTGCAAGGAATTTGCTTGGTAAAGAACCAGCGTAGATCACTCAAAAACAGAACAGACTGCAAGCATTGCGTGCTGCGAGTGTTTGCGTTTTTTTTTCTTGACAAACCGTCTATTCATGGCGAAAGGGACCTGCTTGAATTTTTACACTGGACTGCTCAAGACATCTTTGTGAGGTTTGCATGCTGAATATTTGAGGTGACTTGGTGATGCTCTTTATGCAGACATGTTCTGACAGATTTGGACAGAGCCCAAGGCAGATACAAAAGAGTAGTCTGTCAGAACCAGGGATAATTCTCTTCCTCTCTACAATGACACCATCTGAGAGCCATTTACCTAAACAGTGTGGTTTTTCATGGTTTTGGGAATACAATGAAGTTTTGAACTTGTTGACATTATTTATCCATCTTTCTTTAAATATGTGAAAAGAAGATCTGCTTTCAGAGACACCAAAAATACTTTAATAGCATGGAAATATCAAACAAATCATTATCTTATTTTCTGTATTTCTTGTAAACAAGCTAAGATTCTGTAGTGCTGTAAGTAAGTAATAATTGACGAGGGGCCGTTGAATTCTTAGAAAATAATGCACACCCGAGTTGGTAATGAGGCCACGACGCGAAGTACCTCGGGTGTGCATTATTTTCTAAGAATTCAACGGCCTGGAGTCAATTATTCCGCTTATACCACATCTCAAGACACCGATGTTGTATTTCAAGACATTTGTCAGGTTTTTGTACTTAAAACACTCCTATGTGTGGGACTAATTTCTTACGCATCTCATCCCAAGCCTCCGTTGCTAATTCCAAAACTACATTTCAGAACTACTAATGGAGGATTGAGCCTTGATAGCAGAATAATACTGTTGATGTTATTACCGCAGTTATTAACACACAGAGAGAGAGAGAGATAAGCATATGTGAATTAGCCTACCTGAGTCAAGTGTGCATCTCTCAAGGCAGATATGTCTCTTGTAAGTTTATCTTCCACAAGAACTGCTCAGTACGGAAGATTAGAGCCAAGCAATAGGCCTAATAAAAAAATAAAACCATCTCGAGATTAAAGTTGTTACATTTCGAGAAAAAACTCGTTAAATTTCGAGGGAAAAAAAGTCGAAATAAAATGTTGAGAATAAACTTGTTAAATTATGAGAAAAAAAAACTAATTAAATTTCGAGAAAAAAGTCGAGATAAAATGTTGAGAATAAAGTCATTAAACTACGAGAAAAAAGTCGTTAAATTACGAGAACAAATTCGTTAAACTATGAGAAAAGTGTCGTTAAATTTCGAGAAAAAAGTCGAGATAAAATGTTGAGAATAAAGTAATTAAACTATGAGAATAAAATGATTAAATTACGAGAAAAAGTTGTTAAATTATGAGAACAAATTCGTAATTTAACGAATTTGTTCTCGTAAATTAACAACTTTTTTCTTATAATTTAATGACTTTATTCCACATTTTATCGTGACTTTTCCCTCGAAATTTAACGAGTTTGTTCTCGAAATTTAACAACTTTAATCTTGAGATGGTTTTATTTTTTTTATTATTGCTTGGTTGGCCCTAATCCTCTTCCGTAGGGTTCAGAACTACCTCGCTGGTGAGAAATGTTATGTATATTTTAAGTAGCTAAACTATTTCACTGATTAATTCGTCAGAGCAGCGCTGACAAAAGGTTTCTGTGCGAGTGTGTGTCCGTACAGTACGAGAGTATGCGCTTCTATTGTTTACTATATCGATTCTATTGTTTACTATATTTATTTGCTTGGTCGGTGTCGTTGTGGTTTTTGTTTCTTTTGCGGTTGTAGCCTGTAGGTAAGACCTATTGAAATAACTGAAATCATTTGGCGAAGTGCTATGGAACTGTAATGTGGTCAAGACCTGCCTAGAACTACTTTAGCCGTGCGTTTCTCAGAAAATACTTGCACACCTTAGAACGTTGATTAACCAATCAGATTCGAGCATTCAACAGCCCCGTAGTGCCCATTTTACCTGTAAAAAAATAACGAAGGCTTTGTCGTTTTAAGGGGGAAAAAACTCTTACATCACCTTAAAGCATTTATGTACGTAGTTCAATTACTTATATCTTTATTGTTATGCTTTGTTGTAATAAAAGAAATGTCCCTGAAAAATATATTTTTTAAAAAAATTATTACTCAGAACGATTAACACTTCTGTACTGTAAATCACAAAAATTACATAGACATAAACAAAAGCATTATTTTTTGTAAAAAAAATAATTAGTTTTACTTTACTACAGTAAACATACAAAATACTAAATCTTTTGAAAAGGGTAATACAATTATATACATCTATCTTTTCCATTTCAACAAAAATGGAAATTATATTTTACAAAATCTACACTAAAGATTTCTGTCAAATCCAAAATAACACGTTTATGCTTCTACATGAGCTTAAATGGGTAAACATTCAGCAGTCTAAAGGTACTGAAAAAAAAACAAAAAAACACATGTTCGCAAACTGAAATTTCTACATTCTGACATGTTAGCTGGTAAATGGAATAAAACATACTATGCATTTATAATAAATACTATACATAAGTGCATGTACAACACATCCTAAAACATTCTCTGCTTCTAACCCACTTTCATTTAGTGCATGGCGATCATCCATACAGGCACGATGGCCTCAGGAAAGCCTTCCTGCTTTTCGACGTCCAGGATGGTGAGGCCTGCTTTCTGAATGATGGACTTCATGATGTCCAGGTGGCGAATGATGCTGCTGTCAATCGGGTCCAGCTTGCAGCCCTGCCGAGCCATGTTATCCTTAATGATAATCACACCGTTGGGCCTCAAGCTCTCCTTAGCACGCATTAAAAACTCCATCAGGTCCTTATCAGTAAGATGACCTGAGAAATGTAAAATATGAAAAAATGAAATATGACAAAAACAGAGAGTGTGTTAATTTCAAATGTCCAGTTTAGCAGGCACTGTTCATGCAAAACTAAGCAACAGCAGTGTATTGCCATCTGCTCATTAATCTAATCAACTAAACACATGGCAGCAACTCAGCATTTAGGCGTATATGGTCAAGACGATAACTTTTAAGTGACTTTGAACATGGCATGGTTGTTGGTGCCTGATGAGCTGGTCTGAGTATTTCAGAAACTGATGATCTACTGGGATTTTCACGCCCAACCTACTCTAGAGTTAACAGAGAATGGTCTGAAAAACAGAAAATATCCAGTAAGTGGCTGTTCTGTGGGCGAAAATGGTTGGAGGAGAATGGCCAGACTGATTCGATAGAAAGGCAACAGTTACTCAAATAACCACTTGTTACAACCGAGGTCTGCAAAAGAGCATCTCTGAACACACAATACGTTGAAGCAGAGGGGTTACAGCAGGAGAAGACCACACCTTGTGCCACTCCTGCCCACTAAGAACAGCAAACTGAGGCTGCAATTTGCACGGACTCTCCAAAATTAGACAATAGAAGAAAAACATTGCTTGGTCTGATGAGTCTTGATTTCTGCTGTTACATTGAGATTGTAGGGTCAGAATTTGGTGTAAACACCATGAAAGCATGGATCCATTCTGCCTTGTATCAATGATTTAGGCTGCTGCTGGTGGTGTAATGGTGTGGAGGATATTTTCTTTGCAGACTTTAGGCCCCTTCCAGCAGGATAACATGCCATGTCACAAAGCTCAAATCATCTCAAACTGGTTTCTTGAACATGACAATGAGTTCACAATACTCAAATGGCCACCACATTCACCAGATCTCAATCCAACACAGCACCTTTGGGTTCCCATAATGGATATGCAGCAACTGAGTGATGCTATCATGTCAATATGGACCAAAATCTCAGAGGAATGTTTCCAGAACCTTGTTGAATCGAATTAAGGCTGTTCTGAAGGCAAAAAGGGTTCCAACCCAGTACTAGCAAGATGTACCTAGTGGCCATATACAGTATATATAGGCCACACTTGTCAATTAACAATCGACTGCTGTTGCTTCTAAATAATTGATTTATTTACTTTGTCCTCTTGGATGGCCACTTGAGTCATATGCTTAACCACTAGGCTACAGTTCCTGATATATACTACTTGTTGATTGTAAGTCAACAGTTAGGTTTAAAAAAAAAAATCTGTCAACACAAGGAATTCATGTACTATCTCAAGTCTTTATATGGTTTTAAGCAGTTTCATATAGATATCTCTGTGACCGGTGTCAAATATACACATAGGCTGCTGTGAGAGAGATGAAACTGTATACGGCAAAAGACCTGAGCTGCTCTCATTACAGAAAATGGAAAAAGGACAGCCTGCACTTGCTAAAATAAGATGTAGCCAGGCAGAAAACAGGTAAAATTAACGGAGTAAAAGCAGGTAATACATTACTGCACAATATATATAACATAAATGAATGGTCACAGACAACCCACTCACAGGCAACCCACTGCAACCAGATGACGTCGTATCTTTTTTTAGCGGGGATGAATTCCTGCAGATTGTAAAGGAAGTAAGACTCCACCCGGTCTGCATCATCTCCGAGGTAACACTCATGAGCGTGGAGGATGAAATCTTCCATCATGTCAAGCATTTCCATGGATTCAAACACAGGAAACAGAACTCCTTTAGAAACTCTCCCGATTCCACAGCCACAGTCTAGTGCTCGCTTGGTGCCAGCCTTTCCTGGACCCTATTAAGACAATAAATAATAATAAATAAAAAAAACTGTGAATAAAAAAAAAAAAAAAATCACTTTTTGATGTTCTATGACACATGAAATTAACAGACAGTCAAATAGTATACTTTTTTTGTTGAGTCGTAAATCTACAGTCCAGGTTCATGGTTAAAGTATTAGCAGAACAGCTGAACACTATTTATGAAGCTAATGCTATTTGTCAACTTGGATGTGATAATTAACCACATGTTCATTAACATGTTGTGCTTGGTCATTTTGATCTTTAGATCTTGCTATCTAAAGAGTATGTGTGAGCACACTAAAAAGACAACATGCAATTGAAAAGAATTGCCTGCTGTCATAGGTTGTCTGATATTTATAAATTGATGCACTCTTTTCAAATGATTAACAGATGTTTTTACTTTTGGACACAGCCATGATAGACTCAGATTGAATCAGGAATTGCTGCTACATTCCACAATTATTTACAAAGAAATGGCAAGGAACACATTAAATTAAACATGAATTTTGAAGTAGGAAATCTTCATACAACAAACTTCTTCAGGAACTGTCTTGAGCCTTCAAGGTCAATCTCTGATATCTCCACAAAATCTCCCATCATGCCCTCCTCTGATGCTGGGACGTCCTTGTAGAAGTTTTGTGCCCTGTAGTAAAACTGCTTCTCCCCTTTAATGTACTCACAAGTCACTGCATAGAGTTTCACTGTAAGGCAAGAAACAATACACAAAACTTCTCAGTTTATTGTGAGTATTTTTAATTCTTTATAAGCTAGAGAGGAAAATTAGGCATTAATTTAGTTACTAGAAATCAAATATAATAATATTAATATTCAATATTTATATAATATTGACATATAAAGGTCAGCTGTGGGGTCAAAGCATCTCAAGGGAAAGTTACAGTTATGCGATGAAGTTTCAACGCAATTGTGTCTTCTCATTCACTTCTCACAACATCAGTTATTCATAATTAGTTCTTTGAAAGGCACCAGTTATTAATACCATCAAGAATGTTTTCTTTCAGTTTATGGTGTAACAGATCTTAAATTCCAAGTTCCCTGTTGCCTTTTCTTACAGCAAATATTGAAACAGCAAGATACTGTTGATATGGACAGTTTTGTACTACAGGAAGGAATGCTTTATTGTTGGCGCATTTAGGGGTTTAGATGGTTTAAAAGCAACTCAATGTGCAAAACTCTGTCAGCATCAGTCTAATGTCACATTATTAAGTTCAGCTGGAACATCTGTTCCCTCAAATGCCTGGTCACTTAAAGGACAGACCAGTCATTAAGTCAATACATGCTTGGAAAGTTCGAGTCAAACATCAGATCACCAGATGATTAGCGGGAAGATCTTGCTCTGCTATAGGTGAGAGAACTGGCAGGGCAAATGGACTGTGATCCAGGGTTTGTCATGTGAACCACAAGTTTAGTAGTCCAGAGTCAAAAATAGTAACACATGGCAATGTTTCCTTGTGGACTATTTTATTTTGGTCCTGTATATTTTTGTTGGTCCTCTGTATAGCTTAACACTCACTCATCTGCTTTGCCTTATTGGTCATGAGGCAACATTAAAACAACCCGCTAATTTCAGCTATCAAGTCCAAAACAGACATTAATACTCATTTTCCTTTAAGCTCTCATAAACACTTTCTGAGTTCATTTTAACAGGTCATTAAAAGTATGATTGTTTTACTTTTTGGTCAAAAAGCTGATCTCATATGTATTCAGAAAATATATTTTTGCTCCTGGCTCAATTTACATAATTAAAAAGATTGAGTGATTAATTTAATTAAAAGGACTATGATTTCACTTTTTCAACTTTAGTTGGTGTGTAGTGTTGTTTGAGCATAAACAACGTCTGCAAAGTTACGACAAGTTGTAACCGTAATTAAACTAAACTATACCTGTTCTGTCTTCATGCAGTATATTCTCTGGCTCAGGCATCTTACAACAGTTCCCATATGAGCAATTTATAGATTATCATGACAGAATATGCTAATCAATGACTTTAAGATATCCCACATCAGCTACATAAATTAATCAACTAACCATTCAGAAACATCCAATTGCATTCTACATGTTGTTACTTCTTCTTTATTCTCTCCATCATTGTCTGACTCCGGTTTAAACATAAAAGGCTGAACAGTTTCTGGCATTTTCAGTGAATCTGAGGTAATCCAAAGACTATAGAATACCACAAGACGTGTCACTCATATTTTTCTGAATGGGAGAAAGTGCAATGCGCAATATGGTGGAATAAGTCTAGGTGCGTCCCAATTCACGTACTTATGCACTATTCTATGACGTTTTTAAGTATAAATAGTGCAAGTAGTGTGTTCACACTGAAAATTCCAAAAAGAAAAAGTACACTTTAAATACCCGGATGATGCACTAAATTAATGGAAAAAAGTAAGTGTGGAATGTTGGACACTTCATGCACTCAACTGTCGCAGCTTTAATTACGTAGCAGAGGGGGAGGGGGTATCAGACTCCGTCGTTAAATGACAAAATAACCTCAATTCACGCACTACATGAGAACATAGTGCATAAGTGCATAGTGTATAGTGCGTCGTTTGGGACGCAACTTAAATAAGAGCCAATCGCCTATTGATAAAGTCATCGCGTCACTGCAGCAGCCATTAGAAGCTCCGGTTTCTGTAGAAACAGTCAGACGCGCATCACTGAAATGAGACACAAGAGACGCGCATTTAGGACTGCACATGCGCATTAGCTTGATCCAGCCTGAAAACTACTGTTTTTTGTCATGATTCGAGCGTTTAGAAACAGTTGTTGTCAGATTTCATTGGTGATTTCAAATATGAAATTTAATCGAAAGCTTGACAAACGGCTTTGGAGAATTTGATGTTTCCCCATTCAAACAGATAGGAGCTGCACTTGTATGCCCGAGAGGCATTCCAAAGATGGCCGCTGAGTAAAATTTCTTGTCTTAAAGGGTCTTTGGGTAATCTGCACTGCTAACACGAGCTCTTGAAACTCCGCACTGTTCTTGGAAGCAGCAGCTCATTTGAATTTAAACGGACACACAAAAAGCGTTTTTGCTCACCCTCAAAAAGTGACAAATTTAACAATCTGGCGTATTTTGAGCTAAAATTTTAAATACTCTGGGGACATCAGAGACTTATTTTACATCTTGTAAAAGTGGCATTATATGACCAGTTTAAAAGCTTAATTTAATTATATACAAGCTATTTTGATTTGTTAAATAGAAGTTTACCTAATCTGTGACTTATAATTTCCTTTTGTGTTAATGGAGCTTTGCTGAAATTAGGCAGGGAATTTACAGTTCCCATCATGCTTTGCACGGGCCAGGGAAAACAGACATTAAAGTCTGCGTGAACCAGAAGTTGCAAACGACTTTTCTCCAGTGTTGTGACGTATTTCCAAGTGAAAGAGAATATTGAATAGAGGGCAGGGTTTTACTTTAGCGCTCCTCTCCATCTCTCGCTCATAGCAGACTAACGGTTGCAGGGAAGTGGTTTACCAGATTTCAACCCAAGCCGTCAAACTGATGTAATTAGAGAAGAGGTACCGTTGCAGAGGGGAGGAGCATTTTCAGATTTTGATTAAATATTACGAAGCCAAACAATTCTTTTGTGTGGATGACTTGCACGGATGAATTGTTCACCACAAAACTAGCAATTTGAGCTAACACAATTTTGATTTCATGTGTACTTTAATATTGTCATTTTAGGTTTCTTCCTTATGCTTTCCACTAAGACAATACATAATAAATGGATAAATTGTATTAAAAGGTTCCTTTTAGCATAATAACAACAAGCAATATTGCTAGTTAGTAATTAACTGTAAGAGATTCAGTTGGATTACTGTTTATGCTATACAAAGTATACACATATATAAATTCACAGTTTTAAATAAAAAACCTTGAATTTGAACTGTTTGTTTTAACCTTAAAGGTGGCCTAGAACTTCTTTTTAAAAGATGTAATATAAGTATAAGGTGTCCCCTGAATGTGTCTGTGAAGTTTCAGCTCAAAATACCCCATAGATTTTTTTAAATTCATTTTTTTAACTGCCTATTTTGAGGCATCATTAACTATGCACCGATATATAGGTTGCGGACCCTTTAAGTCTCGTGCTCCCCTTCCCCGGGAGCTCGCGCTTGCCTTGAACAGCATAAACAGAGTTTACACAGCTAATATAACCCTCAAAATGGATCTTTATAAGATGTTCGTCATGCATGCTGCTTGCATACATCGGATCATGTGAGTATAGTATTTATTTGGATGTATTACATTTGATTCTGAATGAGTTTGAGGCTATGCTGCGTGGCTAAAGCTAACATTACACACTGGTGGAGAGATTTATAAAGAATGAAGTTGTGTTTATGAATTATACAGACTGCAAGTGTTTAAAAATGAAAACAGCAATGACTCCGTGAATACAGTAAGAAACGATGGTAACTTCAATCACATTTAACAGTACATTAGCAACATGCTAACGAAACATTTAGAAAGACAATTCACAAATATCACTAAAAATATCATGTTATCATGGATCATGTCAGTTACTATTGCTCCATCTGCCATTTTTCGCTGTTGTTCTTGCTTGCTTACCTAGTCTGATGATTCAGCTGTGCACATCCAGACGTTCTGCCCTTGTGTAATGGCTTGAACATGGGCTGGCATATGCAAATATTGGGGCGTACACCCCGACTGTTACGTAACAGTCAGTGTTATGTTGAGATTCGCCTGTTCTTCTGAGGTCTTTTAAACAATTGAGCTTTATATAAAAAGGAGGAAACAATGGAGTTTGAATCTCAGTGTATGTCTTTTCCATGTACTGAACTCTTGTTATTTGACTATGCCAATATAAATTCAATATTTAATTCTAGGGCACCTTTAAACATCCCTTTGTTCCTTTACATATAATTTAATATCAACTGTCAAGTATACTTGTGGGTTTATCTGAAGATCTCTTTACCTGTGTTGTCATACATTTATTGACCTGTGCTGTGTCGTATATCTGTTTTCATATTTCTAATAGCAAACGAAGCTCATCAGTAACAATACAAATTAGTCTGGATGTGTTTTTTGAAAGATATGTGGTCTCTGAATCCATCAATAATTCACAGTATCACTGACAGACTGGATTAACTGCTTCCACAGTTTACACTACTCGCCTGATTAACTATGTGAACCAATGAAAACACAAGCTCATATTTATCAGAACAAGACTAAGTCAACAACACAACAAAACCATTTATGAACTCTGAATCATTATATAATATTCATGGTTGCTTAAAGGAAAGTATGTAGTTTGCTACGTTTTTTAAAAAATGTTTCACCAACCTTAAAACTTAACCACCATCTCAAAAGCCTGTAAAGTCAGCTGTCATTGCTGCTAACACACCAACATAGTCAAGTCTATTTTATTTTTATCTAATTATTATTCAGTGGAATGTGAAGAATGCAGCATGCATACACGGTTGTGCAATTATGCTTAAAATATTCACATGGCTCTGTACATTGATTGGTTGTATGAACAATATGAAGGCCTATTCTGTATAGTCAACATCAGTTGTCCCTATTAGATATTGAGATTTAAGCATTGTTCACCAGTATCTGCTCAAATTATCATTACAAATATGTAAATGTAATTTTGATAGAGACATGGCAATAACATAAATATGAATAAAACTTTGTGCAGTGTGGCCTCAAATGTTTTCTTTACATTTCTTATCACAAGTTTTGCAGTGAATATCAGGTAACTTCAATGGGGCATAATTCTTACAAAAATGTCTTACCCAGAGGAATCTGCTCCAGGAGGTACAGGTAGCTGGCGAAGAACTCCTTCCTCAGAGTATTGTGAAGGTGGAAAGACATACTGTGTTTGCACATCTCATCATCTGTCTTCGCCCAGCGGTCTCGAAAGGCTTGATGAGTCCCTCTAAACTCCTTAATGCTGGAATCAGACATTCTGAATCTTCTGCAAAGTGACTCAAAGCGTATGTGTGTGACTCAAGGTGTCGCTGGAAGAAATGCTGAAGATACCGCAGTGCTGCTATATTTAGGAAACCCCTGGCAGAGGCGCTATAACTGACTTCTTTTCTCAGCAGAGTGCTTAAAACTACCACATCTTGTCAGATCACCTGCTTTAGGCCTGGGGTGGATGAATGAGAAAGGGACTGGTAAGATTGCCTCAGAAGAGGGGTGGTGCCTGCCTTCTTCTGCAGTTCCAGAAGAAGCTTCTCCTAAGTTCCACAGACATATCTAGAATGACATATTAGTGCAACACATGAACCAGAGGGTTGTACATTCATTCACAGCTACTGACAAGTGGCTTATGTAGTGGCTATTATTAGCACTGCCTTCTCATGTTTGTATACACAGCAGTGGTGGCAAGTTTAAGGTGGTGAGGAAAGATCAAAGACAGATCTAATCTGAACATGTTGCTGATTACAATCTGCCTATCCATTGGCATTGTAACTATGTTATAATAGCAACTTACAATTGATAAAATGCAATGTTTTTTAGAGTTATACATGCAAATCCTATGAGAGAAATAAGATGGATAAGATATCAGGCATCTCATTTTTAGTCATGTCAGCTCATGAGCCATGTGTTAGGTTACTCATATGATTGCAGTTTGAAATTTGGATAAATTGCCAAATGATCATCACCTCGATATTCAGCGAACCAAAAGTGAACCAGTGCTTAAATTGGAAATGCATACTCAATGCAATTAGAGAACACTGTTTATAAATAATGTAGATCCTACCAAGTTTTTCCACTAAAGCCGACCCAACATTGTCATATTTTTACAGCTTTTTAAGATTTGTGTTGTAATTGACATTTACAGATACAAATATATAAAGTATAATAAAATAGACACTTAAATGTCTGTCATGGATGTGACTTTAAAGAAGTCATGATATGGGATTGCTCAAAAATTTCAAACTTGACCATTCCATGAAAAAACAATGGGTTTACCTATAATGTCTTGCCTAGATTTGTTAGTCCAGCAAATGTATAAAAATGGGGTTCGTGGTATAAAAAAATATTTGTCATATTAGAACTGTTCTGACAACAATTTTGCCCAAGCTAATCTGGTATTGAGGCTAAGTCAGTAACTCACTTCCAATTGTAAATGGTAAGATTTAATGGTTAATGGTAAGAATTAATACATTAAGCGAGATTTCTCAAGTTTTCTCACATACTCAATGCGTTCAGGAAAGGACACCTCCATCTGACTACATTAAAAACAAATCAAAATCTAGCATGAACATGAAGCTCATTTCAACATACCTCCACATATACAGGTGGCGCTAGAGGTTCTTACGCCTATTTCTACTTCGTCGCTCGTTCACGAAAAGAGTACACACCCATAGCAACACAAACATCAGCATCCTGTCAGAACTGAAACGATGAAGCAGTCCAAACATTAGATACACGTCAAAACATCTGACGGAAATCAACAGCACAGGTCTATTTACCTTAATATACGGATAGCAATGCAAGCGGACGACGCCAGATATTTAAAACGGTGAGTGTTTGTGTGATGTGCACGCGAGCTCTGCCTGGTACAGTCATTAGCTGATACAAGCTTGAGCATAACACAACATAAAACACCATATGTGCCTGTAAATGTTGTTTTCTATAAATGTAATATGGATTTTGGCTGTATATTTTGCGTTTAATTTACCACGATATTTTCATTTTACTCCGAGTCCAAGGTGTGAATGATACTATGGTACTATCATGGAATATATCTGGAAAAACACTAGTTTTTACTAGTAAATATTATGGTACTACTGTTAGCATCATAAGCTATAGATTACAAACAAGATGTAAATATACATAAGATAATCAATAATCTGTATTGTTGTAATATTTTGTGTTCAGGAAATATAAGGGTGGTAGTTTAGATGTCCACCCCACAGAAAAAGCCCTCGTTGTCCAGTATGAAGTGGAAGCCACGATCCTGGGCGAGATGGGAGACCCAATGCTAGGAGAACGCAAGGAGTGCCAGAAGATGTAAGATCATTCATGTATATGGAGTGCAGTGATCGTGATATTTGGCAAATTCATTGTGTTTATAACCGTGGTAGAATTTCATAATAATTATTTCCTCTTACGTTTGCAGAATTCGTTTGAAAAGCCTGAATTCCAACACAGACATTGCGTCTTTAGCACGGAAGGTAGTGGAGGAATGTAGACTGATTTCCGCTTCCAGACTTCCGGAGGTGGAACAGTTATTGTTCTACCTGCAGAACCGCAAGAAATCTGCCGGTAAGAGATGAATACTTGGGTAAAAATATTATAAATAATGCTTTAGTGCTTTAGATACTGATTCTTTATTATTATTATTATTATTATTATTATTTTGTTTACTCAGAAAAGAAAGAGAAGAAACAGATCAAGCCAAGAGACCTGACTCCTTTTGAAGGCATGGAGGTATAGCTGAAATGAAGATGCATTTGTTTTCATTATGTTTGTGTCACTCCTGTTATCTTGACACGTAATAGTTTTTCTTTCTTTTTTTAATACATTTTGGTTGAAGATTAATTTTTGACTCAACTAATGCCGTATCTTACATTTTGTGTCTTGTAGCTGGATGAGGAGGCCAACATTAATAGCATAGATGACTATGTTGAGCTCCTGTATGAGGACATCCCTGAGAAGATTAGAGGAGCTACACTCATCCTCCACTTGGCCCGTAACCCTGACAACCTGGAGGAGTTGCTGCAGAATGGTGCGACATGCACCGGAATGACTCATTTTTACACATTTTAGGGTTTTATCTTTAAACCTTCCACAATAGCCTTACATTTAGTGTTCAAATGCATTTACATTACCATGTAGTTATACAATTTTCCACTGCCTTGGAACAAAGGTTTGATTTGCTCTCATGTAAGACTGTATCATTAATGGATGGAAATGAAAATACTGTCAACTCATGTTGTTCTAAACCCGTATGACTCATCAAATCAGCATATGAGAATGATTTCTGAAGGATCATGTGACTCTGAAGTCTGGAGTAATGGCTGCTGAAAATTCATCACAGTAATAAATTACATTATAATATGTAGTAAAATAGAAAACATCTAAATTGTAACAGTATCTCACAATATTACTGTTTTTACTATATTATAAGTCATTTGATTATTAAATTATAATTTAATTTGATTATAATTAAATGCAGCCTTGGTGAACATAAGAGACTTCTTTCAAAACCATTAAAAAAATCTTACGGACACCAAATTTTTGAACGGTAGTGTAAATTTCATACAGTATAATATTTCACACTAAACTTAATGTCATTCATAGTAAACAGGAGTAAGACAGGATAAAAAACAGGATCCATTTGGCAAAAAGGTCTTTGCCATCTCTGATAGCTTTCTCATGTGTCTGATCTCTTTACCCTATTTGTCTTTATTAATATTTGTAGTACTACAGCCTGTTTTCTGTCACTTTCCTCCAAATATTTGCCCTTTAGCATCTACCATAGTGCCCTTTGAGATTACCCACAATGCATTTTTTTCCTTCACAAGTGTGTTTTCTTTTCCCAGTAGTCCTTACAGACCAGAACATACTCTCTATATTCAAAAGCAGTCACATATTTCAAGCTGTTGTCACTTTGTATTCACAACATGTGTTCTTTTCATGAGCAATGAAAGCATTTAGTGTTTTGTCTGTTCTCCCGCAGAGACAGCTCTGGGCGCGCTGGCCCGGGTCCTGAGGGAAGACTGGAAGCAGAGTGTCGATTTGGCAACCACCATCATCTACGTCTTCTTCTGCTTCTCCAGGTACGCAAGCTACACATCTGCAGGCTCTAGCCAAGACTCACTATTCAGTTTGATGAGTGTTGTGCACAGAGCTGAGATGCAGCATTGTGCCATGAGGAGAACATATTTTCTTTCTTGAGAATCATAATACTAAATACTCCTATCATAATATGACACATCATCTGCTGTCAGAACTCATATGAAAAGCGAGGCCCTAGGTAAATGTGAAAGCTAGAATAGATCTTGAATCTCTGCCCTTCCGATGTTATTATGCTGAAGTCCGCAATGGTTTGGTTAACATTCATCATACTCTTGGTGAGCGACTGTGTTTGACATGGGTTGAGGCTTTATTTTGGCATAGTTGGATACATGGCGAAGGTTAGACAAACAAGCTTTTTATCTCCAGTTTCTCCCAGTTCCACGGCCTGATCACTCACTACAAGATCGGCGCGCTGTGCATGAGCATAATTGAGCATGAGCTGAAGCGCTATGACCTATGGCAGGACGAACTGCAGAAGAAAAAGAAGGCTGATATCCTTTCCATGTAGTGTGTGTCTGTGTGTGTGTGTGTGGGGTCGTAGGTGAAAGGGTGACTGGATGTCAGAAAAAGGGCAAAGGTAAAGTCAAGCCAAGGGTCAGGGGGCATGGGTGTTATGTTTTAATTAAAATCTTGCCCTTTAATTACTGCTCTGAACACAAGGGTTTAATAGAAAAGGTCCTTGACTTTTTGAACGGGATGATGACCCAGACAATCAGAACCTGAAGAAGGAGTACGAGAAAGCCCTGAAGAAATACCATGGATTGCTGACCAAGCAGGAACAACTTTTGAGAGGTAGAAGACATTATTGCCCACATATCCACAAAATTTTGCATCTTAAAGATGTTTTGTCTAGTCAGGCTCAGATGGAAATTTTGGCTGATACTTACTGATGTTATGGCTGAAGATTTAAATATGTACTCTTTTATACAATATTAAAATCAGTGTTTTTATAGGTGTTGTGTGTAATTTTCAGACCAATGGAAGACAAGGAAATCATTTTGAAAATAATAATTTTACAATTCTGTTGATACAGAAATTTCACACTACTAAAGAAATACTCACTTTAAAGGGTTAGTTAACCCAAAAATGAACTTTCTGTCATTAATTACTGACCCTCATGTCGTTCCACACCCGTAAGACCTTCGTTCATCTTCGGAACATAAATTAAGATATTTTTGATGAAATCCAAGAGGTTTTTCATTCTCAATAGAAAGCAATGTAATTTCCACATTCAAGGTCCAGAAAAGTAGAAAAAACATCACTAGTCAATGTGACTACAGTGGTTCGACCTTAATGTTTTGAAGCGATTAATGGATTGTTGCTGAATTAAAGTGTTAATTTCCTTTTAAAAAAAATCTTGTTTGAACTGAAAAATAAGCGCTGTATTTCTTACAATATTTACTAATAAAGATTTAAAGATGGTTGATCATGCCAAGCGGTTGTGTTTCTATGTCATCAGTGGCTCTGTACCTGCTGCTGAATCTTTCTGAGGACACCCGCACAGAGTTGAAGATGAGGAACAAGAACATTGTCCACCTTTTAGTGAAAACGCTGGACAGAGACAGTGAGGAGCTACTGGTGCTGGTGGTGTCCTTCCTCAAGAAGCTCAGTATCTTCTTAGAGAATAAAAATGACATGGTGAGCAATACTTTTAATACTTTTATCCAAAGACTCACTTATTTTGTTAACTTTTGGAGTATGCTTGTGCCCTTGATGCCCTAAAAGCTTACCAGCATGGACTAATAAGCCACAAAACTCCTGTTTTGATTTCATGGGGTGTTTAAATGCTGTGCTCAACCAAAAGGTTGCAGGATCAAACTCCACAAGACTACACCACCTCAAGTTGTTACTTTCTTATTATTACTCTCTCCTTCCTAAATCAGCCACACCTGTTCTCATAACTTGTTACTTATATAGTGTTCTGTACTACTTGAAGAGTTTAGCTGCACTGTTTAGTCGACCACTTATCCCACACTTCCTCCACCTGTAACCAATCACACACTTAACCCTAGAATGAAGGTTATTTTGGCAATCATTTATTTGGATTCATTAATCAGCTAATCTTGTAAATTAAACGCATTTGTCACATTTGTCAAGGCAGCCGAGCAAAGATTGTTACAACTTTGACAAATGCTATACAATAACACATTCTCGTATGATTAATTGAACACTTCGATCCATTGATGACGGTTGCACAATCGTACCCACGTTGTTTGAAACTGACTGTGAATGTAAGGTTGTGGATGTAGGCAGTAATTAACATTGAAGGCTTGATTTGAAAACTGGTTCCAGGCTGCGAACAGTGGCTTTAATGGGAATCACATTTCTGCTGGGCTGTCCGTCTGTGGCTGTGTTTGACCACAGCTGGAGCGGGCAGATGTGTTAACAAGCAAAGCCACAGGCACATGACCAAGAGAACTGACTGACTGACCTTAAAACAGCCTCTGACAACACTCCATCACAATCATCTCTCTCTCTTTGATAGGCTGAGGTAGATACAGTAGAGAAGCTGGCGAAACTGGTGCCCTGTGAACATGAAGATCTGTTGAACGTCACTCTTCGCCTCCTCCTTAATCTCTCCTTTGACACCGGCCTTCGCAGCAAGATGGTGGAGGTGGACCTTCTGCCCAGACTCACTGCATTGCTAGGTAAGATTCCTGCAAGTCTTTTAGATGTACACATTTTATTTTATTTTATTTTATCAAAATTAGCCATTTTGCTGTGGCGCCCAGGGAGCGATTAAGGGTTCGGTGCCTTGCTTAAGGGCACCTCAGTTATTTCCTCCCGGTATTGAGAATTGAACTCGCAACCTTCGGGTTACCAGTCTGACTCTTAACTATTAAGGCCGGAACACACCAACCGATGCCGACGAACTAGTGGTGACGAAAGCATACTGTTGGGTTGGCTCACATCGGCAGCGTCAGTGTCCAAAGTTGGCCTGACAAACCAAACCAACGCTCGACAGCTGACGGCCAAGTAGCACGTCAGTTCTGCACCTGCGTGAGATGAAATGCCTTTCCGAACCAGCAGGTGGCAGTATCTGAACAGCCAATCAGAATGATCAGATTGCTCTGACGCCGATTCAACATTTCGAATCAGTCGAAAAAAAGGCGACGAGGACCAACTTCAGCCGACGGTGCGGAACACACTGAGAAAACTTAGTCGGCCGACGAACAAAAACTGCCAGACAGCCGACTGTCGGCTTGGTGTGTTCCGGGCTTTAGGCCACAACTGCCCCTGCTATCTAGTTATATAAAATAAATAGATAGTAGAGAGACAAAATTGAAGCTAAAAACAAATGTTAATGAAAACTATGTTAATGAAATAATAAAATTATTGACATTTGATTTAGTTATTTTATTAAAAAATTTTATTATTATTTTATATATACGAATAGTAGAGAGAGGACTGGTCAAGAAGGGAAGAAATGGGTAATTATATTAGGAAATTTTGCACTCCGGATTCAAACCCATGTTGGTTCTTGGGCCTATTTTATCACTTGGTTATGATTTCAAATTATCTTCCAGACAAATTAATTGCCCATTTGACAGATTTGTAGAAGCCGAGTTACAACCATTGAGACAGCAGAAGTCATGGTCAGTCTACCAGTTGTTTATATTGTGTTTAAGGATGCAAGTGTTTCTCAGCCTCATAAAGCAGTTACAGCCTGGCTCTGTCCTGTCTTTCAAAGAACACTTCCTGAGATGAAACAAAACACGATTCGTGCATGAACTTCATATACAGGCATGGTTGCCTTTGGCACCAACAATGTGTTTTTTTGCAAGCCCTCAGGGGGGTGTCATGTGTCCCATGCAATTAAAGTAATATATTTGTTAAAAAAACAGCTTCAGTTCTAAAGTAAATGTTGTTCTTCCAGCACGAGGGAAGTCCACATTTAGCAGCTTATGGAGATTTTCTCTCTCCGTCAGACACATACAACTACTCATTCTTTATGACCACTTTAGACTGGCTGCCAACATCTAATGGTTCTTTTCACTAGTGTGGATGATATAATGTTTTTGTAAGTTTTTTTTTTTTTTTGAAGAAGGTGTGTGTAACGTCTGCTTTTATCTGGTCTGCTTTGTAAGAATTTGACGTCCAGTCCTGTCAGAATATTGCAGATGCCTCATGAATCTTCAGAGTGCACCGAGTAAAGCTCCTATCTGCTCCTCCCAGAAAACGCTTTTTGAGGGTCATGGCCTTCCTGATAAGATGAAAGAACTTCGTTGATAATTTATTTTAAAACCAGAACCCACTAATCGACAACTCATTCCACACTGCAAAAAATGATTTTCTTTTGTCTTGTTTTGCAGTACAAATATCTAAACATTCTTAAATCAAGCTACATTTACTCGAGAAGCAAAATTACTTAAGATCTTGTCCTGTTTTCTAACAAAAAACAAAACAAAATCAAAATGGTAAGAAAAATAAACTTAATTCACTTTTCTTTTTTTTATACCATTTGCAGATATTTTTCTTGTTTTAAGCAAAAACTCACTTATTATCTCATGTAATTTTGGTTCTTAAAGTTAATAAGTATGTAAGAGTTTTTAATGTTAAATTACATTCTCCTAACTTTTTGTTCATTGACTAATATTAGTATGCCATTCATAGGTTTATCTCCCCAAAAAGTGTAAACAATGAGCCTCCCAGGCACCATCTATCTATCTATCTATCTATCTATCTATCTATCTATCTATCTATCTATCTATCTATCTATCTATCTATCTATCTATCTATCTATCTATCTATCTATCTATCTATCTATCTATCTATCTATCTATCTATCTATCTATCTATCTATCTATCTATCTATCTGTCTATCTGTCTATCTGTCTATCTGTCTATCTGTCTATATCTATCTGTCTATATCTATCTGTCTATCTGTCTATATCTATCTGTCTATATCTATCTGTCTATCTATCTATCTATCTATCTATCTATCTATCTATCTATCTATCTATCTATCTATCTATCTATCTATCTATCTATCTATCTGTCTATCTGTCTATCTGTCTATCTCAACCAATAGCGAGAGTTTTGGGCGTAGCTAATGTAGCAGGCTGAGCCATCTCTTCAAAGATTAAACAAATCATGAACACGTGCTGATATTTAGTGAAATGGTCCCCTCTAGAGTTAATTTCTCTAGTGAAGTAACATGCTGTGGACACTAAATGACTTGCCTGAGGTAAATGTATGCTACGTGAGATGATATTCTCAAGCTGTGTTATTGATGTCTTTCTGCGTTTGAAAGACCGGTTGAGAGATTACACATAAACATATCTATGCATAGATTGTCTGTCCTTTGTCTTCTGCACTTTTTCCTGTTGTGGAGGTTAACAAACAGAGGTGCATTACCATGCGCGCCCCCTTCTGGACTGGAGTGTTGACCAACTATAGCCTGACTTCATTCATCGACCCGTGACATCCATACCTTGACGGTTTGGTATGAGTACATTAACTGTTACACCCTTTATATAATAAATATATATATTTAATACAAATATATAATACATACCCCTAGTGTATATATGATATATCAACCTAACTAATCAGTTGTTTGATGACTGGTTGACCATCTTGACCCATCCTACTGTTTACCATTAGTGTCTGTGCTCAATGTCTTGATCAACTCTGAAGGACATGGGCATTTAGGGTTGTATTGGTCGCCTGAAGGCCTGGCTGCCGTGGCTTTTATGGCAGTTGGGTGTTTTAAATCTTACTGGGGTGTAATTGAAGTTTAGCTCTCCTGCTCTCCCACTAAATGCACCCTGAACAGGATAATGAATTTTTAATGGGCTTTTTTCTCCCAGGCTCCAGGGCTGTTTTGAACATTTTTACAGGCCCTTCTCCTCCATCCTCATAAAGGATCCCCCGTTTTCCTCTCCCAACGTGCAGGCCGAGGCGTTAACTCAGGGTGTGCGTGTGTGTGTTTGCGCTTGACCTCTGAGTGTGCGCTAGAGCTCGTTTGTACGCTCGTGTGTGTCTTTCACTAATGAGAAGCATATGTTGGGCCAATCGTGGCGCTAGCGGTGCAGAGCAGCTTGGCTTGAAGTTATTAATGGCAGTAAAATTTATGCTTCCTCCTTTTTTTTCCCCAATTAAATGGAGAAGCCCTTCTCTTTTCAGGGGTCTCTGGGAGCACATCTGGCTCCAATAGGCTGAGATAACCTTGCCTAAAGGGTCCGTGGCCGGCTCCGACCCGTCCCCACCCCCTCTTCCCTCTCTTGGGGTCTGTGTCTGTCTGTTTGATTAAGTCGGAGGCTTAGGTTCTTACCAGGTCCAGGTTTTGGTCTGCTTTGTAAAGGAAAATTGTGCTTTCTCAGGGTCAGAATCACTCTGATCTGAAATACAGACTTACAAATCTTTTAAAAAAAAATGCAGATATTAACAAAGTTATTCTTGCAGATTTGCTTTCATTATATATACACTACCATTAAAAAGTTTAAGGTTGGTAAAATTTTTGATGTTTTTGAAAGAAGTCTCACCAAGGCTGCATTTATTTGATAAAAATACAATAAAAGTAATATTGTGAAATATTATTACATTTATTACAAATGACTGTTTTCTATTTTAATATGTATTTACATGTAATATATTTTAAATGTAATTAATTCCTGTGATGGCAAAGTTAACATTTTCAGCAGCCATTACTCCAGTCTTCAGTGTCACATGATCCTTCAGAAATCATTCTGAGCCTGGTTTCTTCCAAGGATTTTTTTTTTCTCTCCATTCTGTCACCTGATGCAGTTTGGGTTTCTTGCCACTGTCTCTAGCTTGCTTAGTTGGGGACACCTAATATTCAACTATATTATTGATTTGACTGCACTGACACTATTGATGATAACTGAACGAAGCTGGACGATGACATCACTGTTTTCTGTAGAACTGTTTTATAGATTCAATGAATTAATTTAATAATTGTTGATCTTTACAACAGAACTGAATCAACACTGAACTGACATCAGCTGAACAATGACACTATTTTCTTTTAGAAATGAATGAATTATGAAATGAATTATGTTTGCATCATTGAATCATTTTCCTGTTATCACTGTAAAGCTGCTTTTAAAAGAATCTGTATTGTATAAAGTGCTATATAAATAAAGGTGACTTGATTTTTGATCAATTTAATGCATCCTTGCTGAATTAAACTTAGTTTCTTTCAGAAATAAAAAACTGACCCCAAACGTTTGAACACTTGTGTAGGTCTGCAGTAATGGCCAAAAAAAGTCTATGGTTGTGTAATTCCACACTTTAGTTCTTTATGACATGAATCTGTGAATCTTGAACACAAATTCTGGCATGATCCACTAAATATTGTGATACTTGTGACTCAGAAATCAAATACTCCAGAAAGCATTATCAGTATCCTGCTGCTAACCCTATTAAAGAAAGAGGTGTAATTCTGGCTACCTTGAATACTCAAGAGTGCGTGTCTGTCCATTCATGGCTTGTGTGTATTTGTGTTTCAGGAGACGAAGCGCAGAGACAGATCGCCATGTGCATTCTGTACCACATCAGCATGGACGATCGTTTCAAGTCCATGTTTGCCTACACGGACTGCATTCCACAGGTGAGAGTCAGCCTGCATTAGCATGAGCTTATAGCAGGGGACAGGAGAGCTCTATAACCACTCTCTCACACCGTGTCTACACTGTTGTTCCACTTCAGAAATGGAACAGAGCATCAGTTTACTCTCTGTAACACATTGTGATGCTTCGCATTCAGTGTAGACAGTACTGCTGCTTTCCAGACCAGGAAAAGTAATGGAAATTTCGATAACACTTTAGGTTAGGGTCCAATTCTCACTATTAACTAGTTGCTTATTAGCATGCATATTATTAGGATATTGGCTGTTTATTAGTACCTATAAAGCACACATAAATGCCTTATTCTTCTTCATGACCATATTGTAAAACCCTAATCCTACCCAATACCTAAACAAAACATAATAGTGAGAACTGGACCATAAACTAAAGTGTGTCTTAAATTTCTTTATTAAATGAAGGTTTGTCTTCTTATTTTCACATCTAAAAATAGGTTAGAATTTGCTCTTTGGAAGTGCAATATTTAATTATTTTAATTTTTAATCTTTGTCCATTGATCACAAATAATTGGAAAAGTCATGAAAATTCATTTGTCAAAAGGTGTGAGAACCCTGTACAATAGAGAGCTTTTCCTTCTGTCACTTTCACCCTTGACTTTGTAATAGAAGGCTGCTTTGTATTCATTACTATGTATTGTGAAAAAGCTTTAAACAAATCGATTACTTTTTCAAAGTTAAAGCAGGTTACTGAAACAGGTTAGAGATTAGTTATCATTCAGTTATACAGAATAATCAACCAATATTAAAATTTAAGTAAATAGGAAATAGAAGGACCCTTCATTGACAAATTGGGTGACTAGAGAGATGGTAATATGGTGGCTGCAGGCTGGGGGTTACCAAGGTTTTGGTGGGGTGACTGGATGTTGCATGTGAAAGCAGGGCAGGTGCCAGTAAGTCTAGCCACAGTGATTTAGGCTGCAGGGCGGCTGCTATGTGATACTCAGTATGGGACTGTATGCTTTGCATACTCACCGCTGCCTCCTCACGGACCAAGCTTTCTCTCCGGGCCTCCTGCTTATCGTTAACGTCAGGGGGCGATGTTGACAACCCTTGACCACTTCAACCCAGGCCTGGACTTCTGCCCAGTCCCCTTCCCCCCTACACTCCCTTCCTGGACCCCTACCGTCCCCTTAGGTAGCAGAGTCCGGTCCTCTGTTCCGCCCGGGGTGTGGTGATGTTACCCAAGCTAATGCAGAGTGACATGTAAGGTTTGTGTCTAAAGTTAGGATCCGCTTGAGAAAATCAGGAACCCCTGGACGTCTGGGAGACTTACAAATTGGGTGCGGGAGTTTGGAAAAATGTTTCAGGTCTGTCAGCTTTTTTGTGGGACAAAGGCGGGTTTGATTAAAGTTCTAGGTGGGTCAGGACTTCTAGCCGTTCGCTGACTTTGTTGAGTTGGATCTTTTAGGAAAGAAGGGCACACTTGGGCTTGAAGCTTTGAAGTGGGTAATGAGGTAACTGGACTGAAACTTGCTAACTGTCTTGGATGATTGTGATGTCTGCAAACAAAATATTTCTCTTTACCATCTGAACACGAGCAAAGTTAGTATTAGGTTTAATGTATAAAATAAGTACTTTTTTAAAAAGAAATTAATACTTTTATTCAGCAAGCATGCATTAAATTGATCAGTAAAGTAACTGTAAAGACATTTATAATGTTACAAAAGATTTCTATTTCAAATAAAGTTCTTTTGAAATTTATAATCATCAGTGAATCCTGAAACCTCTGCTTTCAAATAAATGTGCTATTGTTAACATGCTTACTGGCACAACAAGTTGATTCCTATGAAGTATCTTCCATTTAGATTAGTCTTAGACAGTAGACATAACTAACTAGGTTGGATACTGGAACAACCAGACTCCATCGTAACCCCCTACAAATGCTATGACTGTTTTTCTGGTATGTTTATGGTGTATTGTTTGGCAGGTAATGAAGATGCTGTTTGATTGTGGTGAGGAGAGGATTGATGCTGAGCTCATTTCCTTCTGCATTAACCTGGCTGCAAACAAAAGGAATGCCCAGATTATGTGTGAAGGTAAGAATACATACGAATGCACAACCAAAAACCGCAAAGAGCAGACTTCGTGCTTACGTTCATGTTTATTTTCAAGGCAATGGTCTGAAGATGCTGATGAAGAGATCACTGAAACTAAAGGACCCTTTAATGATGAAGATGATCCGAAATATATCTCAGCATGATGGACCATCTAAAAATCTTTTCATTGTGAGTGTCAGAGAAAAAGAGAATATACTCAACCATACTAATGACATTTGCTAAGTTTGTTGTAGAGACGGTTATTGATGTTAACTCAATTGAAAATTAATAAGCATGTGATCTGTTTGAGGACTATGTTGGAGACCTGGCGGCTCAGATCGGACTAAAGGAAGAAGAGGAGTTTGTGATTGAGTGCTTGGGCACTCTTTCCAATCTTACCATTCCTGATCTTGATTGGGAACTTGTGCTAAAGGAGTACAACCTGGTGCCTTATCTCAAAGACCACCTCAAACCAGGTCTATGTCAATCTACTTTACTTTTCTGCATCACAACGAAAAATACATGAGGATATTGGTTTCAAGATCTTGAGATATGTGACATCCCCTTATTTACTTCCTGAAGGCTCTGCAGAGGATGACCTCATTCTGGAGGTGGTGATTATGATTGGCACGGTCTCCATGGATGACTCCTGTGCTGTAATGTTGGCCAAATCCGGCATCATTCCTGCTCTAATAGAACTACTGAATGGTAGGAAACATTTTAAGTGCCTGTTTCAAAAGTTTTTTTGTGACATATGTTTGTGGAAGTAGAAAAATGGTAATCTCTTTCTTCTTTCCATCTTCAGCCCAGCAAGAAGATGATGAGTTTGTCTGTCAGATTGTGTACGTCTTTTACCAAATGGTATTTCACCAGGCCACTCGAGATGTCATTATAAAAGAAACCCGTATCCTTCATCTTGTAAAGCCTGATGATGATGGTGTTGTTCAGTCAACAGGTTTCTCTTTCAGTTTTTCTCTTTGACTGTTATCTTATCAGAGGCTCCAGCATATCTTATTGACCTAATGCACGACAAAAATGCAGAAATACGCAAAGTGTGTGACAATACATTGGACATTATTGCTGTGAGTATGAATCTGCTTTACCTTAAGCTGGTGGTCTGATGTTTTTGCTTTAGATTTGGTCCAAGCTTTTTGGCACCTCTTTTGAGCAAGTCAAGAGGGAAATCGTTGAATAGAATGTCAATTTGACACTACTTAGTAAAACCAGCACTTCATTGTTAAAGATAAATATGGCACATACGGTTTGTAGTCAGGGTCAGTTGACATGAAAGACTATTAGGTGAACACCATTGCTAGTGGGTTAAATGTATAAGCTGTTCTGAAGCTGCTCTGTCACATGTGATCTGTTGCAGGCCTCAGATTAATGTAATTAGGGCTGGTCTTGAGGCCAAGGGAAGTGTTCCATACATATGATCGGAAAGGGCCATTAAAGCAATGAGCCACATCAAAGAGAGAGGAGAAGACGCCTGCTTAGTGTCACTTAGTTGCTGAATACCACATATTTACATACACGCGATACAAATATGTTTCTGTGATGAATATTGTTGAAGTTTTTCTTATTTTGTCTTTTTGTACCCAAGCTTTTTGCCTTTGTAGCAGTGGTTTTTAACCCAGACCAGTAAAGTCATTCATAATTCATTTTTACATGTTATTTCTGGATACGCTTAAAGATTTTTTTTCACCACATTTATTTATGAAACACCCAAACCTGCCCCAGATCCAAATGTTCTGTAACGTCATGAGCTCAGCTACTTTAAGATTGATTAGCCAGGGTATCAGACCACATTCATTGCTCTGATTGGCCATGGGAGTGCAGCATGTGGTGCCTTTAATGCTTAACAATGATGAATTTGTGACCTAGCAAAAAGTGTCACTGTGCATGCCGGTGGGGCCGGACCGGTGACAATGAGGCCTGTTTGAGGCCTGTCCCTCAGGTGGCCACCAAAACCCCAGGCCTTCCACCCCGTGTGGGTATGATTAATCAGAGGGCTGGGTTGCTTAGCTTAGCTATTTCCACCAACCTCAAAGAGGTTTTATTACGCTCAGTCCCTGTAGAGTTAAAATAAACAGCTACCATGTTATCCATCTGCCAAGCAACACAGCACACCTGATTCCTCCTACATCGTCAGTATGGCACACGCAGCGAGGCAATACAGGCAGAGCCTTTCTGTGTCCTGCGCTAATGCTGTCTCTGTCTGTAGGAATATGATGTGGAGTGGGGCAAGAAGATCCAGAGTGAGAAGTTCCGCTGGCATAACTCTCAGTGGCTGGAGATGGTGGAGAACCGGCAAATGGATGAGGCAGAGCCTTTCATGTATGGAGACGATGGAGAACCTTTCCTCCAAAATGGTGACATCCTGGAACGGCCTGACCTCTTCTACAGTGCAGGTTATATTGGGCAGAGATTTTAAGAAATATAGCTGCATTTAAAGCTGCTGTCCACGATTTTTGTCCCTCTAGCGGTTAATAAACAGAACTGCACGCGTCTTGCGGAGGAACATTCTAGCCGGATCTACTTTTCTATGGCGGGTCACGCAGTTACTGTGATATTCTGCGGCGAGTCCTACCAGTCTGGTCTGAAATAGTCCAAATATAAACACTTATTATAAGTGTACCATAATGATTCAGGATAAGACAAAAACACTGTTTGGAAAATGGATTCATGTTGTATATTCTCATTATATAATTTTTGTAAATTTTTAACACAAAAAAAGTTGCGGACTGCAGTTTTAAGTAGTAGTTGTTATAAATAGGTTGTTTTAATTTTTGAAACCATTCAGTGGTTTGGGGTCAGTAAGATTTTTCTTATTCAGCATTAAAAAGATCAAAATTGACAGTAAAGACAAAAGATATTTATTTAAAGTAAATGCTGGTTTCCACAAAAATATTAAGCAGCACAATTTTTTTCAACATTGATTACAGTAAGAAATGTTTCTTGAGCAACAAATTAGCATATTAGAATGATTTCTGAAGGATCATGTGACACTGAAGACTAAAATAATGATGCTGAAAATTCCACTTTACCATCACAGGAATAAGTTACTTTTTGAAATATATTAAAAACATACTTTTATTCACTCTTTATTTTTTTTTTTTTATAATAATGTTAATAATTATAAATTAATTATAATTTATCATTATAAATAATTATATATTTATTATAAAATATATTTTTTAATTCTAATTTATTTAGAATTTTAATAATAACTGCAGATGACTATTTTGGAATTGGAATAATTGTGATTTATCTTTGTATTTTCACAAAAGTGCCAGTAACGCTTTTCACACTGCGCTTAACCCCGGGTTATTGTTCTTCTAAACACCACTTTTAACCCTGGGTAAAGGAACTTTTCACACTTAAAAAAAAAGTTAGCACAGTAAATTCATTTGAGAAGAAAAATTTCAAATACTGTCAGAAAACGTGACAATTTGAGTGAAGAAGAGACTGTTTCATTCTTACCTTTTTTATAGTCCGAAATTTCCATTCAGTATAAACTCGATAGTACAGGATGTGCAATGCTAAAGCTATTTAAATGGGTTGCGTTGCTGCGTTTATCCAATCAATGACACTGACACTGAAAATATGCAAATAAGAATGTTAACCCAGGGTTTAGGAATGTACAATGTAAAACATCAGTTTATGAATAGCCAGGATTAATTGTTAACCCTGGGTACATTATGAGCAGTGTGTAACATGAAGCAAGATAACCCAGGATTCCCTTTTCCCAGGGTTTAGAATGACTCTGGGTTAACTATTTTAAGTGTGAAAAGCCCTAATGATAATCGGTTTCTCTTTGATTCCTGCAGATGGAATAATCCCAGCAGATGGTGCCATTAGTCCCGAGTTCTTCACAGACTTCCAGAATGGAGACCTGTTAGGACCACAGGGTTTCCCCAGCAGGTACATTTAAATATGATGAATAAGACTGGCTGCTGCGGATCTGTTGGTTTTGTTATTTCTGCATCACACACACACACACACACACACACACACACACACACACACACACACACACACACACACACACACACACACACACACACACACACACACACACACACACACACACACACACATCCTTGTCTGCCAGTTCTGTTGCTTTTAGCAGGGAAGGGCCCAAAAGTACTGTGTCAAAGGGTCCTACGGCATCCCAGCAGGCCGCAGCACTCCTCCAACAGTAATATACCCTCAGCTTTGAGAGTAAACACAGCTCCCTCTATTCAGCTTTTTCCAAATCTGCTTCAGTTGCCATATACCTACTGTTTAGGGGTTTCAGAAAAGCGCTTATGTGATGACTTGATGCAATGATTTATGGTGTGGGCCACTTTGTGTTATGGGATTGTGCAAAATATCTGAGCTCTTTTCCAAATATTTAAATCATTGATCGCAGAGGGGATTTTTTGATATGGGGCCATTAATGATAATTCAGTGACCCCTTTAAATGATTAAACAAACTTCTCATTTAGGATCGTTTGTCTTTACTCATAAGTTGCCAAAAAACAAAAAGAAAAGAAATGAATCCAACAACAGAGAGAGCTCTCTAATTTATACATCAGTCTGTGCGAAAAAGGTGCTTGTCTTGAAGTCAGAAGAGGCGCTGAAAAATAAGAAGCAAGTGAATACGAGTGGTAGGGGAGCGGCAGAGGAAGCCATGTTTTTTTTCACAACTCTTTGTAAGCGATACCTGTAGAATACACTGAGAGTGCACAGGGAATTGGGCGGCCTGAAAGTGTGGTTTTCATTTTGTCCGTGTGGTGTTAGAGATCCAGGTTAACACAATAATGAAATCCAGCCTCAGTTCCCCTGCGCCGCGCCAGGAGCCAGACACACTGGGAACGGCTCTTTTAAAAGCCCTTTAATAGAATCACTTTTATTTATAGAATAGCACAGAGCAATCTTTCATTTAGCACATAAAAATGCTTAGTTATTCCAGATTCTTGGCTGCATTTGCTTGAAAAAAGGGGGTTCCTCATTTTGAATGTTATGATTAGACAAAAATCACATTAAGGTAATTAATAAAATATTTTAAAGTCAAAATGACTTCAAAGCAGTCAAGTGCAACAGTTTTATCTGAACTCATAAATGTTATTTAGAGTATAAAACATGATTGTCTGGACTAACCTGGAAATGTACGGTGGCCTCAAAATAATGGTGGCCTCTTAATCCACGCAAAAATGTTTACATATCTGTGCGTTAGAAAGTGTTGAACCAAGTGGTATTTATTTATTTGACTTTCTTTGGATACTTTCTGTTGGCAGACGTTATGTAACATGTCCACAGTTAATGTGATGAACTACACCTGTGGTTACTCTGCTGGGACACCTGTGTGAACTTGAGGGGAACTGACTTCATATATTCACTAATAGAGACCAGTTGGTTTAAAGTAAAAGAACAAATGGCTAAATAATTAAAGTCAGCTCTGAGAAAACATCTAGCATCATTGGTTTGCAGATAACACTTGGTTTGATAAACTACTGTTCAAATTTTGGGGTCAATTTTTTATTTTTATTTTTTCTGTGAAAGAAGTTAATACTTTTATTCAGCAAGGAGCGATACATTTATCAAAAGTGATATTTATAATGTTACAAAAGTTTTCATTTGAACTTTCTATTCCTCAAAGAATCCTAAGAAAAAAATAGAATCCCATAAAAATGAGCTCAACATTTTTCAACTTGGATAATATTGATAAATGTTTCTTAAGCATCAAATCAGCATATACTGATTTCTGAAGGATCATGTGACACTGAAGACTGGAGTAATGGCTGCTGAAAAATCAGCCTTATCATCACAGGAATACGTTACTTTTAAAATATATTCAAATAGAACTGTTATTTTATATTGTAATAATGTTTTCTATCAAATAATTGCAGCCTTCGTGAGCACAAGAGATTTTTAAAAACAATGAAAAGTCATACTGATCCCAAACTTTTGAACAGTAGAGTATGTTGTGTTTAATGCAATGAAATTCATATATTTCTAAGTGTGGCTTAAGTTTTGTCATTATTTGTTATTCGCTTGCATCATTTCAAATAATTTAAAAAATAATTTATGGGGCTTTACACTTTTTTATTTATTTATTTTTTTTTTTGGTAACTCATTTAACTTCATGGAAAAGTGCATCTTTTATCCTTTTGTGTTTCATAAAAGAAAGTCAAATAAATTTGGAATGCCATGAGGGTGAGTAAATTTAACAGAATAATCATTTTTGGGCACTGGTAACATTGTCTTTTTCCTGTTTAGAGGTTTCCGGGTGTTTTTTACAGGATCTCACCTCGGTGTTAACTCTCTGGGGCCCCTGGGGCCAGACATGGGGATCTTTTTCCAGCCTTAGATCTTCAGATTATCACCAAGTGCACTGTGTTTGTGGCCCTCGAGTGTAAAGGGTCAACGGCTGTGTTTCATAAGAAAGTACAAGGATAAACAGTATCTCCATCTCAAATGATTTGGTTTAGATGAAATGATTAGACAAATTGGGGAAAAAAAGGTTGGTTTGAGTCATTTGTAACACCATTCTTTGCAAAACCTTACAGAAAATGCAATTTTTTCTGCTTTCCTGGAAAAGATGACAGCATTCCTTTTGGGAAGAATGATTTACTGCGAGAATGATCATAACACACATACACACACACACACACACATACTTTTTTGGCGTGTCTCTTAGCTGGACACTCTTTGGATTGATCATCTGACCTATAAGACATTATCCTTGCCTATAAGACATATGCCTTATCCTTCCAATCAACCCTTTTCATTTGAACTTGCTCTGTTAGTTATAAGCTCTGGTTTCACCCAAACTCTTTGACATCTAGTTTTTTCTCTTCAAGCCTTTTAACAAAGTCTGAAATTTCCCCAGACAACAGTGGTGTCCCTCAGAGTATAAAGACAGGCTTGATGCCCGGAAAGGGCGGATGTTCAGGGAGTTAAGAGGGTAACGCATGTAACCGATTGCTGGAAGTTTTTAGTCTAAAAACAACACAGCATTATGGGAGCTGGAAGGGACAAAACAAACAACCCATGTTTTAAGAGGACAGGCCAGAAATGGGTGGGTGTTGTTAATTAAGAGGCAGATTGTACTGGTCCATTCCAGTTGACATAATCCCATTTGTGATTTGTGAACACTCCTTGTGTTCATAACATAACGTAACGTAACATAATGTAACGTAACGTATAACATAACATAACATAACATAACATAACATAACATAACATAACATAACATAACATAACATAACATAACATAACATATAATTGAATATAATGTGACATGATCCCATTGGTTTGGAAGCCCATTTCTGCCAAAGACAAAAAAAAGTCGACATTATGACATAAATCAAAATTATGTCATACCAAGTCAAATTGAAATTGAAATTATAGGATTAAAAACTTACTTAAACCCCTGGTTTTTAAGACGAGGCTTAAGCTAGTCCTAGATTAAAATACATGTTTGAGTTTTGTTTTTTGTTTTTTTATGATTTATTTCTTAATTTTAAATGTTTTACAAACAATGTCACAAAAAAGGATGACATTGACAGAGTTACAATACAGATACCAAAACAAAACAAGGAAAAAGAGAAAAAAAAAAAAATATATATAATTATATATATATATATATATATATATATATATATATATATATATATATATATATATATATATATATATATATATATATATATATATATATATATATATATATTATATTTGTGACGAGAATGAGAAATGTACACAAGCAGGCGTACAGAAAAAGATATGCAAGTAAACCTGTTTAATTACATCCCAGAGCAAATCAGATCAAAAGATTCCAGATGGTTACAAACTATACAACCAGAGAGTATGAATATTTACAGGGAAGGGTTAATCACACCGAATCCATCTGAAGAGTTTTAACATGTGCAAGAAAAGGCTTATGTTTGAGTTGTTTTAACTGAAAGCAGCTTGCACTGACATATCTTAAAATATGCCATTGTTTTGTCTCAAGATGCACACCAGTAATGATTTTTTTCTAGGGTACATTTATAAATGCTACTTAAATATCCTAATTGAACTAAGGCCTAATCCTGGTTTAGGCTAAACCCTGTCTGTGAAATTGGGCTAAATGTTGAAATTATGAGATTACATTTTTTTAAATTATGACTTAAAAGTCAAAATCGTGACATACTAATTTGAAATTACGATAGTTGAAATTGACTTTCATAAATCGTAATTGAAAGTGATAGTTCACCCAAAAATGAAAGTTGTTGTCATTTACTCACCCTCAAGTTGTTCCAAACCTGTATGAGTTTCTTTCTTCTGTTAAACACAAAAATAGATATTTTGAAGAATGTTGGTAACTAAACATTTTCTGTCCCCAATAGACTTCCATAGTATTCTTTTCTCCATACTATGGAAGTCAGTGTTTGGATACATTCCTCAAAATATCTTCTCGTACAGGTTTGGTACAACTTGAGGGTGAGTAAATAAATGATGACAGAATTTTCAGTTTTGGGTACACTATCCCTTTAAGTCATAATTATGACCTCTTAATCTTTTTTTTTTTTTTTTTTTTGACGTAATTTTTACTTTAATTATTACTTATCTTACTAATCTCATAATGACTGTCATAATATGAGGATTTTCTTTCCAGAGGATTATTTTTTTTCCCTTATATGGGCTTCCATACACTGGCCATTTGCCTTAAGAAATTAATATAATTCTACTGGTTTAAAAATCAAATAGTTAATTTATGAATACTCCTCCAGGTTGGAATAATTAGTAAGCAGTTCTAATCCCTTTGCTCTTTTTTGCAGACTCAGAGCGCCATCTAGTGTTGCTTATAACCTTTTATCTAACATATATACAAGTAATTGCCTAATAAAATGCACATTAACATGATTTATGTTAGCTTTTTGTGATTAACCTGAAATCTCATGTATTTCAGCAGTTATATGACTGGCTGACAGATGGCTGTCTCTCTTTTCCGCCAGTTCTTTGACAGACGGATATGGACAGACGGGTGTGACTCCAGCACGTCCTGCCACGGCTTACGGCTTTCGGCCTGATGAGCAGTTTTATTACGGTTACACAGCGTCACGGTAGGAGAGTGTCAGGGAAGCCCTCTGAAGCCCTTCGTAAACTCTGAAAACCAATTAAATGGATCTCAAATGATGTTAGTTAGGTATGGTCTCTTTATCATTTCAAATGAAAGCAACACTACTGATTTTCTTCATTGTCAGATTCTCTTTCTATATTTATTACATTCCATGTGAAACTCTGAAGTCTGAATGTGTTTTTAAGCAGAATGTTCTCAATGAAGCTTTGATTTTGGGCTAGATCATGTAGTTTCAGTGTATGCTTTAGCCTACTTGTCAACACTGAAGAAACTAATGGCACCACATTGCCTTTTCTGTGCAATATATCAAAAGTAGGCGTTCAGTTGCATGCTATTTCAGTAGTGTAGGTGAGTTGCGTTTTGAGGGTTGAAAACACCTACTCTTTATACATTATAACAATCATGTCAGTTTAACTGCATGATAGTGGTTCAGATTTAGGTTTCTGGAAACAAAATATTGTGAAGCTTCAGCTTATCTCATGTATTAATAGTTAATAGTCAATCATTGTTGTTCATTATAGGATTTATAGGATCAGTTTTGCATGTTTACATAAAGCGACTGACTGTAAGGGTCATTTTAAAGATTGTGGTGCCCCCTTGTGGACTCGCCTATGAAATTACGTATTATTTTCAAATACATTACATACACAACTGCTGTCTTTAAATACTCTACAAGCACAGTGCCCATGGTAACAACATCATTTTGCAGTCTTAATATCTTCAGTACTCACTAATGTGATTGTGCGAAACAATGTTGCCTGTTACTTTGCCTTTGATACTGTAGCACAAATATTACAACACATCTTTGCTTTTTAATGGTGCACTGCTAACAACTTCTTATGTATTTTGTAATGTAGAACTCAAGTGTTCTTTTAAAATAATACTGGTCTCTTGATGTGCATTTTAGTATTTATGAAACTCTGTTTCATTGGTGCCTGGGGATTGTCTTAATTACTGTTTTATATAAAATGTCTTTTTATTTAATGTGGTGCAATATGAAATACATAAACTGATGTTCAAAGCTTTCCTTGTGTTTACTTTGATAGAAATCTTTTGCATCTTTTAGAGTTTTAGAACAGCAGAAGCTCAGCTAATGTCTTGTTTACTCTCAATTGATTGTGATAAAATGCCATACGTCCCATACATATTTAATCATTCACTCCCATCATACCAACATTCCTTTAAAGGGTGGTTATGCTTATTCAAAGATGTATTGATGGACTGTATTATTGTTTATGTGGATCTCCAATAGATAGCCAAGTGCCCAGAGCAGAATCTGTAGTAGTGACTGTATCCATATATACACACATGTGGCAAATCTATTTGTTTCACTTAATACAGATTCATGGCATCAAACTGCACTGTACTGTAGATATGTCACAGATTCCATGTCAGACAAACCTGTCAAACCTGCATTGCGGGTCCAAAGTAAACAGTCAGTCCTGGTTCATGGCAAGCTCTGTCACAGCTTTGGGTAAATGTACAAGATCCTGAATGTTGTGAATGTGTCATCTGAAGGTTGAAAACCACCTTGTGGAAATGGCATGTTCCTTCCTAAAGGATTCCTCATAAAGTTACACAAAGGACACTAACTCCCAAACACAATATTTATGTTACAATTTATATTTCATATATTATTCAAATGCTAACATAGCAATTCATTTGTACATATTAGCTTAAAACAATATTGAAATAAGGTTATCTATATTACATTCTTAAAACATTCTATGTTACATTAAAATAGTCCTTATTAGATAGAGACATATTGTATCCTCTTTAACTTTAAACAACATATACTACCATTCAAAATTTGGGGGTTGGTAATTTTTTTTTTTTAAATGTAATGTTAATTTTCTGAAATATTATTACAAATTAAAATAAATGTTTGCTATTTTAGTATATTTAATAATATATTGTAATTTTTAACAGTATAATAACTTTAATATTTAAGTGGAAAAATGCATTTTTTCGGGATTCTTTGATGAATTGAAAATTGAATAGAATAGCATTTATTTAAGCTAGAATTTTTATAAATGTTGTTAATGTCACTTTTCAGTTGAGCATATAGGACTTGATAGTACAATCCCTTAGAATAATTGGCACTTTGTTGACATCTTGAGTGGAGAGAAGGGGTAATCACTTCACTGGGGTCATCAGGTGGGCACCCTCCTTCCTCGGTGTTTCATTGATTGGCCCACGACACCTCCAAAGGGCTCAACAGCGACACTTGGCATCCCAGGTGCGCTCCCCTCTGCTTTTACCCCTCTAGGTCATTTTGCGGCCCAATTAGTATCCTTTCTTTTTAGCCACAGCCAGTTGCTACTTCGTTCAGCAGCTTCTGATATCAACCTTATGGCTTGTCGTAAGGCCTGTCCTCTGACTCCAAACCCCTTCAATAGCCTGGTTGTTGCTATGGCTACAAAGCCTCTGCACCCAACCTCCACGGGAAGCAACTGGGTTCGCCAGCCCCGTTGTACTGCTTCAGCTGCTAGGTCAGAGTACTTCAGCCTTTTGCGTTCATTTGCTTCACCAATTGTAGCCTCCCAAGGCACAGTTAATTCCACTATGAACAGGGATTTTTGTGAGGTTGACCATAGTATCAGGTCTGGCCTGAGGTTAGTTGTAATTATCTCAGGTGGAAAACGGAGCTTCTGGTCCAGATCAACCTGCATTTTCCAGTCCCGAGCGGTGTCTAGCAGGGTTGTTTCCATTTTTGTTGTTGATTTAACTGAAAGCTGACCTGCTCTTACAAAGGCGGTGGTTTTTAAGGATCCAGGCTTTGGAGGTGGGAGGGCATTGGTGGTGGTTCTCCTTCCTTCCAGAACAATCGCCAGTTGTCTCAGAACCTGATTGTGCCTCCAGGTGTACCGCCCTTGGGAAAGACTAGTTTTGCATCCAACGAGGATATGCCTTAGCGACGCTGGTGTTTGACAGAGAGGACATAATGGATCTTCTCCAGTCCACTGATTTAGATTCTTGGGTGTGGGGAGAACATCATAAGTGGCTCTGATGATAAAGCTCAACCTGCTTCCTTCCATCTCCCAAATATCCTTCCAGGTGAGCTTACGTTGCTCCAGATTTTCCCAGTTAGTCCACTGTCCCTGCTTGGACTGCGAGACTGCCTTCGTGCATCTTACTGCCTGCTCTTGCTGTCGGATCTCAGCTATTATTAGTTTTCTCCGCTGGCCAGATGTTGCTTTGTACCATTTAGGTCGGCTTGTGCCAAGTCCAAAACCCCCTCTTCCCTGCTGCACCTGTCCTACAATGTCTCCATGCCTGAGAGTGGATTTTGCTTGCTGTATGGCCTCAGTCGGGGTCCACTTTCTCCCAGTTGCCAATTTGGGAGCAGCCGCTTGTATTACAGCATCTTGAGACTCGGTCAAGGTCATGTCCAGTCTCACTTTGGTGCATTTATACACTTCAGTGAGGCTAGAGACAGGCAGTTCCAGGGCACTTCTCCCATACAGGCCAATGTTACTGAGGCATCGCGGGAGTCCAAGCCACTTCTTGATATAAGAACTGACTGTTCTTTCCATCTTCTCAATTTTGTTAATGGGGACCTCATAGATTGTTAGAGGCCACATTAAACGAGGGAGCAATCCGAACTGCAGGCACCAGAGTTTCAGCTTGCCAGGAAGCAAGGTTTTATTTATGCTGGCCAGACCTTTGATGGTTTCTTCTCTCAGTTGGTCACTCTGATCTGAGTCCTTGAGGCTTGCATTGTACCACCGCCCTAAGCTCTTAACGGGCATCTCCAACACCGTTGGAATAGGCGTTTCATCAATGAAAAATCTTTGGTCTACCAGTTTCCCACCGACAATGGATATGCTTCTAGATTTACTGGGTTTTAATTTCATGCGTGCCCATGTTATGTTATCATGAAGCTTTGCCAGTAGACGTTTGGTACATGCAATGGTTGAAGTCAGGGTGGTCATGTCATCCATGTAGGCACGAATAGGAGGAAGACGCTGTCCAGACTGCAGACGTTCTCCTCCTACTACCCATTTGGAAGCTCGAATGATTAATTCCATTGCCATGGTAAAGGCTAGAGGGGAGATTGTACACCCTGCCATTATTCCCACTTCCAGTGATTGCCATGATGTTGTATACTCTGTTGTTGTAAGGCAGAATTGCAGATCTTTGAAGTAATTTCTGACCAGATGTATAATGGTCGTTGGCAACTGGAAGAACTCAAAGGCTGTCCAAAGGAGAGAATGGGGGACGGATCCGAAAGCATTGGCCAAGTCGAGGAATAAGACATGCAGATCTCTTCCTTCCCTTTTTGCAGTCTGGATTTGATGCCAAATCATACTAGTATGTTCTAAGCATCCAGAGAAACCTGGTATACCAGCTTTCTGTATTGATATGTCAATGAAATTGTTCTGTTTCAGGTATGTTGTCATCCTTTGAGCAACAATGCTAAAGAAGATCTTTCCTTCAACATTCAAGAGATTGATTTGGCGAAATTGGTTGATGTTCGAAGCATCCTTTTCCTTTGGGATTAACACTCCCCCTGCTCTACGCCATGTTTTGGGGATAATTTGCTTTTTCCAAACCACTTTCATTTGCCTCCACAGGAACCGAAGGACATCTGGGGAATTCTTGTACAGCCGATATGGAACTCCATTTGGTCCGGGAGCTGAGGCCGCTCTTGCCTTTCTTACAGTTTTCTCAACCTCGCTCCACCTTGGAGGGCTGTCATCTAATTGATGTTCTGGTTGAGGAATGGGTGGCATATCTGATGGTATCATCCTCTGCTCACGTCTCTGGCTGTCTGTGTGTGTTGCTCTCAGGTGGTCCTCCAGTTCCTTCTTTGACACTTTAAGTGTCCCACTCTTTTCTTTTGTAAAGAGAGCCTTAACAAATCTGAAGGGATCTTTGTAAAAGGATGTTCTTGCACTCTCCTTCTTCTTGCGTCGAGTCCTGATGTTTTCTGCTCTCCGCAGTCTACCCAGGTGCTCCTTTAGATCTTTTTGCAGTAGGTTTATGGCAGCTCTCTCTTCTGGTGATGATTTCTTCCACCGTTTTCTCAAATCCCTTCTCTCTTTGACCAGGCACATAATTTCTTGTTGCCTTCTGGACTTGGGAGGACTTGTTGTTTTCTTCTTTCCTCTCTCTTTTACTCCAAATCTTTCCACCCCGTACGAATAGATCAGATCACTCATTTTATCTAGTTTCTTCTCTGCTGTTCCTCTGAGTTCATTCAGGATCTTACTCAGGTCTGCGTTGACTGTTGTCCACTCTGTCTTGCTGCCGGACTTTGGCCACTTCACCTGAGCTCTGTAGCCTTGGATGTTCTTTTCCAAAGCAGGCTGCCTTTGGTTGGGTTCCAGGTTCTCAGATGTTGTGCTCAAACTACCCTCCTCAGCCACTGGGGTACTGATGCTCGGTGGACTGTGGTTTGTGTCCTGCCACTGAGCTTCACTCGACTGACTTGACCTTTTTCTTGAGAGATAAGCATCAATGCGAGGTCCTAGCCTCACCTCCTTCAAGCACTTCATCCGCCCTTGATGTATTTTAAGTCCTCTGATGGATGTTACTTTGGACCAGCCGCAGCTGCATGTTTGGAGTTCTTGTCTCACAGCTGATGCTGTAGGTGCCATGCCAATTATCTGATTCATCGTCATATTCATGCCAGGGTCGATTACCGGGTTGTCAATCGATGAGTCATCTTCCGCCCCCGCTCTCGCTGACTCAAGGGGTATTTTCCTTCTTGAATTTTCCGTAGCCATCAATATAATACATCCTTGCTAAATAAAAGTGTTAATTTATAAAAAAAAAAAGAAAAAAAATTACAGACCCCAAACTTTTGAATGATGTATATATATATATATATATATATATATATATATATATATATATATATATATATATATATATATATATATATATATATATATATATATATATATATATATATATATATATATATATATATATATATATATATGTATGTATTTATATATAATCTCTGTCATGACAACTCTAGGAGTGTTTGGCATGGTAATGGGTATGACAATGTTGATATGTTTGGTCTTGGCGGAATAGATCTACTACGCTGCTGCTATTGATTATTGCTGCTGCAGAGCAAGTACAGGACTTGCAACTGCCAATACATACACGACATGCTGCTGTGAGCAAGTAAGACATGCTGCTGCTGTACGATATAGCGTACATGAATTACCTGCAGCAGATCTATACAGGTGGAGCTGGGGAAGGTGGAGGGTTTCTGAAAGCACTCTGCACTGCTAAGGCAAATACTATTTGTGTATTTGAAGATTGAGCATGTGAGCTCATTGGCTACTGATAAAGCTGGAACCAATCATCTGTGTCCTATAGATAATGATATGATTACGAGCAGGTTGAGTTAAGGACCTATTAGCCTGCGCATCTAGAGTTTCATGACAGAACTTTGTGTGTGTGTGTATATATATATATATATATATATAATATAATATAATACAGTAAACTATAATTATCTTCTGTATAATGAAGAAACTAACTTCAAAATGTACAATTTGTCTCTTCACACAGAAAAATGGAGATGTAAACAAGTTTTGAGTAAAGAACTGACACGGTCAATTGAAACTTAAACTATAGCTTCTGGTTCCTCGAACATTTGAACTTTTTCTCCATTGTCTTTGCAAGGCTGAATCACCTCCTCGATTTCAATAACCTCCATTACCAGGTCACGGATCTCCTTTACACAGCCTAAGGGCCTGGTTTCATCCTCTAAGCATGGTGAAGACTGGGATTCTGAGGCTTTTTCTGGAAGATCAATGATTTGTTCGTCTGTGAACTCTTTATAGATATCTCCAGCTTCTACATCTTCAATAGATAAGCAAACGGCTATTGGATATGTGCTTTCATCACGCATCGGTGCTTTGATCTGGGCTTGATCATCTGTCAAAACCGCTACCTCGCTGTTGTTCTCCGTTTCAGCGGGGTCACCACCAAAGCCAGAGGTTTTCATGCAGATCGGACTGATTGCTACTGTGGGCCTATTAGCAAAGTCTGAAAAAAGTTCGCCTTTTGGTGAACTAGAAGTACCAGCACTTTCTGTTACCTCAATAACAGGGGTGGGAATGACATCCATGGCGATTGTGGTAGTTATGAGTTCTGGTTTAGTCTCAGTTGACGTATTTGAGGTTGATGTTTCAGCAATGGCAAATACATCATCACTGCCCTCCTCTAAGAGTGTCTTGTTCTCTCCCTCATCGATTTTTTCCATGGCAGGCAGAGCTTGGCTCAGTGTGCTGCTCTCTGACTTTAGCAAGTGAACAGTCACGGATTTGTTTGCTGTCATGCCATTGCCCAGCAGCGGGGAGGGCGGCAGGGGTGTACGCTGGCTCGGGGAGGTATGTAAGTGTCCTGGGCTGCTGGGTGCAGATCCTGGGGGAGTGAAGGACAGGCTGGACACGCTGAAGTTGTATTTGCTCTCTGTAAATAGGTTGTATTTCTTCTTGCTGGCTGCTTCCTTGACCACTGCCAATCAAAAACAAATCAGATTTGAGAATGTTTTAGGCAAAACTTAAATCTAAATGAGTAATTTCTTAGGATTTGGGGATTTTTATATATATATGGTGACCCATAAATGTATTGGGAATTCTTTAAAAAATGTCATTTGATTTGACTTTTTGTTATATAGAGATTTAGAAATTTCTAATTCATTTTGCGGCCACTGTATATGAATATACTTGCATCATACTTAAAAAAACAAACATGAATTTTGTTTTAATACTTTTAACACAGTACCTTATACTAAATAATGTCTAATATCAATAACGTCTTTGCGAGACAACTTGTAGTCTTGTTTCGATCATGTGACATACCCATGCTGACGTCCTTTTCCAGTATCTGCTGGATAATGTCCTCATACACGTTTTCCACACTGATGAAGTTCGAATAATCTGCGAATATGTGCTGCTCAAATTTAGGTAGTTCCTAAAAGTACATTTTGAGAAAAGACATGTCTATTAGGAGATATCAAACATGTATGTTATATATATTTAAGCTGTCAGTGCTCGTATTTATCTGTCACTATCCGACTGATCTCAAATGTACCTCTTTGAAGGATGGGGCCAGATGCTTCTTGATGCTGGGTAGAGTGATGTCGATCAAAGCCTCCTGAAAGATCCTTTTCCTCACTGTACTGCTGTCATAGTCAAATTGCTGTTGGACAAAGGTAAATTAGGTTAAGAAATCTAACACAGCCATTTGTGTTTGTAAATGAAAAGTTATGTGCTTACCTTCAGAACCCTGTTCGAAGCCTTTTGCATAGCCATCGTAAGGCTAACCGATGGGTCCTCCAGAGCCTTTCGCACGAGAAGTTCAAAGGTATACTCTACATTCTCCATCAGCTAAAACAATCACACAACAGACACTTCTGAAACCCCAATCGATCACAGTAAGACTTTAAAGTCTATACAAGCAATTTAAAAAGGAGTTGGCTTCTTGCAGTTTTGAGTACCTGTTTTAAGTCTATCTCTGTGCTGTTCGCCAAACCTTTGATGCAATAGCTGAAGGTTTGCTGTAGCTCTTGGACGTGATCTGCCAGTCCACTCAATTTCTCATAACAGCTCTGTAAATTAGCCCTACGCATCTTAAACATAGCCTTAAAAGAGAAACAGAGGAAGAGTTGTTTTACTATAAACGGTAGTATTACTTTTTTTAATATATATAATAATTTGGCTCAAGACATGGAATATAATGCACAAGTCATATGGACGTTTTATGCTGCTTAATCATACATTTTGTAGCTTCTCTCACCTCTCGGAGTTCCTCCGCTTGCTCAGCGTCCTGGAAGTCCTGACACAGCTGTTCCATCATGCCCTCGCTCAAGTCCCGGGCCTCTGTGAAGCCCAGGCTGATGGGCCCCTGCACTTCCTCCAAGATGGCCGGCAGGTAAGGCTGCACCTGCTCTGTGCAGTATTTTGTTGTTGGCTCAGTTACTACGGCTATCCAGGTGGGGAGAGAAAGATATGTTAAATAAACTCAAAAAGGAGCAACTATGGTAAACACCTACATATACGGTCATTTTTACAATAGTAACTGAGGCCAAAGAACATCTTGCTTTACTGATGGCCATTCAAAAGAAATATACATTTTATGAGATATTTATATTTTTTGAATATTTATATTGTTCATTTATATTACTGTTCAAAAGTTTTGGGTCAGTAAAATGTTTTATTTATTTTACAGTCTCAAATGCTCACTGAAGGCTGCATATATTAGATGATAAATACAGTAAAACAGCAATATTGTGAAATATTACAATTTTTATTAAACTACTGTGATAGTGAATTTTCAGCAGCCATTATGCCAGTCTTCAGTGTCACATGATCCTTCAGAAATCATTTTAATTTTAATGATTTCTCAAGAATGATTTCTTATTATCCATGGCGACATTTGTGCTTCTTAATATTTAAAAAAAAAAATTGTTAACAGTATTTTTTATGATTATAAAATGAATTGCTTTATAAAAGTATTAATTTGTTTAAATAAAAATCTTACTGACCCCACAATTTTGAATGGTAGTGTAAATGATATTATCGACAGAATTTTTTTTTCCTTTTTCCGTAAGGCTCTTAAAAGCTTGAAACGAACTTCTATTCAGTGTGATCGTACCTTTGAGTTTGCTCTCCAGAAAAGCTCTTGAGCTGGTGATCTGGTCCATGTCAGAGCGCATGAGCGCCTCCTGCTGTTTCGCAGTGTTTTTGCACTCCTCCTTCAGTGTGGTCAGCCTTTCCAGTAGATGCTCTTGCAGCAGGAAATAAGCAGCTTCAACTGTCTATGAGACAAATGGCAGAGGTCAAGGGTCATTAATTAATACTGTTACATAAGTGTTCTATTAATAATTCTTTGCTTCTCAGTACTGAATTTGTCAGTCCATAATCACAGCTATGGAATGTAATGTGTTTCTGGTATGTTTTTTAGTTTTTGTCCCACCCTTTAGGAAACACCAAAGGGACATTTCTGGCCTCCCTGGCCTAAAGCTATTTGGTTGTGGGGCATCCTACGTGTACGTCAACATCACACACCCAAGTTTTAAGTATCAAGGGCAGGTTCTGGAGAAACCAAATGCCATAATGGGAAACAATCTGTACAATCACTATTGTGATGCAAAAAGAAAAACAGGACAGGAAAGGGACATACCGCAAACCACACTCTCCTCTTGTCTCCCCTCCTGCTATTCATACATGGCTGCAGTTCTTTCTCCAGATAGGGCATTAAGTCTTCCATAAACAGATTAGCAAGACCCTAAACACACACAAACAAACACAGATTCAGAAATATTACACAAACATCTGTAGCTAAACAAGACTTACTAAACTTTGAGGTCAAACACTGCAGTGCATTGTTTATGTAAACTTAAACCACAGACTAGACTGAAACAATGAATGGGCTGATATTATCTGTTTATCTAAAACCACAAAATCAATCATTGACCTGCCTTCAGTCATTTCTCAAACACGATCCAAATAAAAGTATTTAAATGAACAGACTAATGTGACAACAGGAAATACTAAAGAAATACTCGTGTTCCAATACTCGTGCACGAGTTTTGGGAGGCGTTCCCTTGAAATGAGCTGTGAAGGAGGGGGGGTTGTTCTTACGCATGCGCTCATTTCAAAAACTCAGTAACAGTCGTCGAAACATCCTCTGTAGCACCTTTAATTCAATAATATTGCCTAATGATGTCCTGTGCATATCAACTATTTCAAAATAGCTAATCCATCCAGTCAGAATTATCAATTTTATAAACTGTACTAATGTGTAGAGTATATACCACAATAAATATTATTATATGACCTTCAGGAAACTTCATGGCACATGTTGCTCTCTCAGAACTACCTTCTAACAGAAAGTTATGTGTGAGACGCGCTGACAAACGTGGTGTATCGATAGTTCATTGTCACGTTGGCTTTAACAGGTGAAACTACATAGTGAAACAGCAGCATTACTCAGATTCCTCATACACTCTGCCCTGATGTAACAGCTTGGGGTTTTGGAGACTGAGTACAGATAATAAATGCAAGACTGTATGTATTATACAACAGGGGGAAAAAATGGGCGTTTTTATATTCATATCTACCATTTAGTGAGGAAAACATTAAATTCTTTGAAACAAATGCCAAATATGTATGAACAAAAAAAAAGAAAGGGCCTGTTTTACAACTTGGTTCCGCCCATTTAGAAATGTTAAAGATTGTCATAACTGTCACATTAAATTACAAAACATGTCAGTTGCCTTCAGGATTTTGTTTTAGAACAATGTTCTGCATTTCAACAATTAGAACATTCCATGCCATACTAGAAAAACAAACAGCGATAGCTATGTTGAAAATGGTTTGGGTTTTCTGACAATATGCTGTCAGTGTGAACCAGCACAGATGTGGAAGAACACCTACCCGCACATCACTGCCTATGAGCATATCCCATGATTCATATTGGCCGTTCTCCTGCCTATAGAGCTGAATAGCTTTGAGGAAAGCTTTAACCTCACATGTCTTCTTCTTGAGAAAATCTGTTGAATAGACCAAATGTTTTCTGTTCAAGTATACGCTGATATATTTCTTTACACTGGGTCTCATCTTTGTAAACTCCTACTGTGGTTTCATTACAGTGAAAGTGATACCTTTGTTCTGGTGGCGAATGCAGTCAGATAAGACGGAGATGAATTCAGCTTGAGAGTTTTCATCTCGGAAACAGAAATAGGAATCTTGGCGGTAGGGAAGTCTAAGATAAACCGGGAACTGTCCTGGCATGTCCGTCACACGGGGTGCGAAATCATCCTGGACATCTGCATCACAACACACAAACACATTTTACTCCTCCATTATGTTAACACCATTATGTTTATGTATAAAACTTATGTTGTTCATAAATCTTTTCAGTAAATAAATGATGATTTATAGAAAACAAAAACAGAACTCATGGATGAATCGTTCACAATAGTACCATTAACATGCATAAAGAAAATAAATAGGGTCAATTTAGATTTTATGCCAAATTTAAATGAAGTAACATTTATCATTAGCTCAGTGATGAATGGGTTTTAATAGATAATAATCTGTAATATTATAGATCTAAATCTAAATTTGATATGAATTGAGTTTACTGCTTTTACAGTCTGCTATATAAGTAATTGTGACTAAAAGGGATAGTTCACCCAAAAATAAAAAATAAAATTGTCATCATTTACCCACCCTCAAGTTGTTTTAAACCTGTATGAATTTCTTTCTTCTGCTGTACACAAAAGTATTTATGGAAGTCAATGGGGCCCATCAACTGTTTGGTTACCCATATTCTTCAAAATATCTTTTGTGTTTTCAGTAAATGATGACAGAATTTTCACTTTTGAAAAGTCAATTTATGCTACGTAGCATGTGTTGAACCCCACACTAATAATGAAAAGGCTGTCTACCCAGCTAACAGGGAACGTTCTCAGAATTTTGGCTAAGGTTTGCTGAACGGTTCTCTCAAAGTTATGAACAAATGTTCTTCCAGTAACATTAATAGAATGTTTGTTCAAAGTTATCTGGTCTTTAATAATGTTTTCAAAATGTTAGCACAAAAACATTATATATCATTCATGGAACGTTTTTTTTTTAGTTGGATGTTCGTCTAACGTTTTTAAAGGTGCCCTAGATTCAAAAATTGAATTTACCTCAGCATAGTTAAATAACAAGAGTTCAGTACATGGAAATGACATACAGTGAGTCTCAAACTCCATTATATAAATCTCATTTGTTTAAAAGACCTCTGAGGAACAGGCGAATCTCAACATAACACCGTTACGTAACAGTCGGGGCTGTACACCCCAATATTTGCATATGCCAGCCCATGATCGAGGCATTACACAAGGGCAGAACGTCTGGATCTGCACAGCTGAATCATCAGACTAGGTAAGCATGCTTGGACAACAGCGAAAAATGGCAGATGGAGCAATAATAACTGACATGATCCATGATAACATGATATTTTTAGTGATATTTGTGAATTGTCTTTCTAAATCTTTCGTTAGCATGTTGCTAATGTACTGTTAAATGTGGTTAAAGTTACCATCGTTTCTTACTGTATTCACAGAGACAAGAGCCGTCGTTATTTTCATTTTTTAAACACTTGCAGTCTGTATAATTCATAAACACAACTTCATTCTTTATAAATCTCTCCAACAGTGTGTAATAGGGATGTTCCGATACCACAATTTTGGCTTCGGTACGATACCAGAATCTAATACCTCGGTATCGATACCAAATCGATACCATAGGTGAAAAATAACCAGCCTCAAAAGATAAGTGAGTTGAAACAATTTTATTAATGAAATGCTTAAAACTCTGCAGTAACAAATGTGCAAATGTAATGTAACAAAACCTACATTCAGGGAATATGGTTTAAATTTAGATTTTGAAAAAAAAAAAAATAAAAAAAAAAAATTATATATATATATATATAATCTTTCTTTTATCACATAGTGCAAACAAAATAACCCAATTAAATTTAATTTTCAGCTCCTGACATTTATAATATTTATTAATCTTGGTTATTGTAAGGTTTGTCTGTGGGTTCACATTAGTTTAATGCACAAAGTAATGTTAACATGCTAAACATGTATTCGTCTATTTATAAATAATTACTGATAGATTAAATGCTATAATACTGTTAGGTCAGGTTACCTCATGAACTTTGCAAATGTAGATTTATTGTAAAGTGTTCATATTAGTAATATTCATAGTCTATTACTATTTCTCTCTCTCGTTCTTTCTCGGCTGCTTCCTCTAGGTGTCGCCGCAGCGGCAGTAATATGCCCTTCATACTAAAATTGATATTACTAATCTCTTTATTCATTCATATTCAATTTAAATATGATTTTTGCCACAAGTGCACATATAACAACTAAACTTCATAGATTCTAGTGTGTCACGCACGCACGTTTGAGCTTTCGTGTTTAATGTTTGATAGCTATGTGCGTGTGCTGATCAGTTTTGTGAATAAAAGTCTAAATTAAATCAGTTGACTCACCTATCGATCTCCAAACTCTTTCGGGATGAGCAAGTGACAAGTGCTTTGCTAGACTTGATGTGTTGCTTCCCGTGGCAACACATGATTTAAAGCAGCATTTGCAGATTTGTGCATGGAGGTCTTTTGTTTCACCTTTATTATCACTTTTGAAGGCAAAGTAAAGTCATATTTCACTCATACAGCTGTCTTTGTCGATTAGTTTCGGGTGTGTAGAACTAATATCTGTTTGATCCATCGTGTGTTGCTCTGTTGTCGCATTTGCCGGGTTTGTCTGTTTGAGCAGCACACTGCCACCTAGCGGTGAACTTCGGAACAGCAGCGCATAAAACACCGAAATGTGCAAAATTATGATATTGTACCGTTTGAAATATAACCGGTATTTTTCCAGTACCGGTATACCGCACATCCCTAGTGTGTAATGTTAACTTTAGCCACGGAGCACTATCAAACTCATTCAGAATCAAATGTAAACATCCAAATAAATACTATACTTAGGCGTTTAGACATGCTGCATGACGAACACTTTGTAAAGATCCATTTTGAGGGTTATATTAGCTGTGTGAACTCTGTTTATGGTATTTAAGGCAAGCGCGAGCTCTTGGGGCATGGAGCATGAGATTTAAAGGGGCCGCGTACCCTGAATCGGCGCATTTATAATGATAGGCAGTTTAAAAAATTAATTAAAAAAAACTATGGGGTATTTTGAGCTGAAACTTCACAGACACATTCAGGGGACACCTTAGACTTATATTACATCTTTTGAAAACATGTTCTTTTGCACCTTTAAATGTTACTACTTTCAGAATGTTCAGAGAACACTGAAAACTAACTTTTATTATGTTTTCAAAATGATAAAGCTGAATGTTCCCTTAATGTTCACATAACCAAGAAAAAACATTTTTAAAAAAGTGTATGTTTTAAACATTCCAAGAACATTCAGATATAACATTTTTATAAGTTAACAGAGCAGGCCAGTGCACTCACTTGGAGTTTATTAGTTTTGTGGCTGAATAAGTGTAAACTTAGCTCACTTAAAATGTACGCGTATAGGCTACACTTGTTTAATTCTACTCACTGTTAGTGCAAGGACAGGCCTGGTCAATCATTTCCATATATTTCTCTTCTGTAGTCAGAATGGTGCCCCCTGTAGGAATCAGTCTGTGTAGTGGAGGGGCACCTTTCATAAACGCCTGCAGGAAAGCAGGTTAGAATTGCTGAGGTAGGAAATGTTATCAGTACCTTAGTCAGCAAATGTTCATTCTCAGATGATGGATAACAGCTCATACCTTGTAGCTCTCGTGACACTCCAGGACGAAACAGGCACGTATCACAATATATCTCTCCTTCCACTTCCTGCCGTCATCAAAGTACCGAACAATCTCCTCATACAGCACCTTTCCAGACTCTGGAGGGGCCTGGGTAATTAATTATAATGAGTGGATCTCATAAGAAATAAACAAATACAGAAATGTCTGAGATCTGCTTCCTACCCGTTGTTTGAGGTACTGTGTGCGTTCCTCTTTGCGTTGCTCAAGCTCATCTCGGATCTTGGACAGGTAAGCCAGAGAATATTGTTTCCTATAAATCGGTGCAAACTTCTTAAATTTCTCATCCACTTGCCCTGCAAGACAACACAATGCTGAGGTCATTATTACAATATTAATATGACTATAGAAGTCAAACGGAAGTTTATATATTCTCAAATAATTACAGACAAACAACTGCCTAATTGCCCAGCACGAATATGACATGCATTGATCTAAGATTTATTTAGTCATACTTTACTATGTAGGCCTATCATATGTAACCCCTCACCCAGGTCCTACTTGCCCCGCTCTGCGCGGGCCTCGAACCTGGGTCTCCGACATGTGAGTCGGACGCTCTAACAAGGAGGCTAAAGGCTGCAACCTCTAGCATCAGTCGCTAGTGCATCTCTTCAGATCAGAGGAGTGAGGTTTACTCGCACAGCGACCACTAGCTGGCCTCCGTTACACTCACCCCCCAAACCTCACTCCCATCCGGGTCACGGCACCAATGTAACCCCTCTACTCAGGTCCTACTTGCCCTGCTCTGCGCGGGCCTCGATGCTAGTGATCCTAGTGGTGCAAAAATCATACTTCACCTTTATTTAACGAAACCCAACTTTGTTTCGTAGAATTCGTACATCTGTTTTATTTTTTGTGCCGTTTTAGTTTTGATAGCATGATATGACATGCTATATTACAGCTTGAAGAATCAAAAGGACATAAACTACCAAATAGACGACATTTCAGGTAGGCCTAACGATACATTCGCTAATTCTGTCATTTCCCTCCACTTCTCTTTGCTGTTTTGTTGACACTTTACAATAAGGTCCCATTATTTAATTAATTAATACATGTACTATCATATCATTAACTAACAATGAGCAATGTTACAGTATTGTTAACTGTTCAGTGCTATTCATATTAGCTTAGCTTAGGTCCATTAAACAGGCCTACAACTTTTTAAATCATGTATTAGTAAATGCTGAAATTATCATTAGCCAGGATTTAAAAAAGTGCTTTTTAAAGAATTTTCATTGTTCAGGTTTACTAATCTTGTCAAATGAAACCTTATTGTAATGTGTTACCTTAAAGGAAAATGTTTCATGAGATTTCAAAAATATCTTTAATTCCACTTACACTGCAAAAAAAATGCTGTTCTTACTTAGATTTTTTGTCTTGTTTCTAGTCAAAATATCTTAAAGTTCTTAAATCAAGATGCATTTTCTTGACAAGTAAAAATTATTTTCTTGTTTTCAGGAAAAATAAGTCAAAATTAAGTCTTTCCTTAAAACAAGCAAAATAATCTGCCAATGGGGTAAGCAAAATAATCTTATTTCAAACCAAAAATAAGCTATATAATCTTGTTTTCAGTTTGGACTAAGATTATTTTGCTTACCCCATTGGCAGATTATTTTGCTTGTTTTAAGGAAAAAAGTATTAAATTTTGATTTATTTTTCCTGAAAACAAGAAAATTATTTGTACTTGTCAAGAAAATGCTTCTTGATTTAAGAACTTTAAGATATTTTGACTAAAAACAAGACAAAAATTCTAAGTAAGAACAGCATTTTTTGCAGTGTAGTGCTTCACTTGGAAAATTATGCATGTGTGTTTACAACCAGTCAGACTGATTCCTCACTGCCTGAACATTTCAACATTCTTGTCAGTACCCTACTTTCAAACCTCATAGATCATAGAATTTACATGTTTAAATAATAAAATTTTAGAGGCATGAGAACATATAATATAAACATGACCAGTATCTCAAAATATTAAAATATTTACATTTGAGTTTCATTAAATGACCATCCATACAGTATAAATTCCGGGTATCTCTTGTTCTTTGAAACCACACTAATGGGGAAGACTGCTGACTTGGCAATGGTCCAGGAGACAATCATTGACACCCTCCACAAGGAGAGAAAGTCACAGAAGGTCATTACTGAATGGGGTGGCTGTTTACAGAGTGATGTATCAAAGCATATTAAATGCAAAGTTGACTAGAAGGAAGAAATTGGGTAGGCAAAGGTGCACAAGCAACAGGGATGACCACAAGCTTGAGAATACTGTCAAGTAAAGCCGATTCAGACACTTGGGAGAGCTTCACAATGAGTCAAATGAAGCTGGAGTCAGCGCATCAAGAGCCACCACACTCAGACATCTTCAGGAAAAGGACTACCAAGCCACTTCTGAAACAGAAACAACATCAGAAGCATCTTACCTGGGCTAAGGAGAAAAAGAACTGGACAGTGAACAATGGTCAAAAGTCTTCTTTTCAGATAAAAGTAAATTTTGCATTTAATGTTGAAATCATGGTCCCAGAGTCTGAAGGAAGACTGGAGAGGCACAGAATTCAAGCTGCTTGAAGTCTAGTGTGAAGTTTCCGAAGTTAGTAATGATTTGGGGGGCCGTGACATCTTCTGGTGTTGGTCCATTGTGTTTTATCAAGTGCAAAGTCAATGCAGCCATCTTCCATCTGCTGACAAGCTTTATGGAGATGCTGATTTCCTTTTCCAGCAGGACTTTAGCACCTGCCCACAGTGCAAAAAACACTTCCAAGTGGTTTGCTGACCATGATATTACTGTGCTTTATTGGCCAGCCAACATGCCTGACCCCTGAATCTATGGGATATTTTCAAGAGAAAGATGAGAAACAGTCGATCCAACAATATACAGATGATCTGAAGGCTCAATAGTGCCTCAGCAGTGCCACAGGCTGATTTGTGCTAGGAGCAAGTCATTTGCTGTAATATGTGCTGCCGACCAAGTATTGAGTGCACAAATGAACATACTTTAAAGAACTTGAACTTTTCTGTTTTTAAAATCCATTTTTTGATTGATCTTAGGAAATATTCTAATATTTTGAGATACTGGATTTTGGACTTTCATGGGCTGTACGCTCTAATCATCAAAATTAAAAAAAAAAGTTTTACTTTACATGTGGGGAATCTAGAATATATGAAAGTTTCATTTTTAAAAATAATTTACAATAAAAAAATGAACTTTTTGATGATATTCTAATTATATGACCAGCACCTGTATATTACTACTAGTGTTATTATATCACTGGAAATGGAAAGTTCCTATTCTGGGTGCTGATTCAGCATTAACAGCTATGAATCAGAGCACTTAATAAAATAATAGCTATATCACTGCACCCATAGAATTACCCACAGAATTATGTTCTGTTATTGTTTCCATGTCAGAGACTGTAATTTCTAGTGCAGTGATTCTTAGCTTAAATACTTAATCTTAATTAAAATGCTTTAAAACCACCAAAAATCTAAATGTACAAAATGTAAACCCACAAAATACAAAATATAAACCAACATATTTATCACAAATGCACAATTTGTACTTTGGCTGAAGACTAACATGACAACTTCTACTTAATTGTTTAAATACATTTTAAAAAAAAATAAAGAAATATATCATTTGAAAACCTAGAGTAAGAAAGTTTGTTTTTATGTAAACATTTTGCAGTGTTAACAATACAGCTGAAACAGACTGAACTTTTGGAATTAACACCCAAACCAGAATGTCCACTCGTAGAGGGTGTTTTAACTTTCTTAAATTACTCATGTTTATATTTTTCATACGTTTTCAGAGTCTTAAACTACATAACATGCAACTAAAATTAGATGACAGCTGAGAGCATTCATTTCTATCATATTTCATAATGGAGTGAAAGTAACGACCTGCTGTGTCATTTTCACTCTCTTGCCAGTGTACATTTCTTCTTGCAGTCTGCTTAAAACTATTGTTTTGAGTGTAAGAGAGAGATTGATTGTTTTGGAAGGAACTGCAGTTTGAGATGTCTTAAATTCTTGAGCTCTGACATGCGAGATACTTTGCCTACCATAGCCGTTTGTGACATGGCATGACCTGCAAAGCCAGTTCTGTATGAACATACCTCAACACAGACTTCATCACTCTACAAGGTTGACAAGGGAATGTTCGTAAACACCTCTACTTGTGTTTGTGAGAGTGAATCCTTGACAATGAGCAGCTGTTGGCCACACACTCTATTAGGTGTGAAATGACAGCAATTAAGTTTACTGTCAGCTCAGTCTCAGGAAGTGCTCCCATTTGTTCCCATGACATAATTAACAGGACTCTAAACCTAAAGTCACATTATCTGATTTAAAGGGATAGTTCAACCAAAAATGAAGATTCTGTCATCATTTACTCACCCTGAAGTTGTTCCAAACCTGCATGAATTTCTTTCTTCTGCTGAATTTTGAAGATTTTGAAGAATGTTGGTATCCAAACAGTTGATGAGCCCCTTTGTATGGAACAAATACTATGGAAGTCAATCAACTGTTTGGATACCGACATTCAAGAAAAAAAAAATCATACAGGTTTGGAACAGCTTGAGGGCGAGTAAATGATGAAAGAATCTTCATTTTAATACCTTTGGGTGTAAAATACAATAAAAATCAATCAAGAAATAAATGTTTTAATTGGCCAATTGTGCCCCTACTCAACATGTTTAAAAAGTGTGGTGTCATGAAACTATGATACTATCAGAATTTACATCTATTCTAACGATCAGTTTAAAAGTTTGTGTAGCTGAACTGGTAAAGCGTAGCATGTGGAACTCCAAGGTCAAAGGTTCAGTTACCTGGGAATGAAGAGACTGACAAAATAGCTTGAATGCTCTGTAAATTGCTTTGAATAAGAGTGTACGTTAAATGCAAAATCAGACATTGAAAATTCCATATTTGTTGACCACTTATGTAATATTTACAGTTACAGTCTTTGGGATCTTAAAATTCAGCAGTAACCTTTTCAAATGAAATGATCAGCTGTCAATTTCAGGCTCAAATGTTTCCTTTTCTGGAGATCGAGTCTTTCATTAAAAAACAAACTGACAAATATCTGGCTAATTCACTGAAATTTAGTATAAAAAACACACTCCAAAAACACTCTCAGTGCTGTAATGCTCTTTCAGCATGTTTTGTCAGCTAACATCACTCTTTGTGACACATGTAAGGTGTTTTTCCATTTGAGCAAATAGCAGAGTTGCTTTTAATCCTTTAATCTAAAAAAAAAAACAAAAAAAACAACTCCACCCATGTAGTTTGTAGTTGGAAGAAAAAGAAAGCAAACAGGTTTCTGCCTCTCACTTTTCAGGTGTGCGGGTTGAGGAACTACAGTGATCTAATTGACACTAATGATAATTCATTTTTCTAATACTGAAAGCAACACATGCAATTTAGGACAATAATAAAGAAAAACATCTCATGCATTTCAATAACATCCATCTTTCTCTGCCCATATGCCTGCAGCATAGGGAAACATTTCAACAATCTAATATTAATTATTAAAGAGCATCAAAAAACAAAATGTCGATATACAAACAAACATTACTGCTATTTCCACAATCATAAACTGATAAACTCTTTTTAAATAAATCCCAAACCACTTAATGACCACGTACAGTTCCTATAAACATACCTTTTATGTAGTTGGATTTATTTTCATCCAGTAAGCTGGACGATGTTCCCATACTGCTCTGCTTAGTTCAGGTGAGCTCTCTTGAAGTTGATTCAATGTCACTGTATTCACTACTGAGGGAGAATCCGAAAGCAGGTGTTATATTTCAGGACTGTGGGAGTGGCATGAATGAGACAGCTGCATGGAGACACTCAAGGGCTGTCTTTTGAAAGGAGATGTTTACCTTGACAACCTGTGATGCCCAAAATTCTGTCTAGGTAGGCAGTTCACTAAGTTTTGACACACGGCCTATGATTTCATGAAAATAACATGGTATATGATGTGTTTTATAAATCAGGCTTCTCTGTGAATATGCAAGAGTATCAGAGCTGTGATCAAAGTTACCAGAATTTCCATGGAAGAGACTCATACTACTTCAAGGAAGAACTATGGTATGTTTTGTTACATCTTTGATTGTGAAATACAGTACTTGTGTGGCATACTAGACAGACTTGATTCCATTGAAGTCTATTATCACAAACGGTTTCTATTCAAATTGTCAAACCAGTAAGTTAATTTTAGTGCATTTCGGGGAGGTCTAGACATTGTACTATGCAAATAAAGCTGGTGTGGCTCTATTAAGACTTTTCACACGTCATACTCAAGCTGATGAATCATAGAAAACCCGTGAACACATTTGAGCCTTATTTCACACTACACATAAAAAAAACTAAAAATGGAGCCTATTCGCACCATGATTTGTTTTGTGACATTTGCATAACAATAAAGCACATTTTCCTGAATTCTAATTGCTGTAAAAAAAAAAAAAACATATATATATATATATATATATATATATATATATATATTATTCTATAATATACCACACACTGAATAAAAAAGCTCAAAAGTTAAAGGTGCTAAAGAGGATGTTTTGTTTTATACATTTTTGCAATATTACTTGAAACTGTCTTTACTAACTGATAAAAGACTATTTATTAGGTGCACTGAAAGGAACAATATTAATATACATCATCTGTGCACAAGTTAGGGCCTTAAAAACATCAGCCAATCGTTTACGCGATTGGCCCTCTGGCTTGTCAATCACTGCCGTGACGTTCCTTGTGAGAGACGTGCGCGGCTGCGCGCTCCAGTAACTTTCCACACTCCACAGGCGCTGCATGCGATGTTTTTGTCAGGTGACAGGAGTAACAACTGCAGATTATGAGTTACCTGCGGTGAGTCCGACATAATGAATCCACTAACACGACACAGCGGATGCCGATGGTAAACACTCGCGTTCCAATACTCGTGCACAAGTTTTGGGAGGCGTTCCTTTGAGCATGCGCTCATTTCAAAAACTCAGTAACAGTCTTTGGATTCTCAGTCGACGAAAAAATCTTCTTTATCACCTTTAAGAATGCATTGATGAGAATTCTCTGGGAATTTATTAATGGACCTAAAAATATGCTCAATTTTCAGTAGTTTTTGAGGTAAAACTTTCACCCAAGCACTAGGTCAGAGTTCGCAAATTAAAATATATAATATTATAATTATATAATATAAATTATAATATACACATATGATGTGAAATGTTTTATTGATGTTACACAGCACAATTTGGGAAAGAACTGAAGCAAAAATGAAGTGAAATAGAAAATCAGATCAGGTAAAATCAATATAAAGCTTTGACAGAGTCTTTATAAATATTTTTAGGAATTAAAAATTCAAAAACCAAACAGTCAATACTGCATCACCATCAACACATACTGATCAATCAAATACTACGAAGCCCTTAATGGGTCAAAGCCACAGTGCAATCCTCAAAAAACGTTGACAAATTTGTAACAACCCTTTTCATTCAGATGAAACTGTTGTTTCTTATCCAGAACTTGTTTAAGTTGTCACTGAAAAATTTTAAATGAACAGGAAAATTCTTCAATAAAAATAGCCACAGTTGACCTCTGTGCTATCCAAACTCTCAAAAGCACAGTATCTGAAGTCAGAGAGTTTGACGTCGGTCTGAGCTGACAGCGCTGCTCTGAGGGGTGGATGAGTAGGTAGGCACACTGTATTTTGTAAGCACTTCCTTAAACTGTGCCAGGGTGGCGTCGGTCCGCACGCCTGTTGGGTCAAAGTGTGTGCGGCTCACTCTGAACCCGGCCTCTGTGAGATACTGCAGGAACTTATTCAACCTGAGAGAGGGGAAAAAACTCTGTCAGTCAGATTCTGCGTGCATTATGACATTTGTATGCATCAATACATGACAGCGTATGGAGAAGTTTGCGCTGACTAACTTAGGCATGTTCATGCCGCGGATGCTGTGCCGATGGATGCTGTAGTAGAACGCTGGATGCTCCAAAGATGTATCTGATTTGACTTTCTTCAGCACATTCCCACAGTCCTCCCCTGTGGTCTTTCTTTTCCCTGAACACATAGAGTGAAAGAAAATACACTTTAATCAATTTCAGCTTTTATCCCACCATAAACCCTAGGGATAACATAGGAACAGTTAAATCCCACAGAACAGCAAACAACAAATACCCGACTGGTCAGATGTATCCGCCTCTTCAACCTTCTGTAAAGTTTTTATGACCACACCACACTCCACTAGAGACAAAAAAAAAAGGGTCAAATTAATACAAGGAAAAGGTGGCTCAAAAAAAGGTTCAGATGTTTCATCGCTAGTTGTATTAACGTTGAATAACCAGAAGATTACTGAAAAAAAAAAGATGGGCAAAAACATGCACACCCAAACACACCTTGATTGGATAAGGCAGAGAATCCTGGGACCGGGAAAGGTTTGAGAGTGGTGCAGTCAGCTTCACAGATGAGCGTCTTCACCACAGGCTGGATGTCTTCCATATTGTGCTGCACTGTTGCCACCAACATCCGCCTCAGAAATCCAGTGTTAAACAGAGGACCAGCCCTGGTGGATGGAAAAACAAAGGGTTAAAAAAGAAGAAAAAAATAATGAGCGAATGAAGGAAGTAAGCATTATCAAGTGTTTTATGAACAAAAACACAAATGACATCATCTCACCAAAGTGGTCCAATCTCTACCGCCGTTTTTCCTGGCATACTCCCATGGCACTGGCAGGGCAGTTGTCTGTACAGGTTTTCTGTTGATACCATAAGCACGAACATGATTATTTAAGCTTGGACTATTTATGGATTTGGCAATTATATTTTTGATCAGTTCATATATTCTCTGAGGAACAAACCCAAGACCTTTCCATTACTGGTGCCATGCTCGACTATTTAGGGTGCAGGAATGCCATCAGGATGCAGCTCTTTGTTTGTACAAGTGCTTTCTCACCTTCCACCATGCTTCCTGGCTTGAGAAACACCCTTTCTTCACACCACTGGCAGTGCAACAGCTGCCGCAGTTTCTTAGCGGACTCGTCTGCCTGGGTGGGCCCTCTAAGAACTCGCACCACTACGAGGACAAAGTGCTCAAGAGCCACGGCCAACAGCACTTCAATCCCTTTGTTGCAGCGTGCGGCCGCCCTGGAAATACGTGCATTAACAAGACTGTTTGCAAACTGTCTAATAAAATATATATGTGTATGTTGATTCATTTGAGAAAGACCTGCTCACCTGGCAACTGATGCCAATACCATACGTGCTGCCAGTTCCCTGTAATACTCGGTTCGGACTATCTGGCAACCGTAATGTCGAAGTGTCACGTTCAGGGATTTAGAGTAAAGCGAACCGGTGTCTGTCGACGTCACAGAGACTATGCCCAGGTTCCGAACGTTGCGAAAAGCAGCATCCAAATAGTTTACAGACGTTCCAAATGGGTCAAGGTGTCTGATTTAAATAATAATAATATAATAATCATGGGTACAGTTATTATGACTAACAGTTCATCTGTTTCTCACTCACATGTAGTCAAAGGGTCTCAGGTGCATGATGACATTGGCGTCCATCTTCACCACCTCCACGGAGGCAACGGGCGAGTCTGCATCTCCCGCTCCGTCTAGCTGCCGGCCCGTACGAGCACCCTCTACTCGGATGTGGTTCAGATGACAGTTCTCCTTAATCATCTTCACGCAAGCTTCGCTTATGTCATTTATTGTAACCTTTACAGAGTTGCGCAGATGCTTTGCCCACTGCAAACCCATGATACCTACAAAAAGGATTCATTTGTATGCAAATATGTATATGATGACCCTTTCATTTTTATCAAATCATTCAGAGCAAAAACTGAGCAGTGCTATTTATTATCATCATGAGCTTTTAGCTCTTTCTGTACAGTAAATTTCCTACCAGTCGCTCCAAAGGCATCGAGACATTCGAGTGGATTCCTTTCCTCAGCAAGAACAGCGAGAGAGCAGAACACCAGCTGCCTACAACAATCACACAGAGATTATGTCTAATTTTAATCAATAATTAAACAATCAGCACAATGAAAGTATGAGGATTTTTTTTTTTTATTATTATTAAATTGACAATTTTAGGGTTTTTCAACAGGGTGTCCATGACCCATAGGTAGGCCAATATTTTTTTAATTATTTGTCTTTCTAAATATTGTGTAGTTATAGAAAAATAAGTATATTATTAAGTATAACATCAGCCAAAGTTACATTTAAGATGCTAAAGTACAATTAAATTATTTTATTGTAACATGAGAGAGACAAGGTACGCATTGAAACCTCATAACGAGTTGTCAAATAAAATTCTTCTCAAACCTGTTTGTCTTCATCTTGCGGCTGAAGTAGGTGTCTGTCTTCTGGGGTGTGGTGTGGTTGGGCAGGAGCTGGACATTGGTGCCCAATTCTTTCATAATCTCATAAGCCTGTCCACATGGGACTGAGAAAGACATAGGGAATCAATGCAGACAAATAATTTGGTAAAATTAACTGAGATTAAATATTGACAAAATGCATAGGAATAGCATCCTTGAAAACTGTAAAAAAGCTGAGGACTACAACACCCTTCAGATGCTGCCTACATAATTACTTTAATAAGCAGTTGAATGAATTAACTCCTTAGTACTGTAACAAATTAAAGCATGTTATTGTTACAACCGCCTCCTGTGAGACTTACTTTAAAATAAAAACCAAAGGCCAAGGCATGAACATGATCCACAACGGGATCTTTCATATTAATCCTGAAGAACTTCATCCTGTGAGCAGCTGAGTGCTGTATGGTTTTATTTAGATTTGCCTATTCTTACCCTACCTGAAAAATCTAAAAGGTTAAAGGGTTAGTTCACCCAAAAATGAAAATAATGTTCGGTGACAGTGCTGGCAATGGAGGCCTCACTAAGCCATCGGATTTCATCAAAAATATCTTAATTTTGTGTTCCGAAGATGAATGAAGGTCTTACGGGTGTGGAACGACATGAGGGTGAGTAATAAATGACAGAATTTTCATTTTTGGGAGAATTAACCCTTTAAAAGGCACAAGATAAAAGGAAATTAAACTTGAATGGAACTTTTATTTTCATGAAAACAATCCCAACATCTACATTATTCCACATCAACAAACTGGCATCCAGTTTATGCGGTTCTCTTTTAATAGCTATTGTCTCACCCTCTGTGGCGTTGTCAGCACAAATGCACAATTATCTGTCATGTCAGTAAAGCGCATCAAATGAGGAAGCATTTAAACATCAGTAGAGTTAAGGCTCACCAGGTTCTTCAAAGGGTACATCTGAGCTGCCTGAATAGCTGGCCTCTGTCTCACCCTTGTTGAAGTGGCGTTTGAGATGACTGATCATGTCTGTCTTGCGAGCAATAGTCACTGAACAAACCACACAGTGGTAGTGAGCCACAAGTCTGCTTTGAGTCTGGAGAAAAAACATTACATAAATATATTTATCCAAGAGGATGTGATTTTGTAAAATATAATTTTTCCTGAAAAACTGGCACAGATAAAAAGCTTTTAGATCTGTACTGCCCAACTACAGGCAAATAGGACTACGGGCCTATGGCTGTATATTTGCATACACTACCATTCAAAAGTCTGGGGTCAGTGGATATTTTTCTTTTATTCAATAAGGATGCATTAAATTAATAAAAAGAGACAGTAAAGTCATTTATAATTATTTCTATTTCAAATAAATGTTGTTTGCTTTCATCAAATATTTCACAGTTTCCACAAAAATATTAAGCAGCACAACTGTTTTCAACACTGAAAACAATAAGAAATGTTTCTTGAGCACCAAATCAGCATATTAGAATGATTTCTGAAGGATCATGTGACACTGCAGACTAAAGTAATGGATGCTGAAAATTCAGCTTTGCCATCACAGTAATAAATTACATTTCAACAATTTTTTATAATTAATTATATATATATATATATGATAATGAGGTTCAATCATTGTAATCGAACAGGCTTCACAAAGCTTAGAATAACAATTATAAAATATAGCTGCAAGCAGCAATTACGGGGCCAAGCACAAAAACGGCACAAGAAGCCAGCCAACATGGCCGTGAGCATCAGACCAACAGCAGCAGTGAGCAATTAGAAAAAAAAGTTATTAGCATTTTTGTCAAGTTTGTTATAACTTTTGAGCACGAGGTGGCACTGGTCCGAAACTTCTCAGGCTGCTTCAGGGCATTGTCCTGATGACCCATACCAAATTAATGAATTTTGGTCAAACCCATCAGAAGTTATAAGCAAAAATAGCCATTTTTCATATCTCCACTCCAGTAGGTGGCGCTGCGCCGAAACACTGTATGATGCCTCAGGTCATGCTTGTGATGACACGTACCAAGTTTGGTCTGAATATGTCAAAGCATTGTAGAGATACAGCTTCAAGAGTAATTTTTGCATCATCTCTCAAATTCTTTGCTCCGGTATACGAAAACGGTTTGACTTATCAACTTGAAATCCATAACTTTTTGTCGGCATGGTCTGAAGATGATACGGTTCAATTTTGGTGAAAATCGGAGCAAAGGTCTAGGAGGAGTTTGAAAAAGTAGGTTTTTAAAGAAAAACAATATGGCGGACAGGAAGTTCAGCTGAATATGGCAAATTTGATATCTATGTTCTCAGCATGACCCAAGGAATCTATTGAGACCAGTTTCATTACAATCGGTAGATATTATCAAAAGTTATTAGCATTTTTGTCAATTTTGTTATAACTTTTGACCACAAGGTGGTGCTGGTCCGAAACTTCTCAGGCTCCTTCAGGGCATTGTCCTGATGAACCATACCAAATTTATGAATTTTGGTCAAACCCATCAGAAGTTATAAGCAAAAACAGCCATTTTTCATATCTCCACTCCAGTAGGTGGCGCTGTGCTGAAACATTGTATGATGCCTCAGGTCATGCTTGTGATGACACATACCAAGTTTGGTCTGAATATGATAAAGCATTGCAGAGATACAGCTTCAAGAGTCATTTTTGCATCATGCCTCAAATTCGTTGCTCTGGTATACGAAAACGGTTTGACTTATCGACTTGAAATCCATAACTTTTTGTCAGCATGGTCTGAAGATGATACGGTTCGATTTTGGTGAAAATCGGAGCAACGGCCTAGGAGGAGTTCGAAAAAGTAGGTTTTTAAAGAAAAACAATATGGCGGACAGGAAGTTCAGCTGACTATGGAAAGTTTGATATCTATGTTCTCAGCATGACCCAAGGAATCTACTGAAAACAGTTTCATTACAATCGGTTAATATAGTCAAAAGTTATTAGCATTTTTGTAAATTTTGTTATAACTTTTGACCACAAGGTGGCGCTGGTCCTAAACTTGGTATGCTCCTTCAGGGCATTGTGCTGATGACCCATACCGAGTTTCATAACGATACGCTAATGCGTTCGTAAAATACAGCATTTTAGCACCAAATTTAAAATGGCCGACGGCCAAAATGTCCAATATGGGAAAATTGGATATCATTCGACTCGGCATGATTCCCCGAATCCAACGAGACCAAATTCATGATTTTTGGCCAAACCCATCAGAAGTTATAAGTAAAAATAGCCATTTTTCATATCTCCGCACCACTAGGTGGCGCTGCGCCGAAACGCTGCATGTTGCCTCAGGTCATGCTTGTGATGACGGTTACCAAGTTTGGTCTGAATACGATAAAGCGTTGCGGAGATACAGCCTTATGTCTATTTTCGCAAGCACTACGTACAATTCGTTTGCGTGTTTTTCGAAAACGGTTTGAGAAATCAACTTGAATTCCATAACATTTTGTCGGCATGGTCTGAAGATGATCTGGTTCAATTTTCGTGAAAATTGGAGTAACGGCCCTAGGAGGAGTTCGAAAAAGTACGTTTTTCAGAAAATTCAAAATGGCGGAAAAATTTTCATGACGGAAAATGACGTCATATGGTGCAATCGATTCGTCTTGACCCAAGGAATCAGAGGAAAAAAGAATTTTGTTTCTAGCCCTTATGGTTCAAAAGTTATTAACATAAACATAAGTGCAACTTTGGACAGCTGATGGCGCTAGAGGGATTGAGTTAGAGACTCCAAATTTGCTATGGACAAAGGTCAGACTGTCCTCTAACTGTGTGCCAAATTTCACAACTTTCCCGCAAGCGGTTCTATGGGCTGCCATAGACTTCAAGAGCGGAAGAAGAAGCGGAAGAATAATAAATATAGCTGCAAGCAGCAATTACGGGGCCAAGCACAAAAACGGCACAAGAAGCCAGCCAACATGGCCGTGAGCATCAGACCAACAGCAGCAGTGAGCAATTAGAAAAAAAAGTTATTAGCATTTTTGTCAAGTTTGTTATAACTTTTGAGCACGAGGTGGCGCTGGTCCGAAACTTCTCAGGCTGCTTCAGGGCATTGTCCTGATGACCCATACCAAATTAATGAATTTTGGTCAAACCCATCAGAAGTTATAAGCAAAAATAGCCATTTTTCATATCTCCACTCCAGTAGGTGGCGCTGCGCCGAAACACTGTATGATGCCTCAGGTCATGCTTGTGATGACACGTACCAAGTTTGGTCTGAATATGTCAAAGCATTGTAGAGATACAGCTTCAAGAGTAATTTTTGCATCATCTCTCAAATTCTTTGCTCCGGTATACGAAAACGGTTTGACTTATCAACTTGAAATCCATAACTTTTTGTCGGCATGGTCTGAAGATGATACGGTTCAATTTTGGTGAAAATCGGAGCAAAGGTCTAGGAGGTTTGAAAAAGTAGGTTTTTAAAGAAAAACAATATGGCGGACAGGAAGTTCAGCTGAATATGGCAAATTTGATATCTATGTTCTCAGCATGACCCAAGGAATCTATTGAGACCAGTTTCATTACAATCGGTAGATATTATCAAAAGTTATTAGCATTTTTGTCAATTTTGTTATAACTTTTGACCACAAGGTGGTGCTGGTCCGAAACTTCTCAGGCTCCTTCAGGGCATTGTCCTGATGAACCATACCAAATTTATGAATTTTGGTCAAACCCATCAGAAGTTATAAGCAAAAACAGCCATTTTTCATATCTCCACTCCAGTAGGTGGCGCTGTGCTGAAACATTGTATGATGCCTCAGGTCATGCTTGTGATGACACATACCAAGTTTGGTCTGAATATGATAAAGCATTGCAGAGATACAGCTTCAAGACTCATTTTTGCATCATGCCTCAAATTCGTTGCTCTGGTATACGAAAACGGTTTGACTTATCGACTTGAAATCCATAACTTTTTGTCAGCATGGTCTGAAGATGATACGGTTCGATTTTGGTGAAAATCGGAGCAACGGTCTAGGAGGAGTTCGAAAAAGTAGGTTTTTAAAGAAAAAACAATATGGCGGACAGGAAGTTCAGCTGACTATGGAAAGTTTGATATCTATGTTCTCAGCATGACCCAAGGAATCTACTGAAAACAGTTTCATTACAATCGGTTAATATAGTCAAAAGTTATTAGCATTTTTGTAAATTTTGTTATAACTTTTGACCACAAGGTGGCGCTGGTCCTAAACTTGGTATGCTCCTTCAGGGCATTGTGCTGATGACCCATACCGAGTTTCATAACGATACGCTAATGCGTTCGTAAAATACAGCATTTTAGCACCAAATTTAAAATGGCCGACGGCCAAAATGTCCAATATGGGAAAATTGGATATCATTCGACTCGGCATGATTCCCCGAATCCAACGAGACCAAATTCATGATTTTTGGCCAAACCCATCAGAAGTTATAAGTAAAAATAGCCATTTTTCATATCTCCGCACCACTAGGTGGCGCTGCGCCAAGAAACGCTGCATGTTGCCTCAGGTCATGCTTGTGATGACAGTTACCAAGTTTGGTCTGAATACGATAAAGCGTTGCGGAGATACAGCCTTATGTCTATTTTCGCAAGCACTACGTACAATTCGTTTGCGTGTTTTTCGAAAACGGTTTGAGAAATCAACTTGAATTCCATAACATTTTGTCGGCATGGTCTGAAGATGATCTGGTTCAATTTTCGTGAAAATTGATGCAACCTAGGAGGAGTTCGAAAAAGTACGTTTTTCAGAAAATTCAAAATGGCGGAAAAATTTTCATGACGGAAAATGACGTCATATGGTGCAATCGATTCGTCTTGACCCAAGGAATCAGAGGAAAAAAGAATTTTGTTTCTAGCCCTTATGGTTCAAAAGTTATTAACATAAACATAAGTGCAACTTTGGACAGCTGATGGCGCTAGAGGGATTGAGTTAGAGACTCCAAATTTGCTATGGACAAAGGTCAGACTGTCCTCTAACTGTGTGCCAAATTTCACAACTTTCCCGCAAGCGGTTCTATGGGCTGCCATAGACTTCAAGAGCGGAAGAAGAAGCGGAAGAATAATAATAAGCGTACGGAACGCCAACAATAACAATAGGTGCCTAAGCACCTTCGGTGCTTGGCCCCTAATAAGCGTACGGAACGCCAACAATAACAATAGGTGCCTAAGCACCTTCGGTGCTTGGCCCCTAATTATAAATAAATTTAATCAGCATCTCTACCATCACTTTAGAATAGAAAGACTTTTTATTTTCTTCTATGTCAATATAATTACAGCCCAGGGGTATGTATGGGGAACAAAAAAAAAACCCTTTATAACACATCATCTTACCTGGTCAGAGCCTAGACTGGACTTGAGTTGTCGGCAAGGCAGATGGCAGATGCACATCCTTTGGCCTGCAGAAGAGGAAACAAAGTTAGTTCACCCCAGCAAAATTTTCACACATGTATTAGCTGCTAACCCGAGGCAACAGCTTTCAAATGCGTGTTGGAAAAGAAAATTTGGTGCCAAAGGGAACAGTTTACCTTCAAATTCCACATAAACTTTCCAGTGCAGGTTCTGCAGGTGTCGTCTAAGTTTATGACTGTAACAGGCCTTAAATTTCTCTTCCGGACACAATGGACAAGACTTTCTCCCGGCTGTCAGTGAACAGAGATACTGATTAGCTTCAGATTCAAGTGGTCTGCTGGTGGTTTTAATAAACAGACAGAATAAACAGGTACTTTTGGTTTAAGTACCTCCATTTAAATCCACAAGCGTTTCAAGCCCCTCCAGTGTGGTTTGAATAGAGACATGTCTTTCTGAAACAAAGACAGATGATTTCAATTCAATGATTTTAATCCTGTCTGAGGAGTGTGATAATCATCATAAACTGTTGAATATTTACCTGACACAACAGCGGAGGATGTCTGTCCATTTTTGGCCTCTGTTTTCACTGGATTAGTAGCTGCTGCTTGAGTGGGCGCTTGATCACGCTCCACAGATTCAGCAAGCATCTCACTAGTATCAGCCCCAGTGTCTGTTAATACAAACAGCAAATTAAAACTTCAGCAAAATAGTGTATATTGAAACAAACTTAAAGACGAGCCAGTTTTCCTTTTCCAATAAAATATATTCAATTAAATATTTTTAAAAATTAAATATTATATATTTCACTTTGATGAAAATTACAGATGCATTCAATTGGTCTTACTGTACAATCACCACAGTGTTGAAAACAGAATTGGGTGTTTCTTCAAATAACAGTCATTTTTATGTCCCAGGGGTTGATTTTCTATTATAACAATTTTTGTCTTTTTGTTAAATGAATACCAGATTAAAATTGCCTTGGTACAATATCTTAATTTTTAAAAAAGCTTTTTTAATATATGGATTTTATTGTTTCACACTTGTTCCAGACCAAGACTTTCAATGTTAATATTAGAAAATACTTCTGGAAATAATACATATTAAAAACTATAAAAGAAATAATAATTTCAGGATTTATTGTGTGAACAATTTGGATTGGTTAGATTTGGTCACATGAGAAAAATAAATTATGCTTTGATAAATCATAATTATAAAAAATAAAAATTATGAGGTAGAAAAGTTAAAATATTACATAAAGAGACAATTTTTTTTTAATAATTAAGACTTTATCATAATTATGTTGTCATAATTTTGACTTTTTATATCATAATGACTCATATTTATCACTTACTATGTCATAATTTTGACTTTTGTTCTCATTTATATTACAGGAAATTACAAAACGTAGTTTGAATGGATTATGTTTAGATGTTGTGGTTGAGTTTTGCAGAAAAGTCTCAGGACTTAAGATGGATTTCAGTGCACCGCTCGCATTGCAGACACTAATGAAGAAAACGATATAAAAATACAACAACAATACTGGAGCGCCCTCATATGTTAGCCCATGTACATTTCCATGGAGTAACCAATCCCGCTTTCTGAGGCTGATGTTTCCAAGCAGAACGGCCCTACTGCGGAGCTCCGCGGTAAGACCATTTGCTACATTTAAACATTACTGTAATTCACGATTTATTGTTTAACTCAGAGAATGCATCTATTGATTTAAAGTTTTTGCAACCTACTGACATGTCCGTTCTTTGTCTATATGCGCTGAGATACGGAAACGTTTTAAACATTTACATTATTTACACCTAGGTCCTATGGTGGAGCTCCGTGAGGAGGCCTATATTTACTTCAGCAGTTTTGAAGTCGCATTAAGAATAAATAGCATAAAATTACAAAATTTCTGAATACTGAGTGTTATCTAATGAACCTACAAAACACGTTTGAATTAATTTATCATTATTAATTCAAAATATTTTGCCTTTTATATTGGCGTCCTCCTGGTGAAGTTGCTCGGCGTCCACCTCCTTGAGCTCCGCCATTTTCCCAAACTAGAATGCGTAGTATCCGTACGCATTGAGCGTTGTGGGGCCGCACCAATCATGTTCCCGTAAACTACGCAAACTCAAAGAGCGGAAGTGAATTCAGCAAGGCAACAGTAAGCAAGCGGTGAAGTGAACAACTCTTAATGCTTGAAGAATTTCTTCCTTCTGTCAGTCGGTGTCGTATTCAACAACATTACTCTCGCTTGTGGCAGGTAAACCTCTTTCACACGGAAGCTGTAGAAAACAAAACAAAAACGTATAGACATCAGTTTCTCAGTATAAGATTTGAAGTTATAGACTTTTAGCAAGGTAACTTAAGTTAATGAAATATGTGCTGTAATGTAAATTCCTTTTTGACATTCCTGTCACAGTTACATTTCTGTATGACCTAAACTAAAGTTGCCACATATTCCCAAGTTCTTATACAGTTTTTACTTGAGAGGTTTCAGTTCACTTGGTTTACATTGGCGTTATCATTTTCTCAAGGATGAACTGGATTTTGTTTGTCTGGGATTCGCTGATATGCAGTTCTTGGGAGGAAAACGTTTTTCTTTGTACTTAGTAGTACTGTCTAGAAATGCTCTAAAGTACTACATTCTTGTATGAAAAAGTACTATATAAATTAAGTTAAATTGTTTTTATTGTAGCAGAAATCTCTATGTAGAAAATAAAGTCTTCCCATGTTTTTCCTATTATTAATTTAAATTATTCAAAAATGTTTGAATATTTTGTTTTGTTTTAGCTTTTATTTTTAGATTTTCAGTTTCCATCTTAATTTTAGTTTTTGTAATTTTGTTATGTGCTTGGAATCTTTCTATTTGGCTTTAATTTATTTTATTTAAGTCTTAGCAATTTTTGTAGTTCAACTTAAACTTATTTAATTTAGTTATTAGGGCAACATTTCTAATTTTGGTTTACACTTTTTAAGTGAATGTTTTCATTTCATATATTTTTAATGACAGAAAATAACAACATTGGTGCATTTCAAGCCATGTTGCAACTGCCATTCAGCACTGCAGTTGTACTGCTGTCCAAGTTTTTTTTTTTTTAACATTAGACTCTGTATATTTGATTTAATGTAAGGGACTGAAATAATTTTTGAAAAAATGCTCTGTTCTTTCACAGGGTTTTGAAGATGTCCAGCAAGAAATCAAAGAAGAAGAAACACAAAAAGGATGAAAGAATGTCATCAAGCTCTTTGCGTGAGGATGAGAAGAAGGTAAGGAATCTGCAACATATCTTTGTTGGGATGTGCAGATTTTAATCTAGTTATTCTTAAAATATGACTTATTCTCTTTTCTCTGTCTTGTTTTATTTATAATTTATTATCAAATGGTTTAACATTTTAATTCTCATTCGTATTAGCAATAAATTGTTAACATTAATTCTTGTTTGTACATAAAAATCACATTGAATAAAAGCATTTGGTAAAAGAGTGAATGTTTTTGGTCATAGGAGAGAGGCACAAAGAGATTCAGCAGCCCAAAGAGCAAACACAAACATCACCATCGGCATGTAAGGTGGGTATAAGGGCGTAAAATATTTATACAATCTAGAATTAGAATTCATTTGAGCGTTTGTCATATATATATATATATATATATATATATATATATATATATATATATATATATATATATATATATATATATATATATATATATAATATACACACACACTGAGGTGCTGGTCATATAATTAGAATATCATCAAAAAGTTGTTTTATTTCAATAATTCCATTCAAAATGTGAAACTTGTATATTATATTCCTTCATTACACACAGACTGATATATTTCAAATGTTTATTTCTTTTAATTTTGATGATTATAACTGACAACTAAGGAAAATCCCAAATTCATTATCTCAGAAAATTAGAATATTACTTAAGACCAATACAAAGAAAGGATTTTTAGAAATCTTGGCCAACTGAAAAGTATGAACATGAAAAGTATGAGCATGTACAGCACTCAATACTTAGTTGGGGCATGGAGTCGATCAGTCTGTGGCACTGCTCGGGTGTTATGAGAGCCCAGGTTGCTCTGATAGTGGCCTTCAGCTCGTCTGCATTGTTGGGTCTGGCATATCGCATCTTCCTCTTCACAATACCCCATAGATTTTCTATGGAGTCAAGGTCAGGCGAGTTTGCTGGCCAATTAAGAACAGGGATACCATAGTCCTTAAACCAGGTACTGGTAGCTTTGGCACTGTGTGCAGGTGCCAAGTCCAGTTGGAAAATGAAATCTGCATCTTCATAAAGTTGGTCAGCAGCAGGAAGCATGAAGTGCTCTAAAACTTCCTGGTATACGGCTGCGTTGACCTTGGACCTCAGAAAACACCGTGGACCAACACCAGCAGATGACATGGCACCCCAAACCATCACTGACTGTGGAAACTTTACACTGGACCTCAAGCAACATGGAGTGTGTGCCTCTCCTCTCTTCCTCCAGACTCTGGGACCCTGATTTCCAAAGGAAATGCAAAATTTACTTTCATCAGAGAACATAACTTTGGACCACTCAGCAGTAGTCCAGTCCTTTTTGTCTTTAGTCCAGGCGAGACGCTTCTGACGCTGTCTGTTGTTCAAGAGTGGCTTGACACAAGGAATGCGACAGCTGAAATCCATGTCTTGCATACATCTGTGTGTAGTGGTTCTTGAAGCACTGACTCCAGCTGCAGTCAACTCTTTGTGAATCTCCCCCACATTTTTGAATGGGTTTTGTTTCACAATCCTCTCCAGGGTGCGGTTATCCCTATTGCTTGTACACTTTTTTTCTATCACATCTTTTCCTTCCCTTCGCCTCTCTATTAATGTGCTTGGACACAGAGCTCTGTGAACAGCCAGCCTCTTTTGCAATGGCCTTTTGTGTCTTGCCCTCCTTGTGCAAGGTGTCAATGGTAGTCTTCTGGACAACTGTCAAGTCCGTAGTCTTCCACATGCAGGTGTTTTGAGTTAATTAGCTGATTAGATTGTGGCACCAGACGTCTTCAATATTGAACCTTTTCACAATATTCTAATTTTCTGAGATACTGAATTTGGGATTTTCCTTAGTGGTCAGTTATAATCATCAAAATTAAAAGAAATAAACATTGGAAATATATCAGTCTGTGTGTAATGAATGAATATAATATACAAGTGAAGAAGCAGAAGATGCAGAAGGGATGCGAGAAGAAAAAAGAGCAAAGAAAAATCAAAGACCCAGTCCATTTTATACCATAAGCATAGAGAAACTTACATCCCACTCAAATTTATGTTTTGGTCTAATAAGAAAAGGTCAAATGGACTTATCCATTATGTCATAGACTGGTCAAATGTCAAAAATAGATCAAAATAGATATAGGGGTTGTTTTGACACCCTTCAGGGAATTTTGCAGATCTGGCATTATCACATGTCTGAAGAAATGGAAACAGACATATTTTGATATAAAGGTACAAGATCAAATAAGCAAATAATTCTGAAATTCGACCATCGCTTGTCAGTACTTGGCAGGCGTCCAATATCTAACCACAAACGTGTCAACATGACCTGTCACATTGGAACACTTGAAGAACAATTGAATATAACAAGCATATATACTCTTAAATATAAAAGAAGAATAACCATAAAGGAGTACATTAAAAAGTAAATACTTGAAAATATGATATGGAGTATCTATATGGAGTAGGAGTACATGAAAATATGAAATCAAATGTAATATTGATAAATCATAAGTCATAAATGATTAACATAAAATATGAATAAAATGAATGAATATGAATATTTTGGATCCACTATATATATATATATATATATAACACACAATGTAGTATAATGTATACAACTGACAATGTATAAGAAAAACATATTCTGAGTTTGCGAAGTTTTCAATTTACTTAATGGCACCTTACGAAATCAGGATACAATAAAAGTTGTTGATAAAATGAGTAATGCGTTTAATCAATGATTACTTTGTCACAGGATACTACAGTTTACATCTGCATGTAGCAAATATGTCATAAGTGATGCCAAACAACAGCATAGCACTTCCAAGTGCACCTGAGAGTAACTAGATGTTCTCACGAGTTAGCATTATTGTGGTTAGATCCTTTGACCCTGCTTCAGCTTCCTGAGCTACACATGCGAGCAACATCTTTTTGAGAACTAAGAGTGTTATATGTATAAACAAAATAAAGAAGAACTTAAAGGCAACTAATGTGAAGAAAGTAAATAAAGAAAGTGTTTTCTTTTCCAATATTTTCCTTATTTACCATTTCCTCAGTTATCAGTTATCGATTCATTAAAAAATTTTCATTGATTTACAGTTCTGACAAAGATGAAGCTAAAGGGAAGAGGGCTATTGACTTGCCATCAACAAGAGGATTTGATAAAAAATTAAAGAAGACAGATGCTGGAGACAGCAAGAGGAAGAAAGAGAGTTCCCGAGAAAGCAAAGCACCTGAGAATTCCAGGCCAGTTTTCAAGTCACATGTCACACATGATAAAGAGCAAGTGAATCCCAAAGGGAAGCATGAAAATGCAAGCACCCATGTCTCAGGGAAAAGCTCCAGCAGGCATGCAGGATCAAACCAGCCTTCTTCAAAGGATTTGGAGAAGAAGAGACAGGAGCTAGTCTCGAGGAGATCTGCACCAGAGGATCTCTGGCGGACACCTGCAAAGGATGACTGTTTCCCTGAGAAACTCCAGGAGAAAAGGAGGAAACCCACAAAGAGGCCATTGTCACCGGAGCTTCATGCTGAACCCAAACGAAAAGACATCAAAAACCTGACCAATGCAGCACATGCAGACTGTCATTCTGAAGTTCAAAAAGAAATGAGGAAGAAGTTGGTGGGCAGGAGGTCCATGAAGTTTGACCAAACTGTTGGTGCACAGGGTTCTGGTGGTAAAACAGTGAATGAAAACTCCAAAGAAGCTTTGCCAGTAGTGAAACATGTAAATTCTGGATCTAAAATGAAATTACTAGAAGTTATTTCACCCAAGAAGCAAGACCATGTACAGTTGGGTAATACACCTGGTGTAATCTTAGGAGAAAAAAAGCCATCTTTTGGTGGTCCCACAGCAAAAGTCAGTTTTAAGATCCCAATGAAGGCTAGTGCTGTTAAAGTTCGGACAAACACGGATATGTGTAATGTTCATTCTTCAGATAGCAGTTCTCAATCTTCTACTCAGGTTTCTCTTCCTGGTTGTACTCCATCTAAACGCAAATTTTTTATCTCACAGCAGCAAGTACAGAGGCCTCAAGAGGTATTTTCTCAAGCTTCTCATAAACCCTCTTCTCTTTGCTCATCACGTCCTTCATATGTATCTCACCAAGTCCAGCAGGTACACACTGACAAAACAAGAGAGGTCTCGATGCCAAGCAATACTTCCTGTGAGACTCAAAATGTAAGTCTGAATCAGTGGTACAAGTCCTTTCTCTTACAGTTTGTTGACTAACACTGCATCCTGTGTTATTTTTCTGATATGTAAATTGATTGCTCCACCGTTCAGTGGCTCAAGACTGTGTACTTAGCGGCTTTACTGAGGGGAAAGAACTACAATCTCATGAAGCACTATGAATGACATAATTGATTTAAAAGCTAGCGCATATATATATATATATATATATATATTGCAATATATACACTTACTTCCCTTCTAAGCATCGTTAGTCACTTCCCGTCTAGACGACAAAATCATAAGACAGACTACTTTTAGCATGCACTTGTTCTATTTCCCTCTATGGGTGCACAGATCATTTCATATAAGCATATTTTAAGTACATAATTATTTCCATATTCTTAAAGAAAACATTTTATTCTCCATCAAATATTTCCACCACAGTTCTATAGGAGAATGCATACAGACTTTTATGCGAGTTCAGTGAAAAACAACAGTGACTAAATTGCTATTTGGGTACTACTTAACATTATACAATGAAAAAAAAAAAAAGAGAGAGAATAGGGTCAATTTTTGACAATATTTAAGAGGAAATGGCAGTGAATTAGAACATTATTATTTACATTAAATTTAACACATCATTGTTAACAAGTTGTTTTAAACTGTTTCAGATAACTCCCCAAGAAGCTGAAGAGACCTTTGACTGTGACCATGAGGTTAACAATGTTTCTCTATTTTCAGAATAACATCTTGTGTGCTTGTATGTTTCTCATTCTATTTCAATCATTGTTTAGATGCAGCTGGTGGAAGAGCTTCATCTGGCGCGTTCTGAGAGGAGACTGGATGTGAACTTGGTAGAGAACTGTGGAGAGCTCACCTGCATGGACATTGACCCTCCAGAAGAGGGTGCCAGCACAATGCTAAGTAAAGTCACTTGTGAAAAAGTTCAAAATAACTTATTATTACTGGAATGTTGATATATTATATCCTAATAATGATAAAATATCCTACAATAGGCGCCTTGTTAAAAAGTTTATGTATTTGAATCCTGGCATCTTTGATGGATAGTTGTGCTTTGTGTCTGTTTCTGTGTTTACACCTGAAGATCAACATAAACAGGCCCTCCTCATAGTCCTGGATACAAATGTGCTGCTCAGCCACCTAGAGTTTGTGAAGAAGATCAGGTCACATGGTCTTGGGGGTAAGATAAAAAGAGAGGAAACTCTAGTCTTAAAGGAATAATTAAACGAAGTCACTAGCTCAATACTTTCAAACATTTGGAGAATAATGTTGGTACAGCCTTTTACTCTGAGCACCCCTCATTCCAGGATTAGGGTTTCCCACTTTGCTGATCCCATGGGTGGTGCTGCAGGAGCTGGATTATCTAAAGAGTGGTAAACTCTCCAGCAAAGTGGAGGACAAAGCCAGGCCAGCTGTCCACTACATCTACAGCTGCCTGAAAAACCAGGAGCCCAGACTCATGGGCCAGTCAATGCAGCAAGCCTCCCAAGCTGTCTGTGAGTAGTTCTTATCCTGAGATGCAAGTGATGTGCCTTTTACTGTATGTTTACTTTTTAAGAATTGTAAAAAGAAGCACACTTTTGTCAGATGGCAATAAAATAACTTGCAGGTACATTTCAATTTAAATAATAATAATAATAATATATATTTATTATATATTTAATTGAATAATAATAATAATAATAATAATAAATAAACTCATCATTCTTACAATCAACCTACCACACTGTATTAATTATTTTCTTTCTAGCAATTTTATTTGAAGGTCATGCTAAATAATTTTTTAACTTTTTTTTGGAGCTGGAAAAATTTTACCACTCATTATGGAAGTGTTGTTATTGTTAGCTGAAACAAAGACTATTCAAAATAAATTTTCATTAATTGAATGAAAGCTGAAATAAAATAAAATAGAAATATTAGATCCAAAACTTTAAAAAAATCTTATATGAAAATTAGAAATGTGGCATTGGCAACTAATTTAAATAAGTTCAAGTTGAAGTACTAAAATTACTAAAATTTAAATAAAAATAAATAATAGCTAAATAGAAATCAAATGACACATGACAATTTCATAATTAAATTTTATTATGCTACTTTTTTGAGCTGGAAAATTTTCCTGCTCAGCTGCATTATGGAAAAGTTGTTATTGTTGACTATGAAATGTTAATTGAATTAAAGCTGCAATAAAATAAAGGAAATATTAGATTAAAAACTTTAAAATCGTAAATGAATATTAGAAATGAAGAAATGTTGCCTTGACAAAAAAATTAAATAAAATAAGTTAAGTTGAATTACTAAAATGACAAACTAAAATTTTTTAATTTTTTAATTTTTTAAAAAATGAACAAATTAAAATGAAAACTAAAAATATATAAATAAACGCTAATTAAAAATATCAAGAAATATTATAATAGAATATAAATAGTACTAAAATAACACTGTAATATTAAACATATTTTCAAACCTCTAAAATGTAAAATAAATAAATATTAAGATAATATGTACGATTCCAAAATGGAGATAAAATATGTTTTAAATCGTAAATGGTTTTCTATAGGAATTGCGTACATTACAACACATCGCAAATAAATGAGTAACGCAGGCATTACCAAGAAATGCTGTATTACTGTAAATTGTGGTTAAGTCCAACACTGAAAGTATGTACTGTACTGTATGTACTGAACTGTTACTGTCATGGTAAACAGTGTTATTTTGGCCAGTATTAGCTCTCTAAAAGCATGTATGGATGCATACTTGGCATTTTGTTTTTAGGTTGCACCACTCCTTATCTGGCGTACTATTGTGTGTACTATGGATTGTATGACTTTGTCTTTTCTCTTCCTTAGGTGGACCTGGTATTGTAAATAATGATGACAGAGTGCTGCAGTGCTGTCTGCAGTACCAGGCTCTGTACCCAGAGGGAGTTCTAGTTCTTTGCACGTTAGTACATGCACTCATACCTCTGTTTCACCGCTAGGCATGTCTGCACTACATTATGGACATTATGAATCTGTTTGTGTATGATCTTTCTTGTCAATTGACATTAGCTAATAAAATGCAAGGAGGCCATGTGTTTGCTTTATCAATTAACATTATGTGATTTAATGATTATATTTCAGCCATTAGTGTCACCTTGAAGAATGTTCATATTAAAGGTAGAGGTTATTATTTCCTACTGTTTCAATTTATATTCTCTCTCTCTCACTCTCGTTTCTTTTTGTAGCAATGATAAGAACTTGTGCAGCAAGGCTCTGCTCAGTGGGGTGAAGGCCCTGAGTAAGGCAGACTTGGAAAAAGAGGTGGAGGGAACAAGATCTACAATCCTAAACTACTTTCATGCTCACCCCGCTGTGCCGCCCCCAGCTGGACCTGTAGAGAAAGGTCAGCTACTGATACTAGCGATATTAATATCACCATTTTTGCTTCATTAGTAGCATTTTTCTTAATGCTTTAGTTACAAAGGCCTGAGTAAAGTCATTTTTTTTTATGTAAACGAAACAGAGAAAGAAGGATTGCAGAAGAATGGATGGAGCAACGCAGTGGAGGAATGCCAGTTGAGTGAATGCGTGTCTTTGCTGGAATCCTGCCTCCAGGGGGCACTGTCTGAGGTGCTGGAGGAGGAGATGAAGGCAGCTTATGGAGACCTGTGGACTGAGGTACCACCAATGATATGTGACCATCATCCATAAATGTTATATGAAGTTAAACTTTAAAGCTGCTTTTCATTTATGTAAATGCATTAGTCATTTACATTAAGTCATTTCTGTAGTCATTAGTCATTTGCATTAGTCTAAAGTGTGACTCAGGGCTCAGATTCTTTTTTGACGTTCATCTGATATAGCCCCACTCTCTGTGACCTTATCTGTTTGTGTATGCAGATAGTGTACGTGAAGCCTCCATGGAGTCTGGAGGGGCTGCTCAAGTGTTTTAAGAAGCACTGGATCGCTGTCTTCGGAAGCATTATTAAGAGGAGCCTGCTCAGTTCTGTGGAGATGCTGAGTGACTGTCTCTGTTCAGGTATGTATGTCTCACTACTTTATTGTCATAGTTCGTAACTTCAAATTTAAATAAAATAATAAGAATTCTGTTCCACTCCACATTAGAATTCTCTTTTGCTATTGCTAAATTTTATTCCAATTTTAGAATTCTGTTGTCTTAGAACTCTGTTTTGTAATGTTTTAGAGATTTACTTTATTCAAAAATTCTATTTATTACTCTACCATTCAAAAATTTGGGTCAGTAAGACTTTGATTCAACAAGTATGCAATAAATTAATGTAACGTGACAGAATAGTTTATTTAAAATAAATGCTGTTCTTTTGAACTTTCTATTAATCAAAAAATGCTGGAAAAAAAAAATAATATTTCAGTTTCCACAAAAATAATAAGCAGAACAACTGTTTTCAACCTTTTTTAATGCTGAAAATTAATTTTTTTTTTAACTGCATTCAACTGCATTTTACAATATATTAAATTAGAAAACTCATACTGTTTTTACGTTATTTTTGATTTAGAAAATTCAGCCTTGATGAGCACGAGACTTCTTTCAATAACGTTTAAAAATCTTACCAAGTTTTTTTTTTTACTCATAATTACAAGTTTAATCATGCATTTATGACACATCTTTGTCAAAGTCATTTTTTTATTTTTTATTTGTTGGAATCTGAATTTTGTTGAATTTCAAAATCTCTGAGTTGTCAACTTAGAATTACAGTAATTTAAACATAATAGCAGTGGAATTCTATTCTATTCTATTCTATTCTGTTCTGTTCTATTCTGTCACTCTTTGTTTCGTCAAAGTGAATATTTAATTATTATCTCTCACATAAACTAGGCTAATTTTTATGTGAGAAAGGACAAACCATATATCTTAGAGCTGCTCTACCCAGTCCCCCTGCTGGCTGCTTGTATGTCCTTCAGTTGCTTATAATGTCATTAAATGTGTAAATTAAACACCAGTGTAATTGGTGTTTGTATGTATGTATGCAAATCTCTCAGTTTGTGGTTTTGATCCACACTCGTGCACACTCTCTTCTCAAGTTGTGTGTGTAGTTATGAGTTTGACCTCATTCTGCCAATCAGAGCTGCAGGAGTATGACTGTGCCTTTCTTCTCTGCTGCCTTTGGCCATGTGCCTAGCCCGACAGAGGGGAGGAAGGGAGTTTGTGCGGGAGTAGAGGGGTGGAAAAGTACCAGGGGCCTCCTGTTCTCGCCTAAATGTGATTTACTGCACTTTATGGAGTTGAGGGAGGGTCCTTCATTCATTTTGTGACTTTTGTTAGTGGGTTAGCGATGTGGCCGGAGAGGCGATGACCTTTTATAAGCGGGTCTCCTCCAACTTAGAGCTGTGGACACATTTGTGAACCTTTGTTTTCTGCCCACTTCTGACTTTTTAAGCTCCTCTCCTCACTTCTTTTCTTCAGCAGTGACCACAGGCCATTAGTGCCTCCAGAAATAAAGGAGATAATTAAAAAAAAAGATCATAAATACCTAGTAGGAGTAAAAAAAGATGGTATATATTGTGACACAGTAGTAATGTATCTCTGTTATATTATGTTGTGTCTGTGTGTAGACCGGTCCATAGAGCACAGATCTGTTCTCAGTGCCATGAGATTGGCTGCAGAGCTGCTGTCGGCACTGGCTGCCAGGTCTCAGTACAACGGTCATGTAGCTCATGCTCTCTCTACCCTTCATATGCTACAACAAAGACTACAGGTTGGTCTCATTAAGATTTAACAATTGATTATTTTTTCATTCTAATTACTCATAAATTGTATGTGTGTGTGTATGTGAGACAGTCTCCGAAAGCTCCAGTAGAGGATGATGACTCTAATAATGAGGATTCTCTAATGACAGAGATAGAGGAGGATGTTGCTCCACCTCCTCTGACATCCCATCAGGAAGTATGGGCATTGTTTGAGAGCATCTGGAACAACGTGTGTCAGATTAGGTGAGAGAGACCATGACAAAGAGAGAAATGTATTTATTTCAGCATGCAATACTTTCAAAAGTTTGGGGTTCATTTTTTCAACCCCTTAGCATTCTCTTTTGAATGGTATTTGTACCACGGGAATGCCTTTACATGTTAAAGACATGAAAAGTTTTATTTAGCATAGATGCTTTAAATTGATCAAAATTAACAATAAAGACATTAATAATGTTTCAAAACATTTGAATTTGAAATAGTTGCTGTTAAATACATACTTTCTATAAAATAATCCACACAAATATAAAGCAATATTAACATTAATAATGAAAAGAAATTCTTGAGCACCACATCAGCATTCACATCATTTCTGAAGGATCATGTGATACTGAAGTAGAATCTGAAAATTCAGACTTGCCATTACAGGGATAAATTACATTTTAAAGGTGCCCTAGAATTTAAAATTAAATTTACCTTGGCATAGTTAAATAACAAGTTCAGTACATGGAAATGACATACAGTGAGTCTCAAACTCCATTGTTTCCTCCTTCTTATATAAATCTCATTTGTTTAAAAGACCTCAGAAGAACAGGCGAATCTCAACATAACACCGACTGTTACGTAACAGTCGGGCTCATTAAAGGGATAGTTCACCCAAAAATGAAAATTTGAGGTTTATCTGCTTACCCCCAGTGCATCCAAGATGTAGGTGACATTTTTTCTTCAGTCGATCACAAATGATGATTTTTAACTGCAACCGCTGCCCTCTGTCATTCAAATAATTGCAGTAGATGGGAACTTCATCTATAAGAGTGAATAAACCTTGCTTAGACAAATCCAAATGAAACCCTGCGGCTCGTGACGACACATTAATGTCCTAAGACACGAAACGATCAGTTTGTGGGAGAAACCGAAAAGTATTTATATCATTTTTTACCTCTAATACACCACTATGTCCAACTGCGTTCATGACTCCTTTAGTGATGTCTGATCGCGCTCTGTCAACGGCAGTGATGTCTCGCGCATATACTTCAATGAGTGTCAGACATCACTGCCGTTGACAGAGCGCGATCAGACATCACTAAAGGAGTCATTAACGGAGTTGGACATAGTGGTGTATTAGAGGTAAAAAATGATATAAATACTTTTCGGTTTCTCTCACAAACCGATCGTTTCATGTTTTAGGACATTAATGTGTCGTCACGAGCCGCAGGGTTTCATTTGGATTTGTCTAAGCAAGGTTTATTCACTCTTATAGATGAAATTCCCATCTACTGCAATTATTTGAATGACAGAGGGCAGCGGTTGCAGTTAAAAATCATCATTTGTGATCGATCAAATTTTCAGTTTTGGGTGAACTATCCCTTTAATATGTACGCCACCAATATTTGCATATATGCCAGCCCATGTTCAAGGCATTACACAAGGGCAAGCCAGTATTAACATCTGGATCTGTGCACAGACAAGGTAAGCCAGCAAGAACAATAGTGAAAAATGGCAGATGGAGCGATAATAACTGACATGATCCATGATAACATGATATTTTTAGTGATATTTGTAAACTGTCTTTCTAAATGTTTCATTATCATGTTGCTAATGTACTGTTAAATGTGGTTAAAGTTACCATCGTTTCTTACTGTATTCACAGAGACAAGAGCTGTTGTTATTTTCATTATTAAACACTTGCAGTCTGTATAATTCATAAACACAACCGTTAGCCACGGAGCACAGCCTTAAACTCATTCAGAATCAAATGTAAACATCCAAATAAATACAATACTCACATAATCTGATGTATGGATGCAGCATGCATGACGAACACTTTGTAAAGATCCATTTTGAGGGTTATATAAGCTGTGTGAACTTTGTTTATGCAATGATAGAGTCGAGAGCTCTAGGGGGAATGGAGAGCGCGAGCAATTAAAGGGTCCGCAGCCTGAATCGGCGCATTTCTAATTATGCCCCAAAATAGGCAGTTAAAAAAATGTATTAGAAAAAATCTATGGGGTATTTTGAGCTGAAACTTCACAGACACATTCAGGGGATACCTTACTTATATTCCATCTTGTAAAAAAAAGTTCGATGGCACCTTTAAAAAATATTAAAAAGAAATGGTTGTTTAAAATCATCATAATATTTCACAACATTTTTGATGAAAGCCATTGTGATTTCTTTCAGACACATTAGAACATTAATTTTATGTATGCGTGTTTTGCATTCAATATAGGTTTCATAAACATGCTCTGCTAAAATAATTACCTTTTTAAAGAAATGCTGATCACGTTTTACTGAGGTTATCTACTGAGTCTGTACTGACAACAAACAAAACAGAAACTTCACTGCATTTCAGAGTTGTGTTTAATGTTTGTTTCTCTCTCTTCAGTTCGGCTTTGTTCTCTGCACTTCACTACACTCCAGGAACCACTGAGCCCAGCCTGCGATCTACCTCACCCCTGCCTCAGGACGCCCTCTCCTGCCTGCAAAGGCTCTCCACTGCACTGAAACAGCTTCTGGAGGCTCTTCAGAGGTACACACATGCTAGTAAACACACACACACACAAAGCTGTGCAGTCTAACAAGGTCTATTACCATTCTAGTCATGTGCCTCCTAAAAGAATTTTCTCAGTGTGTGTCCTTAGTCACCTGAGCATGTAGAGGACAGAGGTAGGTGTGTGTCACATGGGAAAAAGGGCGGGGGGGCAGTGTTTATCCTCATAATCGTCAGTACATACTCAATACCAAACCCTCCCCTGATCCTGTGTGAGTGTCTGTATGACTCACTTCCGTTGCTCTACATTCCTTTACGGCTCATAGCAGTAGGCAGATGGATTGTACTGTGACATGGCAATTTTTCCTCTAAATTAAGACCTCTGCATCTCGCGAGCAGAAACCGTGGTGCGTGTCATAGCTGTAGTTACACAGAGACTGCTCTTTATGTTGCAGTGTAATAGCAGACATGTCTTGCCTCGCTAGCATATTAATCTGCCTGCTTGTATAATTTACGGCATCTTAATAAATATAAATCTCTAATAAATAATAAGGTCTCTAATAAATCTGAACTCTGGGAATGTAGCATGTATGAACAACTTATTCTTGGGTTGTCAGAAAGCTGTGTTTTGAATGTCAGAAAGGTTAATGAAGTCAAGAAGTGAATTATTATTTTTGCACTATAAATTACTTTGTCTCAGTGCATTAAATGCTTTACTGTGAGGTTTTTGTTCAAAAGAGAGAGGAGTTGAAGCATACACATTATTCAGCACTGCAAATGAATGATTTGTCATATGAAACTTGTGCTGCATTGCCCGTCTAATTGATTATGTGCTCCTTTATTCTCACACAAAACACTATGCTTGTGCATCAGTGCATGAAAATTGATTTACACACCAGCTTGTTCATTTTTTTTCTAGACATTGACTTTAATTATGAAAGAGTGTTATTATGTTGTTTGTGTTTGGAGGAAGATGAACTTCCGAACTCAAGTGTGAGTTATTCAGTAATGCCTGGGTCAACGTCCTCCCTAAACTAAGTCAAGCACTTTGATCTTTTAAGTGTTCTGCTTCCCTGTTACATGATTAGATATAACCATAGGTATCATCTGTCTGACAGCAATGTCACCCTTTACCCATCATCCGTAAATACTTATTCACTCATCCTGATGACTGGTCATAGTGTTCATCTGAGATTCAGGTTTATTGCTTATCTTTTAGGTTTGTTTTGACTGTTTTTACTGCATTTTATTTTTTCTGCATTTAAGTCCACTCTTGTTCTCCATTGATTGTTTCTGAGAAAGCAGGATGACAAGGTTCGAAGGGAGATTAGGTGCTGTCTCCATGGATACAGCTAGACTCATTTTTATGTGCAGAAAGCAGACAGATGAGTCATCATAGCCAACACACGCACCCAAATGTGCAGCGCTATTCCTTTCCATCCCCCTGTGCCCCCGAATGAGGAAAAGCATGCATAATTCAGGCTTTCGTGCTGAAATAGCTTTTTCTTTCTGCTCCTTGCTTCATCCTGCCCCTTCAATTTCTCATTTCTTTTTCTCATCCTCCTCCCATCTAACTTCCTTTAGTGTCTATGCTGTTTTATTCTTGCGTTAAAGGGATAGTTCACCCAAAAATTAAAATTGTCATCTTTTACTCACCCTCAAGTTGTTCCAAATCTGTATGAATTTCTTTCTTCTGCTGAACACAAAAGAAGGTATTTTGAAGAATTTGGATAACCAAACAGTTGATGGACCCCATTGACTTCCATAGTATGGAAAAAAGTACTATGGAAATCAGTGGGGTCCATCAACTGTTTGGTTACTGACATTCTTAAATTTACACATTAAATTGATCAATGATACAAAAAAGATTTCTATTTCAAATAAATACTGTTCTTTTGAACTTTCTATTAATCATATTAAGCAGCACAAAATTCTGCTTTCTGGAATAAATTACATTTTGAAATTTCTGGAATAAATTACATTTTGAAATTTCTGGAATAAATTACATTTTGAAATTTCTGGAATAAATTATAATATATTATAAATAATATAATATTAAAATGTAAGACTTATATTTAATTGTAGTAATATTTTACAATATTACTGTATTTTTGATCAAATAAATGCAGCCATGGTGAGCATGACAAACTTCAAGCACATGTAGCACAGCTTTGTTATGTAGCTAATAGCTATGTTGTATATGTTACGTCTACTGCTGTTGCAGTTATCCTGTGTCCTCATCACTTACGTGCTTCAGACGCAGGATGTGTGAAACAGGATTCAGTCTTGGACATGTGCCATGTTTAAACGTCAATTCTCTCAGACACTGTCTAAATTTAGAGCATTTGTGTCTGTCCAATTTTCCCTCTTTTCAAACATCACACAGATTGTTAATGAGTAAATGTGGTGATTACTAATTTACAATTTTTGTGATCCAAACACAATTACAGGCACAGAAAATACTAGGAAACACTACCCTGCATATGATTGTCTGATAGATTTAATGATTCATCTGATACATTTATTCATTGTAATCTTAAGCTACTCTTTACTTGTGGTTAATATTAACTGTAGAAACGTGTTCTTGTACACTGATGCATTTTATCAGGCCATACCCACAAATTTTATACACAGTTCATGTTCTAGTAATTGCACAGATGGGATAGCTTCTGCCACCAAAACATATTCCTAGTATGTGTAAAGATACCTGGCAATAAAGCTCTGATTATGCCTGTTATAAGTGATAGTAAAATGTTCCCCTCCCACAGGCTGTTATCTGCAGACAGCAGTGTTCAGGATGCAGAGTCACTTCTCTCCTTCATTCAGTCCAGTGAGGTAAGAACAAAACTGCCACTAAAGGTCATATCCACCTTTTGATTAGTCACGCCCCATAGTTAAACGACACTTAGACTAAGAATGAAAATTCTGTCATTATTAAGCTGAATTTTCAGCAGCCATTATTACTGTCTTCAGTGTCACATGATGATCCTTCAGAAATTATACTAATATGCTGATTTGATGCTCAAGAAACATTTTATTATTATCTCTGTTAAAAACAGTTGTGCTGCTTAATGATTTTGTGGAAACTGTTATTAATTTTTTTTTAAGATTCTTAGATGAATAGAAATTTCAAAAGAACAGCATTTATTTGAAATATAAACTTTTTGTAATATTCTAAATATGTTTAGTTACTTTTGATCAGTTTAATGCATCTTTTCTGAATAAAAGTATAGTAACTTTACAATAAGGTCCTATTAGTTATTATTAGTTAATGCATTAACTAACAATAAGCAGTATATTTGTTACAGTACTTTTTTTTATTAATCTTTATTAACATTAGTTAATAAAATACAACTGTTTATTGTTTGTTCCATTTAATATTAACAGATTCAACTTTTGATTTTAATAATTTTTGATTGTTTTCATAGTTCATGTTAACTAACGTAGTTATCTGATGTTAACATATGAAACCTTATTGTAAAGTGTTACCAAAAGTATTGATTTATTACCATTACCATTTATCTTCTGATCAAATAACCACCAAGAGTTCAAAGATCAACTATACATGCAGCAGTACATGTTCTACAGTGATTATGCAGGACGTGTGCATTGAGCTGTACACTGTGTACTTTACATTAACAGGTGTGCTTTCTGCTTTTAGATTGCTGCTATGGAGCCACGTTTCACTGCCAGGGACCTGTTTGATTGCGTGTCTCAACAGGAATACCGGTTAGTTAAGCGTTATGAGAGATTGTGAGACTCATTAGCTTATCTGCGAGTCATACTCACAGCTTGTATTGCTTTCATTAACCCAGCTACGTGCATGATGTGGTTTGTTCTGTTCTAATCATTTTAACACCACCCACCTTCAGCAGAGAGGCATTTCAGCTGGAACTCAGCATTCTGTTCTCAGGTCAGCACTCGCTTTGGCAGGCCTCAGCAGCTATCTACTGTCTCGTAGGACCGTTGAGTTTCTGCTTTAAGGGTGTTATTGCATCATAAGCCTACCCAAACCTCAGAAGACAAGACAGTTCTGTGAATCCTTAACACCATGCCTGCCATCATCGCCTCTGTTCATTGTTTACATGTCGTTTTAAAATTCGATTTGGTGATCTGTTCAAAAGTTTGGGGCCAGTAAGTTTTTCTTTTTTTTTATTTTTTTTATATATATTTTTATTCAGCAAGAAAGCATTAAATTGATCAAAAATTACAGTAAGGACTTTTCAGTTGTTACAAAAATATTCAGCATATTCAACTGTTTTCAACTAATAACAATGACAAATGTTTCTTGAGCATCAAATCAGCATATTAGAATGATTTCTGAAGGATCATGTGACACTGAAGACTGGAGTAATGATGCCATCACAGGAATAAATTAGATTTTAAAATATATTAAAACTAGTGCTGTCAAATTGATTAATCATGATTAATTAAGGTTTTTATATATATATATATATATATATATATATATATATATATATATATATATATATATATATATATATATATATATATATATATATATATATATATATATATATAATTACAGTACAGTCCAAAAGTTTGGAACCACTAAGATTTTTAATGTTTTTAAAAGAAGTTTCGTCTGCTCACCAAGGCTACATTTATTTAATTAAAAATACAGTAAAAAACAGTAATATTGTGAAATATTATTACAATTTAAAATAACTGTGCACTATTTAAATATATTTCACAAAGTAATTTATTCCTGTGATGCAAAGCTGAATTTTCAGCATCATTACTCCAGTCTTCAGTGTCACATGATCCTTCATCCTTACTGTTTTTTACTGTATTTTTAATTAAATAAATGTAGCCTTGGTGAGCAGACAAAACTTCTTTTAAAAACATTAAAAATCTTAGTGGTTCCAAACTTTTGGACTGTACTGTATATATGTTTGTGTGTATAATAAATGTGTATACACACACACACACACACACACACACACACACACACACATATATATATATATATATATATATATATATATATATATATATATATATATATATATATATATATATATATATATATATATATATATATATATATATATATATATATATATATATATATATATATATATATATATATATATATATATATTATATATTATATATATATATATATTATATATTATATATATATATATATATTATATATTATATATATATATATATATTATATATATATATATATTATATATTATATATATATATATATATTATATATATATAATATATATTTACACAAACATTTGTTAGATGCGAATAATAATAAATGATTAATAATCGATTTGATAGCACTAATTAAAATTGCACTAAATGCAACATTGATGAGCATAAGAGACTTTTAAGAGAATAAGAGAATGATGTTACTGACCCTGAACTTTTGAAATGTAGTGTATTGTCAAATAAATTCTCTTTCAGCTAATGGTAAAAAGTTAATATACCTCAAGTGAATTTTAGTCAAGCTTCTGTACTAACTAAAAACCGGAAAAGTCCTGTGCGATCTTGCGTATATATGTGCACTGAGTTTAGGTCCTTATGTTGAATAGATCTAGCTCTGACATTGTGTTGCGCTCTGTGCAATAACTCTCACTAATGTGGCACCTGTGCAATAACAGGTTATGCTATAAACTGTCCTCTTGTGCACTCTAAATCACACTTTTGCACTGAGGAAGGCATTAATGATACATAGAGTGTATTTAATGATACATCACCTCTTCCCCCTGAGTCGTTAGCCAGAATACACATTCCTGGTAAAGATATTTCGCAATTTATTCCCAGCAGTTTACAAAGGTGTTTGTTGAACTTGTCCGAACTGGAAACTAGAACATACACATATTTGATTTTGTCACATATTTTGATGATGATGAAGCCCCAGGCTAATGAGTGCTACTGAAGGAGATACTAAATGGGAGGAGCTTAACACCTCAGGCTATTTGATGCTACGGTTTCTCGATAACCACAAAATTCCTGACTATACAGCCAAATTCTTTTGAATTAATAGTTCCCATGAAAGTAGGGGAGAAGGTTCAAATAACAACAAATAACATTCTAGTAGGCCTAAATTATTTGGTGGAACTTAGTGAGTTGATTAGTACACACCCCAATAACTACTAATCCTACTATAGTGAAAGTATGGCTTATGAATTTGTAATAACTGGATGCTCCAGAGCAAAGTCTTAATTACTAATTAATATTCACCATAATTAATTTTAATGATAAGTATTCACACAGTTTAAATCAAAGGTGCTAAAGAGGATGTTTTGTTTTATACATTTTTGCAATATTACTTGAAACTGTCTTTACTAACTGATATAAAACTATTTATTTATTAGGTGCACTGAAAGGAATAATATTAATATACATCATCTGTGCACGAGGTAGGGCATTAAAAACATCAGCCAATCGTTTACGCGATGATTGGCCCTCTGGCTTGTCAGTCACTGCCATTGACGTTCCTTGTGCGAGATGTGGCTGGCTGCGCGCTCCAGTAACTTTCCACACTCCACAGGCGCCGCATGCAGTGTTTTTGTCAGGAGACAGGAGTAACAACTGCAGATTATGAGTTACCTGCGGTGAGTCCGACATAATGAATCCACTAACACGACACAGCGAATGCCGGTGGTAAACACTCGTGTTCCAATACTCCTGCACGAGTTTTGGGAGGCGTTCCCTCTAAATGAGCTGTGAAGGACGGGGGTTGTTCTTACGCATGTGCTCATTTAAAAAATTCACTAACAGTCTTTGGTTTCTCAGTCGACGAAAAGATCCTCTTTAGCACCTTTAATTTTTTTATTGGGCCGTATTTGCATGTTCAAAAAAATTTGTCCTTTGTGTCATGTTCACTGTCACTTCCAGTTTCCTAATGTGTCTCTCATTTGTAATGATTTATTAATCAGGATTGCAAACTTTTCATGTGCTTGTCAAGGCTGTCTTCAGGGCCAGAGAAGACGTTCATTGATTAACCTTATCAGTCAAGTGTAGCTACACGCTCGCACACACATTTTTGGAACGGTTGACAGCTGATCTTTAGCTCACTTACCTCAGCTCAGTCAATGAGCTGTGACACCCAAGAACTCGGTGACCTCATTTCATGCGCTAATCCACGTGTGTCAAATGCATGCTTTAATGGGACTGACCAGTACTGTCAGGTACTGTATACTAATGCACAGAGACATAATGATCTGATCATGTGCCCAAACTGCGGTCTGGTCTCAATAAGTTTCTGTTCCAGGCTTTGCTTCGGCTACCTTGAACATTTCATAACTTTAGAAAGACATCAGTTGGGCTGTCATCCCATGAGATATTGATTTGTAGGCTAAAGATAATAATCTGTAATGGAAAACAACAGTATATGTTTTGTGAAGGGACAAAGATTGTTATTCATTGACTTTGCTCATGAACATCTTGTCTCTAGGTGCTAAATCTCTCAGTAGAGATTGATATCTAAGCAACCAGGCACCGCACTGACGCTGTCAACTCACAACGGCTGTGACGCTGCTGCAGCTTTTGTCTGATGTTCAGTGTTGCATGCTTGTTTTCAAGCGAGCCCCGTCACTGCGGTGTTATGTTCTGTTTTGTTGATTTAAGGATTGGCTTCAAAAAGCATACAATATGCTCTCTGGTTTTTCACTGCCGAATGGGAGCTGCCCACATGTTGCATGGTTGCCATGGCAGCACTGTTGTGAAGCGTATAATTGCAAGGCTAAAGGAATGGAGTCCTTTATGTGTTCACTACAAACAGCAACTGAGCCAACACTCCAACACTTTTTAGTGCATGAGATATATATATATATATATATATATATATATATATATATAGGACCCCTTTGCCTTCAGAACTGCCTTAATTCTTCATGGCTTAGATTCAACAAGGTGCTGGAGACTTCTCAGATTTTGGTCCAAATTGACATGATAGCATCACGCAGTTGCTGCAGATTTGTTGGCTGCACATCCATGATTCAAATCTCCCATTCCACCACATCCCAAAGGTGCTCTGTTGGATTGAGATCTGGTGACTGTGGAGGATATTTGAGTATCGTGAACTCATTGTCATGTTCAAGAAACCAGTTTGAGAATTGGCGTTTGGCGTGTTATCCTGCTGGAAGTAGCCATCAGAAGATAAGTACACTGTGGTCATAAAGGGATGGACATGGTCAGCAACTCCAGTTTAGGTTGTGGCATTTAAATGTTGCTCAGTTGGTAATAAGGAGTCCAAAGTTTGCCAAGAAATATCCTCCACCACCACCTGAACCATTGATACAGTGCAGGATGGATCCATACTTTCATGTTGTTTATGCCAGATTCTGACCCTACCATCTGAATGTCGCAGCAGAATTTGAGACTCATACCAGGCAATGTTATTCCAATCTTCTATTGTTCAGTTTTGGTGTCCCTGTGTAGCCTCAGTTTTCTGTTGTGACAAGACTGGCACCTATCCTATAGCCTATCTACTTCAAGGCTCGACGTGTTGTGCGTTCAGAGATGCTCTTCTGCAGACCTTGGTTGTAACGAGTGGTTATTTGAGTTACTGTTGCCTTTCTATCAGCTGGAACCAGTCTGGCCATTCTCCTCCAACCTCTGGCATCAACGAGGCATTTTTGCTCACATAATAGCCACTCACTGGATATTTTCTCTTTTGAACCATTCTCTATAAACCTTAGAGATTGTTATGCGTGAAAATCCCAGAAAATTAGCAGTTTCTGAAATACTCAGCCCGCCTGGCACCAACAACCATGCCATGTTCAAAGTCACTTAAATCACATTTCTTCCCTGTTCTGATGCTCAGTTTAAACTTCAGCAGACTGTTTTGACCATGTCTACATGCCTAAATGCACTGAGTTGCTGCCATGTGATTGGCTGAATAGATATTTGCGTTAACAAGCAGTTTAACAGGTGTAATAAAGTTGCCAGTTAATAAAGTTCCTTTGGAAACATTCCAGTAATTACATTTAAATGCATCGGTGTGAAAACAAACCTAGAAAGAGACGTGAGGATTTGGGGAGAAAAACAAGAGATTCTCAGTGCATTCTCAGTGCATTCCAAATTATTAATGGGATATATTGTGAATTAAATCAGGAGAGCTGACCACAAATGCGCAGTATATGTTGTCCTTTTTCATACTGTTTCAGTGTAATACAAAAGAAAAAAGAAAATAATCAAGAGGAAAAGAATTCAGCGACTGAAAAGAGCTCTTGCCATGTATATTATTGTTATGCCACATCACGTTAAAAAACCAAGTGTTACGTTATTCTCTTGAATTGGAGCTTCCCCAAACCGGAAGTGCCTCCCATAATCTAAAACGCAGTAGGCTCGTTAGGAAAAAAGTGGATATCTAACCAAGCTTTTCAGATGGCTCAACTGCATTGTCAGAACTGTAATTTTTGATGAAATGAGCAAAGACAACATTCCAAGTCCAGACCTGCTCTTCATTTCCACCATACCCTTCATTACCTAAACCAGCTCGGTGAGGGTTTGCACTGAGAAAAAAACAAATGCATGCATTCCTTCATTTTTTTTTCTCTTTCTTTCTTTCTTTCTTTCCTTTTTTGGTAGTTAGTTAAGTAACATCTATTGGGGAACAGTAACACAATATGCAAAACAAAGGCAACAAGCAGCAACATGTTGCAAGAAAGAGAGGGAGGAGATAGAGAATGAGACAGATAAAAAAACAATAATGGTCTTCATTCAAGTCAGTCATGAACCACAGTACCAGGAAGAGAGACCAGGCGGCCTGTGTGACTGGGACTCAGAGATTTCTACAAAATGCTTTTCCTTTCCCATGAACCACACTATTATTAAAAAATGAGAACAATTTTGTTTTAGTCAGTCAAGAATTTCCAGTAGATATATGAAGTTCATGGCACACTGGAGTGAGATTGCCTTGTATTAAAGAGGTCATGAATTGCTTTTTTATTCTATAATGTTGTTTATTCTGCAAAGTCATTTCTTCAGCCACCTTCTCTTGACCTCTTTCGCTTCCTGCATACGAGACATCCACTTCCTGTTTGTAACTTAAGGCAGTGTAGCGGAAGTGATCTTGTGTGAAATGAAACAGCAGGGACAATCAGGGACACTTCACAGCTGTTTACGCAGAACAAATCTTCACGCTTGCTATGCTTACCGTTCTGACCTTCATCCTTTCTGCTTCTATTTGTATCAGAGAAGAACAATGAAGAATGCTTTCCAATGTTCCAATGTTATCCTAATAGGAACAGTAAACTGTCATCATTTACTCACCTTAATGTCATAAGGGGTCAAACACTGAAGGTGTAATCAGGTGAAATTTGGCACACTGATAAAGGACAGTCCCAACATAAACCACAGCTAATTTGGAATCTCTAGCTCAATCTCTCTAGCGGCACCACCTGTCCAAAATTTCACTCATGTTTATGCTAATAACTTTTGAACTGTAAGAGCTAGAAATTAAATTCTTTGAAATTCTTTCTCTGATTCCTTAGCTTATGACGATTCGATTTGCACCCAATGACGTAATTCTCCGTCATAAAAAAAAATGCGAAAAAAACTACTTTTTCGAACTTATCCTAGACGGTTTGTCCAATTTTCACCAAAATTGGCTCGCATCATCTTAAGACCATGCTGGCAAAAAGTTATTAAAAGCTTTTCGATAACTCCAACCATCCTCGATAAATTTGTGAACAAATTTTACATAGCGCTTGCAAAAATAGATGTGAGGCTGTATTTCTGCAGCCCTTTTTTGTGATACCATTTCAACAAAGTCGATGGAATGAAGCCAAAAGACTCTAAGGCTGTATCTCTGCAACGATTTGCCATATTGACACCAAACTTTGCATGTGTTTTTGACACCTTACCGTGACCACACCACATCAGTTTGGACACAGCGCCAAATATTGGTCGAAAGTCATAAACCATTAAATCATATTACTAGTGATTGTATTCAATGCTTTTTCAGCCATTTTGCCTACAACCATCTTTAATTACTCATTGTTGCAGTGGGTCTGACTTTCCCAGCAATGGTCGATTGACTTATCATGCCTCCTTTGTGCTTGACCCCTTAATCGCTGCTTGCAGCTATATTTCTAAATGCTCTTATGTCACTGAAACAATGAACACACACACACACACTCATTCTTGTACATCTATCTTCGTGAGGACATTCACTGATACAATGCTAGCTCCTTACCCTAACCTTACCCATCAAAACTAAGTGCCTAACCTGAACCCTGACCCTTAGCCTAATTATAACCTTATCCCTACAACCAATTCTTGACCCTCAAACAGGTGTTTAAAGGGGTCTCAGAAAGTGAGGACTGGCCAAAATGTCCTCACTTTACTATCTTTGTCCTCACTCCTGTGGTCTAAAACTCACACCTGTCCTCACAAAGATAGTTGTACAAGTACACAGACTATTCATTATATACTCCCAGTCATATTACTCCAAACCTGCATTTGTCCAAAACAAAAAATATATTATAGAAAAATTTGCATACACAATAGAGAAGTCTCTAATGTGTGTCTGTTTGTCCTCAGGGAGAAGCTGTGTGTGGGTGGTGCGCAGCTGTCTGAGCTGTGTGCAAATCTAGATCACTGTGCTGCTGCTCTGAGCTCTTGGTCCTGATTTAACACCCCACTTTCCATGTTTGGACCCAGCCAACTGTCTACTTACTACTGGTCCTGACTCCTTTGAACCGACCTGGTTGTGGTAGCAGAGTCCTAATCTGCTGGAACCAAAGCCATACCAACCTACTGATCCTCTGTCCTTGCACCATTCTGTAGCAGAGTCAGTGTGTCAGTCACGTGACCCTGACACATTATGCAAAAGCATCTTGGCATCAAGGGCTAACAGTCTATATAGAGCAGAATTAATCAAGTTACACTGTTCTAATTCATGTTTTAGTTATAAGCTTCAATATATTTTTAATTCTATTAAATTATTTGGATTATTTATTTACCTTACTTTATAGGTAATGTGTCCCCTTCTGGGAAAAATAGACTGTTTTAATGATGATTGAAGAATTGTTATAGGTTTGTTGGTGGTTTTGGTGTTTTATACTGCATAGAAGAAGGTAGAATTTCGATATGTTACATTTCTGATGTGCTACCTTAAAAAAAAGTGGTTTCTTTCTGAAGTCCACAAGCTGTTGTGGTAACAGGTTATTATGTGTTCAGAGAGAAACAGGTATTATTGCTTCAAGACACTGTCTGACAGGACATTCAGTGCTCTGAGGTTCTCAGTAATTGGCGATTGCGACAGTGAGCCACGTGTTGAAAGCTAGTTTTCTTGAGCATCAGTCTAAGCACCCTTCTGGAAACTATCCTGAAATCCAGTCATTTGTTCCATGATTCTAAGGTACATTTTGTTACAAAATCAGTTGATTGCGATACTTCGACTGTTTACGTCTGATAAGCTGCTATCTTTTCTTTGTCTCATCATAAATCTTTAGTTCTGTCACTGCATATGCAATATCAGCACCAACATGAACCTCAGTAGTATTGTTTATGACATATTTTTTATTAATGATATTCTCTGATTTCATTTGGTCTAAGTTTTGATATTGTACTAATGTATTATATTGTGTATAGTTCAAAGAGAATATATATATTTTTTCCTTTACATCTATTTGCATTTTGATTAAAACATTTGATAATCAATGATGTGTCATCTTTTTTTGTCACATATAACCCAAGGATGTTAATCTGGGTTTCTGGTTTATAAGGCAGCACTGTGACATCACAGCTTGAGAGGCCTTACAGGATTATGGGAACAGTGATAATAATATCCGTCCTGAGATAACACCAATGTTCAATGACGTGAGCAAGATAATGACTATGTTCATAGGTCTTTGAGGTCAAAAGACATAATTACAATATTGACAAGAAAAAAGATTGGTAACACTTTACTTAAAGGATTAGTTCACTTTAAAATGAAACCACCTGTTTGAAGCTCAAAAAAGTGCATCCATCCATCCATCCATCATAAATGTACTCCATGTGGCTCTGGGGGGTTAATAAAAGCCTTCTGATGTGAAGTGATGCATTAGTGTAAGAAAAATATCCATATTTAACATGTTATAAAGTAAAATAACTAGCTTCCAACTAAACGAATTCTACTTGCATCTAAAGCATAACTTACACAACATAAAATGTACTGTCATGGCGTAGCTTAATACCAGTAGTATGTCGTGTAAGTTACGCTTTAGATGTAAAAAAAAAAAAAAAAAAAAAAGTGAAATAAAAAACCCTGTAAGGTCTAGACTCATTTACAAGATAAAATTTGTTTCACTTTAGCGCTGCATTTTTAGAAAGACATGAGGGCAACGGTCAAAAATGTCCAACTAGTGCATGCTTGCGTAGAAAAATATTGGAAAACAGTGCAGCGCAATGCAAAAACTCTCATATAGTGTCAAGTTCTTTTGGTAAATATTTAATACATCTTATGTCAGTTATTGAGATACTTCCTCCTTATCTCGGTAGAAGTCACGGGTAAGTACCAGAAGGTTATTGTAGTGACTTCATGACCATGACCGGAGTATTAAGTGCCAGAAAAGACCTATAATCCCTCCTCTAGACCCTGTGATTTTGGCCTACTTCCTGCCAGCACAACTAATGTGATTTGTCTAGGATTAAGACAGGTTAGCATTTGTGAATGAAGGAAGCAGGAGTGTGGAAGCAAGATTGTTTGATAAGAATCCAAGAATCAATCTGAGAAATAAATGGGCTGATAATTTATCCAATTTTCTTCTGCCTCATTTCCCTTGATCTGATCCTAAACCCACTTAATAAAGACTAGTGTAATCCTACCAGAATAATGTGACACAATGAAGTCAAACCAGAATTCCGTTCTTGAGGTAAAATGTGCAAAACATCTCAATGCACGATACAATTAAATGAGCACTACTCGATACAATACCAGCATTGTTTCTAGAGACACAAACAGAAATAATTTCACAGGCTGAAATGGTTTATTAGTAAGGAAATATCAGCTCATAACAAATGTAGTACAGAATTTTCTCAGCCAAATAAGTGAGGGAAAAAAACAAAACCAAAGAACCAAAAAACTCTTTTGTCGCTTCCAATTACTAAACACAGAAAATATTAAAAGGAGAATATATCAAGAAGGAAATGAGCATCGTCTCGTTTGAATCAGTCAAAAGAAATAGTAACAAAAGATCTAATGAGCTGGAGCATTGAAGCGTGGTTGACTATACGCATGTGAGTGTAACTAAACTGGCACTGGTTAAAGTTCATAACCTCATGGGTGTTTTGTGCCTGCTAGCTCATCCATCTTATCTATTGGTTACGTTGCAGTGTATCAAAAATATAAAAAAGGCCATCTTTAAAGATTGGTTCAGTAATCCTACGTCATGGCTAATGATACAAAAAGGAAAGCCATGTGTTTGAATGTTTTGTAAAATAAGGCTTTGTATAAGCATGGAGCTTCAAATGAAGTGAGCAAAAGAAAAAGAAAAAAAAGCAAACAAATTCAACCTGAATCGCTTCCTTAATGGGTTCAACCAATCAATCCTGTCTTCAACTCGCCAAAAATTAAGAAATTCAAAACTACTCAACTCAAAAAGGTACACTCAGTGTGCAATAAATGTTGGCATTCTTCTTAAAATGGAAAAAGAGAAACAACAATATATACAACAACAACAAAAAAAATAAAGTATGCAATATGCAAAGGCTTAATGTTGCTTTCAGCAACCCCCAACGGACCACCCCCACCCAAACACTGTAAGAAAAATCCGCCTCATGGGTGACTCCTGTGAAGAAGAACCCAACGAGACCACCCTCACGCCTCAAAAACCCACCCGCCCACCCTCCCGCATACATACAGGACATCACAAAGCACGATTACGTCACTAAGCCTGTTAGTTTGAGTGAGATAACCCCCCGCCCCCATTTGGTTTCCCAGCCCCTGGCTCTTAGGAATTGGTGAAGGCATCGGCACAGGGGCTCCACTCGTCTGTTTTAGGGTTGTAGGCTTCAACCGAGTTGAGGAAGTCGTTTCCATCGAAGCCACCAACAGCGTAGATGACATCATCGAGCACGGCCGCACCAGCATTGCTGCGTGGCGAGTACATGCTACCCAGCATCCTCCATTCGTTGCGGGCGGGGTCATACATTTCAACACAACGCAGAGCGTGAGAGCCATCGAAGCCGCCCACCACGAAGAGTTTACCTGAGAGAGGCAAAAAAAAAAAAAAAAAAAAAAAAAAGTAAATCAGTCACCTTCTACAAGCTTTATGGTCATATACTGGCAATTTGTCCTTGGCGTACCTTCATGGACAGCCACTCCAGCTCCTCTGCGGGCTATGTTCATTGGGGCAATGAGGGTCCAAGTGTTATTTTCTGGGTTGTAACGTTCCACACTGTTCAGACAGTTCCATGATTCTGCTCCTCCGATCACGTACATGAAGCCCTCCAACTCGCACACGGCAGCCTGGTGCCTCCCTGTAGATGCACGAAAATAACACTGAGAACCTTTTCTGCAGATCCATCTGGCTTTTTATCAGTGTAATCCCTGCTCTATGGTTAAATTGTGATCTCTTAAGTGCCCAAAACCCCTGTGGAAGCAATTATAGAGATATTTTTTGACGTCAACATGACTTACTGATGTTTAAAGGGGCACAGCTGGTCCAGGCCTTGCTCACGGGGTCAAAAACGTCACAGTTCTTCAGACCTTTCTGTCCGCAAGGATCTGATCCCCCAACAACGTACAGCTTGTTGTTCAGAGAGCAGACACCTGAAGAAAGCAAACCATAATTGATTAATCTAAACCTACTGTATTCTCTGTGTTGAATGGACAAATTCAAAATATCCCCAAGGGTTGCACAGATTCTGGCTAAAACCAGTAGGTAATCGTTTTCATGTTATGGTCCATTAACCAATATATGGTCAATATTAAAACGCTATAGTATTTTATCTAAATAAATGAAAAACCAACCATTAAAAAGTCATTTTAAATGCTACAAGTGAAGTTTTACCTGCATTGCAGCGATTGGTCCTGAGCTCTGGCACTTGAGTCCACTCGTCAGCAATGGGGTTGTACGTCTCCCCACAACTCAGTTCATCAGAATGGCCGTTGGACCCACCCATCACGTAAAGCTGACCCTGATTGGATAAAAACAAGTTATTTCACAGCACTTTCAAAGGCTGTACTTTTTAATACACATTTGACCATGTACACACCATGAGCACGGCCATCTGAAATCGAGCACGTGGAGTCCTCATTGGAGCAATGAAAGTCCAGCTGTCGGTCTTCATGTCGTAACATTCCACAGTCCTCAAACACTCCTCCCGATTGTAGCCTCCTGAATAACAGATCAGAGTTGCTTAATGAAAGCAAGTTTCAAGACATTCAAAAGTTTCTTTGTGCCGCTTACTAACCTGCGGCGATGAGTCGGCTGCTCAAAGCAGCGATGCCCAGGCCTGAGCGAGCATAGCGCATGGGGGCCAGCAGCTTTTCCGGTTCCTCCTCCAGCGGCTGGCCCTCGAAACTCAGACTCTTGGTCAGGCAAGGTGTGGCCGAGGGCGAGGCCTGGGGACTGCTACGCCCATGCAGAAATATTACGCACAGCATGCCGTTCAACACAGCCAGACACAGGTATGTATTGTCTGTGGAGAGAAAGAGGAAGAAGATAAATTGAAGGGACCGCAGACAAGTCTCAATTATCTGATGAAGACAACAAAGGTGCAAACGTACTGGTGGTCTTCTCAGAAGCTATGTATTTCCACTCTTGCTTGCAGGAATGTTTGGCAGATCCGGGGGAGAGGCTGCCAGAGGAGCTGGTGCTCAGCTGTCGGTGTACGTTCTCACGTAGGGGCTTCTTCTGCAAAGGCACAGTGCAGCTACAGACTCCGAGCCCATGGTCCACACACATACAACCGCACACAGTCCCAGACCCGTCTAGGCGTAAACCCGACTCAACAACTTATCAACTGCAGACTACATCAGGTTAAAGGAATATTCACGGTTCAATGAAACTTAAGCTCAGTCGACGGCATTTGCGGCATTATGTTGATTACCACAAAATATAATGAATTAAGGCTAATTTTCTTGCGGAAGCTAGATTTTTTACTTTATAAATTGTTAAATATGGATATTTTTCTTACGCAAAGGTATCGGTTCACTTCAGAAGGCCTTTATTAACCCCCCAGAGCTGTGTGGAGTATGTTTATAATGGATGGATGCACTTTCTTGAGCTTCATACTTGTTGGTCCCGTTCACTGCCATTAGAAAGCTAGGATGCATCTGGATATTTATTAATATAACTCCAATTGTGTTCATCAGAAAGAAGAAAGTCATTTACACCTAGGATGGCTTTAGGGTGAATAAAGCTTGGGGTAATTTTCACTTTAAAGTGAACTAATCCTGTAATTCTTCTGTTAAAACGTGTATTATTTGAGCTTTAGGGAGGTTTCAATATTCAAATTTACAGGAATTTTAGCCATTACTTTGTTTTTCGCTTCTCTTTTTGAAGAAATTAGTGGCAACAGAGTTGGATATAACTTTACGACGAAGATTAGTAATTTTTTTTTTCACATTAAAATCATGTTAACATGCATACTCTTTACATTTTAAGAATATACTAATGGAACAGTGAGAATTTTAACATTTACAAATTGGCCCTATTCACCTCCATTGTAAACTAATCACTTTTACCCATTTTTTCGCTTCTCTTTTTGGAAAAATTAGTGGAAATTAGTTGATAATCAAGATCATGCCACAAATTCTTTTGATTGTGCTTGTACTGAACCTTGGAATATACTTTTGACCTTATATCTACATTAATCTAATCCCAAAGTAAAGCCACACTATAAGCAGCACTAAAACCCAATCCACACACTCATCACGCACACACCGTGATCTCTTCAGCTCAAAACGCTCAGACTCAACAGCCCAGCACAACAAAGCAGCTGCTCTGCTAGCATTACACTTAAATTCAGCGTTCGCTACGGGCCTGCTGAGGTCCAGCCTGAGAAGAGCTCGGTGCTGGTTGTGTACCTGCACAAACTGGATGTGGTCATCCTCAGTGCCGAACACCTCAGCCTGCCCGTCAAGCAGGCTCCCATCAAGCAGCTTGTGATCAGCCGAATAATACAGCGTTTGCACCTGCAAAACACACAGGGACAACAGAACCCATGTGGCTGTCTCACTGACAACAGAGCACCCAACTACGTGGGTCAGGGAAGGAAGGAAAGTTAAGAAGGGGAGGGCCATAGTACTCGTTTGCTGCAAGATGCTGGTAAAAAAGCTTCTTTAAGAATATGAACACAGTGTTGCTGTGGATCATTTCGGGAAGATCTTCGGGACTTTTCACTGCACTGAAAACAGCAGAATGTGGATCACAATACTTTTTGCCACAAAGCATCTTGGGAACCTTCATTTGTCAACAAGTTTGGAGAAGGAAACAAACAAGCTTCATCAGTGCATGTTCAGCTGTTATCCTGCGGCCATCTTCTCAGCTGAGGGGGTTAGTCAAGTCAGACGTCATCACATAAACTCCAGTACAACACTGGTGGTTAGCGGTTTTCAACTTTTACAGCTCAAAAATGAGTCCCTCATTTTAAAAAAAATGAAAAAAAATATTGGATCGTCTTCAAGCTTAAAGAAGAGAATTCAAAACAAAATAAAATACAAAATTCAGTTCAAATAACTTAAAAAAAAATCTGTGTTAATTAAGGATGGGCATTTCAGTCTTTTTGTCTATGGGCACTCGACAGACTGAGTATATATGTGGCAACGCACAGTTGCACAGTTTTTTTACCATGAGTATCACATTTTCAAAGAGGTGTCTCAAGTTTTAAGCTGCCCTTGACTGACTGTGTGCTGACGCCAACTGATTAGGACCAGTTGGTAACAATGAAAATAAAAAAATATATATTTTTTTTCTTTCCTTTATTTTTTTTTTAATAATGAGGCAATTTGGGTGTAGCTATAGTAGCTTCTTGTAGTTTACTCAATTTTGATTGCTGGTACTTTTGCCCATCCCTGCTGGGAATGTGTCCAAAAGCATATTAAAAGGAACTAAAAACTGAGAGCGACTTGAGAACATCCTCTAAGCTGCATTCAGTTTCCACTTCCTTTTTTTTTTTGGATGAAACACATAATAGACGCCATCATGAAGCCGATGGCTCTCTTTATTTTCATCTGTACTTAATGAGTATTCAGGTGTATACTGTGTAAATGTAAAATGCCCTAGTGGCATTAACTATTCATATTTGTGTGTCAGTCATCTGAATATCCTGTAAGTGTGTGCATGAACAACTGTATGACATGCTTTGGTTTGCTTTGCTATAAGCAATGCATGCATATGTGAGTTAGGTGGACTTAAAATGTGAATGTCTTCAACTGTTTGATACTTGGAGATCTGAAATGTCATTTTAAGTTGTTTTTAAAAAAAGTGTACTGTTGGTGAGTGCATTTGATTAACAGACAGGAGCCTAGCACTCGTTTCACCACAGCTCCCTCTCGTTCTTTTGTTATTTTCTTTCATTCACTGACTCATTACCCTGGAGGGCCCCAGTCTTGGTTTCTTCAGTCTTGTGAGAATCCTGCTGATGTTTGCTCTAATAAACCTAAGGAGAGATAAATCAGTGGGGAGGAAGAACTGTTAGTGCTGGTTCCCAAAGAACACACACACTCACTCACACACTCACACACCTGCTTAGAGAAGAAAGAGATGTCATTTGGACGGCAACATGCCATGTCACTCTCTGCGAGCAGACAGAGTAGCTGCAGTTACTGCACAGTACTGAGCATTCAGGAGGCTTTTAGTTTGGCTCACCTGGACTAGGGTGTAACAGCCCCGTTCTGTACCTAAACGTATATTCTTAAAGGCGCGGGGTGATTTGTGGTTGAGGGGGAGAGGAAACAAAAATATATATATGGAAGGCAGAGAGAACAAACCCAACCGACCTCTACCGTTAAGATGGCTGGTGTGAACGGACCTGTTAAATCTGTGAATGGGATGAATTACGAGGGGGAAGAAGTGAGGGAACGGAGAGAGGAGCTCACAGTGGAGCGCAGTACTGACCTCCTCCATCAGTCGCTCCAGGGGTTCGCCATTTTCCCACAGGCTGCGTTGCACCCAGCCGATCACCTTGGAGTACAGCTTGCCGTTACTAGGCAAGGTCAAGTTATCCTCCAGCATCACCTCCAACTGTAAAGCGGACCAAAAGTCAGTGCGTGTTTAGCATAAGCGTGCAATCAAGAATAGTACATGACCCCAAGGATTAAAGGTCAGCTCACTTTAAGGCGTGGCAGCTTGAGGAAATCCTCTTGCTCAGACACGTCCAGAAGATGCTCCTGGATATAGCTGTCGATCTTGCCCAGCAGACGCCCGTCTCCCATACAGCTGGCAAAATTGCGATAGGAGATGGCACTCTGGGAATCCATCTTGGAAAGAAGGTAGTCACCACAGATCTGGGAGCAGGTACGAAAGAGTCAGTTAGGGCTTCATCTAAAGAGTAAACCTGTCGCAAATTCATAAACACATGCTTAATATACCTACCTGTTTTACTCTGTCCATTTTGAGCCGTTTGGCTGCAGAGTAAACCTCCTTAACCAGCTCTTTATCTGCCTTCAACCTGCAGAAAGCAACATTAAATATCAGAAATCGATGATCGCCACAATATTGCCATCTATGATTGGTTGATTGCATGTTGTGCCTCTCTTACTGAGCAGTGTAAGCGTAGTTGAGAAGGATCTCCACAGCCTCAGGGTCCAGATCCTCAAACTTCACATGAGAGATTCCATGAGGTTCCAGGTCGCTGTTAAAGATCTCAAACAGGTACGGACTGCAACAAGCCAGCACTGCCCGGTGAGCCATCAATTCATGGCCGCACACCTGCAAAGGTAAATGACCAAAGGTTAAGTCTATGATGGTATTGTTACAAAGAAATAGGTACCGTTTGTTTTAATTTACTAGCAGGAAGTAAATTGCATAACGTAAATTCAAATGTCATCGCCATGATGCTAGCATTAGCAATAGTAATGGCTTGGCAGCATCATTAAATACAAAAGCAAAAGGAAATTAACCTTGACAATTAACTATAAATCTCTTGTTAAAGCTTCCATTCACTCTTTGAATATTCTGAGCACAGAGGGTTTGGTTTTGTCGGTTAATGAAAGTCACACAGCTAAAGGCCATTCAAAGATCCAAGACCTGCGTATAATGAAACACACTCTTCCCTGAGTCATGTTTCAGCCTTCTCGTAATGACACTTAGAATAATAAGGTTCAAAAAGGGTGTGTTACCTGAAGTCTCACATCACAGAATTGTCCGTTCTTTCTAAGGGCGTTCATCTTGGCCACGGTGGAATCCAGGAAACTTTCGTCCTCGAAGATCAAATATCCGTTGGGAATCATTTTGGAATATAAGCCTTTGTGAAACAATAATATACTTGAGTCAATTTTATGATGATTTTACCTCAAAATATCTATCCCACACAGTGTCTCTTACATAAACATCACCCACGCACACAAAAAAAAAAAAAATACAATGTATCACTCATTTTAGCTGCTGGCTAAAAAGCCACCGTCTAAAATCACTATAAATCCATCCTATTTTGCACACATAACACTAAGCCTCATGTATAAGTCATGCGCTTACCTAATACCGAATGACGTTTGTCTGGGAGAGATAGATTACTTGGGAAAGCCGTAAAAAGGCACGAGTGAAGTAGAACCAGGAATGGGAGTGCCTTAGTCTTCCTTCACTTTGAAGTGGATGGAAAAGGCAATGCCAGGCAACCAGTGGGCACGGCAGGGGGTCAGAGGTGACTCAAACTCTCAGGCTTAGAGTGACTGCAATCAAGTCCTCGGGTGTCCCGTTGGCTATAGACTCAAACCTTTTCTATGTTGATCGTGCATTATAACCTGTAGGACAAATAACAAAACAAACAAACAAGGGTTTGTAATGAAGCCACATAGAGGAACACTGATCACATTTCTAGAACGTCGATGGCAACAACATCTAATACTGATGTGGAATAAACCAACGGAATTGAAAGGTTCACGCGACGCTCAAGGGAAGAGGCGCTGGCGATCGTGGAACGACCCAGCTTTGCGCTGCTGATCGCTTTCATGGTGTTAAACACGTGCCTTATTCGGGATCAGCCTTCACTTCTGCTGCACAGACAGTACAAATTAATCCGGATAGAATCAGTTTCATACAGACTTTATTCAAGAAGCTGCCTAAATCTCAGGACATGCTTTTCCAAGGCACTCATCAAGCCTCCCTTGGTCAGAACGTTTCTACAACACCCAACACCAATTCTCTCCATGTCCTTCCCCGTTAACCACATGGCTCTACCACACCCACATGCTTCCGGAAATTTCCAGAGGTCTTTCAAAGCCCTTTCAGACAGCAGATGGCCCAAGTTTAGGGGCGGAGGATGGTCACATAACCAAGAATTCACTCGGTCAGGAATTTTGATGGATTTATCACATTCCCACAATGGTGTGGCTTTAGCTTTGTGGGGATGGAAAAATGCTAAGCGAAAAACAAATGAGTTCCAGTTTGTGGAATCCTTGTGTTTTGCATGAAAACCTGCTGGTATTTTTCCACTCACGTCCTTTCATCCACTTCAGCCTCAGTCGGCGCAAATGCTCTGAGCAGGCAGTGGAGGTCTTTGGATAATCTGCTCATCTTTCTCTATCCTCCACAGGGGCTGTTTATTGAAAACAGCAATCAGAAAACTCTAGGCCTTAATTTACCTCATCATTGAGATGCTTCCTCTTGAAGATAAGTGGCATTGGAGAAACACTTTCAAGTAGAAGGATAAGTAAAAAGATGGAAGCATTAAATTATGATTTATTAGAAGGCCTGAAGCCATTCTTGTTTCAACTGTCTGATCTTCAACACTGAAGTTTATTCCACTAAATCTCACATCTAGAACTTAATCCAAACTTATTGCTTTAAAAAAATATTAAGAAATCTTAATAAAATAATTGAAGGGTCAACATAAGGTTGTTCACAATGAAGTGCAAGTATTTTTAAAATGTGTTTTAATATATTTATATATACACTTAGTTATTCTTTTATAGTTGTTGGGGAGTACACACCATTTTACAAGCTGAATTAACCTTGTCCTGTCAGTAAAAGGTCAAATGCCCTGATATTTTAATATATGTATTGATCTTCTTGACACAAATTTATGAGGGTCTGCAAACTGCTACTGTAACACTTAAAATATTTTAGGGCAATAAAAAAAAAAAAAAAAAAAAAAAAGTAATGTCATTGACCCTTAAAACGTGAAACTTTCCACTCATTGATAATTCTGAACTCCCCCGTTTCAAACTAGTGACCTTAATCTGAGAGCCGTTGGTCCACTTGGAGTGGAATCAGGAATTGATACTTTAAACCAGGGCATTTACGGGTCATACAACAGATAAAGCCAACGGTGACTTCGCAGCTTCAGATTGACTCACAAATCTGTTCATTGTGTGCTGACAACCACAGCATCCCTACACAATTACTGACAGAGCAGAGGGTGAACAGACAAAAAGACAGACCGATATTGAAATGCGTGGTGGCAGAAAAACACTTTGAAAGACCATTTTGTGCATATAATCTTTTTTTGTCCCCTCTGGCATGCAGAGAACAGCACGCTCAGTCAGTAAGCGTGGGACAGACAGCGAGGCGAGAGAGAAAGAGAAGAATGGGTTGAAACACACAGCAACAGTTGTTCTATTGACTCTGCAGAAGTACTCAACAGATAACCCAGATTGAGCAACAACTTAATGCATCGCAAAAAAAAAATAAAACTGAGGCTAACGAGAACATTGTGTTCCTTTTATGCAATTGTAGATAGTTCAACCCACTCTTAGTGTAGCCATGACCACAAGCAGCATATTATATACAATTATATTGTTCTCCGTCATGAGACCCCTTTCTTGCAACTTGCAAGTCACGCTTTCTCTCTGGGAACTTCGCCAGCTCTGAGAAAAAGGTGAACTACATTAGTCAGCGTCAGAAACACACAGGCTTGCTAACATTTAGATTTATTCATTTGCCAGAATTTCTATGTAAAGTGATTCACAGTAAATTTTACCAGGAATCAAGACCTTGGCACTGTTAAAGCTATACAAATAATAATGATGATGATGATTTTAAAGAATGGCTCTGGATGTCTAGAGTACCTAATTAGCTCCAACATGCATCTTTTACTGAGCCGACAAATCCCCAGATGTACCTTTGAGCTCATGAATGGTTGCACAACAGTGATAAACGCATGTAGAATCTGCATAAAATGCGTAGTAAGGGCATTGAGTGTGCAACTAAAGAAATAACATTATGGTCAAATGGTTGTGCAAGACCATAAGAGGCTGTGGAAGAAGCATGGTGAAAATGTAGATCATAAAATCATATTCAGATGTGCACTAAAGCTTGAGCTGCATTTCCAGGGGTTACATAACACCTGCCAAAATTTGCGATTTACTCCCTCTCAGCCTAAACTAAAACACACTGCTACTCTTTCCATAAACTCACAGGCAGCAGAAGAGCTTATGAAATATAAACTCCTAATTACAAAGATGGAAAGGACACACATTATGACTGTTTCATCATAATAATTACAGTTCAGTACTTTTGTAGAATTGTTTTTAATTTAATTTAGAGGTTGTTTTTTTTTTTTAAATTACTTTGTGAATGAATAGATTACATTCTGAGGGCAAAGGGCAGCAAAGCTGCTGGTTTTATCTTAGCTTCTTTATTTATATCTGCCCCTCTCTAATGAAATGCTAACCTTTATGGAGAAAGGTTAATGGGAGAACACAATTTAAGGGGTGAGCTAACAGAGCCACCGGCTGATCTCACACGGGAACAGGCTGAAAAATTGAATAATCCTTCACCACGTATGGAAAGAATGTTTGAAAGTGAGAGAGACAGAACACTGATTTTATTCACAGTGGTCGTCATAGAAAATGTCTGCCGGTGATTCACACTAATCACAACATACAATTGAGGAAAGGCAGTTAAACAGATAAGTAATTCTCTAAAAAGAAATAAAAATAATCACTATATACAAAAAGCAGCCCTTTATCTCTATTCTCTAAGAATCGATGTATCAAAATGCACAAGCAAAGGTTGTAGTTTAAGGAGCACAGCGTTTGCTGCATACATTTCCCTTACAAATGAAGCACTGCAGTGACAATTAGGTCATCCATAGGCAGATGTGGAGTTAAGGAACGGAAACGGCTTTATCAGAAGTGAAACTGCTGCTTCCTCTGACTTGTAAATGGGATTGTTAAATATGACTGGAGATTTTGTGTGTACAACACAGTAAATAAGATGTACAGTCTGGAACTCAATGTTAGGTTGTAGAAATTATCACAGATATGTAGCGAGAACATATATAGAGAGAATAATAATAATAATAATACCTACAACACCCATAACCAGACTAAAAGAAATTCCTCAGCATATTTCCATATATATCACTTAACCATATACTTTAAAAGGGATTGTTCACCCAGTTTTGCCTAACATCTCCTTTCATGTTCCACAGACGAAATTCAGTCAGGTTTGGAACAACATGAGGATGAGCAAATTACAGAATTTTATAAAATAAGACATCCATAAATGAATTATTTTAACTGCTGCTTCATAAAACAGTGTGAAGAATAATGTTTAAATAATTTAAATCTCTACAAATATACCTAGTTTACATACATTTTCAAAAATCTACGAAATGTATGAGACCAAATCTCAAATTTAATCAAATATCGAAGCAAGCTGCAAATGATTAAACATGCAATGACAAATTTCTTTGGTCACGCCCCATTACATTGACGAATCCTGATAGGCCAGAATGTATGATTCCGAGCGATACGATTGGCCAGATGAGGTGTCCATCAACACGCCTCGTATCCACGTTTCCCGCACAATGAAGCTTGCATCATACGGAGCCCTGAACATTTCTGAGCCCCTCGACCAAGCCTACAGTAAAATCCAAAACTAGGTCAGTAGGACCTGCTCGTTATTTTAACATCCTCCTGACCAAAGATCAACGTTGAGGTAAAATGTATGTTCTGCGACAAAATACACGAACACTGCTTTCATGAACCACACCGGCCACTCACTCTTTTTTTTTAACCTTGACAAATCGTCCCATTGGTTTTCATTAATTTCATTCATGTGTTCGTCGGCATTTAATGTTCTTTTTTATGAAGGATAAATAATTATTTAAATTTTAAAAATGGAAATAATATTAAAATTGTGAGTGGACAACATAATCAAGGTTATCATACACATGACAATAGCACAATCAAATTTTACAGCTAAATGTGAAAGTGTATGAAGCCTCTTTTCAGATTAGAACAAAATGACACGAATATAGTGGGTGTAAATGAAATACTTGTCCAATGTATAATAAATTGGAAGTGCAATATTTCAGAACCTGCAATACTAACGTTAACGTTACATCAATGGGTGACGTTACACATGCTGTAACTGTAAAACCGCCAGTTTATTTTGTAGGCCAATATTATTTACTTTATTTCGTTCATTTAATCGTTACTAATAATAGTATAATACATAACAGTTAATAATAAGCAGTCATTTATTTTAATAATCAGTGCTTCGTTACAGACTGACTTTATTTTCACAACTATTAAAACAATGTACAAATAATAATAATTAAAAAAAAAATCACGGTTTTCTGCGCCCTGCAAACATTGAACTCACGCGAGCGATTCTTCCTGATGAGAGCAACGCATGCATTTGCCGACTGCACAGCAGATTACAACGCGCCATATGGCAATCGCGTGAGTACATACAAATGTCTATACGTGTAGCACAAAATAACAACGTGGAAGCCAATCATTTTCAGTTGTAGATCTTAAAAAAATAAACACGTAGTATGAAAGAATCTTAGGAGGACATGAGGCATGAAGCTTCACACATTACTGATAAGATTGATTCTTACCCGATCTGTTTGATTGTAGACGATGGTAGACATATTTAAGGTCAATTAAAAGCTGTTGGTTGTGGATATTGCAAATGCAATAGATATGGCACGTTTCTGCGTCCGTACAACCCTGTCGTTCCGGGTCTAAAGACTGTTAGATCTGTGAACGAGCTTTGACAGCGACGCTGGAGCACGCGCTTAACAAAAGCCACGGAGCTGTATCACGCGTGACGTAACGCTAGAGCTCCGCCTGCGGAAAAGTACCGACATGCAGTGAGGTGAGGTCGGGAAAAACCGGCTAGTAAAACTAGTCTGGGTTGATATAACGTTTTTAAACTTTGGTAGAAATTGCTAGCGTTCACTGCATACATCTCATTTGCTTTAGGCATTTTGTGCTAGTTCTCACGCAGAGGGCGTTGTCCAATAGACTAGACGGCTAGACTAAAATTAAAGTGCTTAAAGTACTGAAAATCAAGACGAGGTTCTAAAACACACAAATTGACAATTCTATCTTATGTGAAAACTCATAAAATTTCAGTTAATTGTTTTTGTTCGCTCAGACACTTGTTTTCAATGAAGAACATACAGTTTTAACTTATAAAATTAATGATTATTATTTTTTTTAATTTATTGACACTACTAGTTTCAATGGATGAGGCCTTTCTATTGGTTTGAGAACCACATGCCTTTAAAATAAACATTTTCTGCATTTTCGTTTACACACCAAATATCAGTGATCATCGGATGGTTGTAATCTTTGCATGTGGTCACTGGTCAGTGCATAGGTCACAAATGAGAGAATGATGAGTATCCTGATTATGGCTTTTACATGTCGAGACCTCCAATACCCATATCAGATATTGCATTCCTTCATCTCCCCATGTGTAAAGAAGCTTAGCTTCTCCTGTGATGCAGGAGTGCATGACGTCAGAGCCAATTTTTTTTTCTCATTATCCTCTCTCTCCTGCACAGGTAAGACTCTCTGCCTTAGCCAGCATTGTAAATCTTAATTGGATTAATGGATCAGCGGCACGACTATAGACACATGAGCCCAAGGCAGTGCTAAGCTGCCCATTCTGTAACTGCCAGCCAGTGTAAAGCACTGACCACACAATGCCAGTAACAGTGGCTCTAGAAACATCCTGGCCTTTGTTGGCAAATCCTCGCCAACAAGTGAACTGACAAGCGATTGTCGACATGGGGATCAGGTTTTTTAAAAACAAAGTTGTAGGCATAACTGAAGGACAGGATTTAACTGGAGATCCTGTTTACATGTAAAGCCAATGTGGCCCTTTCAGGGGGCCAGATCAGTGTCCATCCAGTGGGCCAGAGACTGGACTTGTTCTCTTTGTTGAGATGTAATTATTGTAATTTGTGGCTATTTAAAATGACCCATTCCTAAGCAACATGACTGCTCAGTTGTCCAGAGTAATGCTGTTTTGCATCACACAATGCAGGATCTTAAAACATATTGTTTATATTTATTATATTATTTCAGATGCACACTGTAAAAGAAGTAACTGAATAGTTTTATATTGTTTTATATTTGAAATATATATCAAAAAGTTCAGTTCATAAAGGCTACCTCTATATGTTATATGTATGAATTTGGAATAATAAATCTAATCGCAAATATAGCGTTACATAATACATCTCTTATAGTTCATGAGAGCAGATATGAAGCATATGTAGCCCCCTCCTGAACTATATGAGACTGACGAGATTTGTAGTGTCAGGTTTGACCCAGCGTCATGTTCCTGTCCCCTCGAGTTTAAAACAGATACACGGCCAATCTGAATCCTCATGCTTAATTAGATCATTTAATCACATTGCGTGTGTGTGTGTGTGTGTGTGTGTGTGTGTGCGCACGTGGGTACTTGTGTGGTTAGCTCGTCTGAAATCCTCAGGCTCAGTCTACTGGCACAGATGTGTTCTGACAGCAGCAGTATTAATATTTCAGGTGAGAGGCAATGTCTCACAACTGCAACTAACACGTGAGAGGTCTCGGAAATCAGGGTTGCCAGGTCTGTGCAACAAAAGTAGCTCAATGGCCAGTCAAAAGTAGCCCAAAATCAGCACAATGTGATTTTCTGCATCGGTCGGCAGAATTCTCCACTGAATTTGTACGTCTGGGTGTGTTGTAGCACTGAAATCATACATACGGGGGGTGGAAATCCAAATTATTTACCCACGGCAACAACTTAAAAGTTGCCCAATTCTGCAGAAAAACTGCTGACTTGGCAACACTCTGGAGAATGTTCCTAGCAGGACTTGAATCAGCTCAGTGCTGAAAAAAACTCTGTTCAGCAGAAAGAATGATCTAAAAGGGAAGATAAAACCTATTCATGTCATTGTCATTTAGGCATGTGACAGTATAAAATTTTCATGTTGCGATTAATTGCGGAAGCTTTTATCACGGTATACGGCATTATCACAATATTGAAATAATTTGCAAAAAAAAGAACTCTTTTTGTAATAATTTAAATAAAAAACTATTTAAATACAATAATACAATACACAAAAAATATATAAAGTAAAATTTCCAATTGCAAAAGAGTTTGGCTATAAAGAACAACATGGTAACACTTTACAAAAAGGTCTCATTATTTAAAGCATTAACTAAGATTGAGCAAGAGCTACATTTGTTACAGAAAGTATTATTTTTTGTTAATGTTAAGAAATACAACTGATCTTTGTTAGTTTTATCTCAGGTCCATTAAATAAGTTCTTTTGATTTTAGTAATGTTATTAAACAGTAACTAAGAAATTAACATTAGCTAAGAATAATTAATGCTTTATAAATATTTTTCATTGACAGTTTGGTAATGAAGAATTAACATGTTAACTAATGAAGCCGTATGTCTCAAAGTTTTACTGAACAATTACAAATAATCAGAACATTTCTAATCATTCTAGCATGTTGTAGTCCAGATTAAAATATAAAAATGTTTAAGTCTGAAAATAAATAGCCTATTAAGTCTTTAAGTATTTGGTGCTGTGATGAACAACATTGAGATTACAAAAAAAATGAATGGTTGTTTGAAGTATTTTAAAAACTTCACTTGCGCAGTTGCTTTGTTTGCGGGGTTTCCGGGGTAACCGCTGCATTCTGCTGTTCCATCAGCGCCCTCGTTCTGCCATGTGCTTCTCATGAACTTTGGGCTTGAACTTTGTCCCTTTGACACAGAATACAGCAGTGTTGTGCATTTTATACGGTTGATGGGGAAAGTATTCTTAAATGCATTATAAAAATTTTAATAATTGGTAATATTGTGCAATATTGTGCATATTCATTATCGTGATATATCGCATTACCGAATATCGGCACATTTATTGTCATTATAGCATCTTAGATGTTTGAGTGTGATTTTTTTATTTTTTTTTATTTTATTTTTTTAACAAGAAAACTAGGTCACCGAGTGTACAGTATGAAGACATATAATACATAATTAATGCATGCTTACATACTCACTGTATACTGCACTGTACTGGCTTACCTGTTTTTGTATGGTTGAAGGAAATGATATCAGAAACTTTCTTTTGAGTAAATCAGGTGAGTTAAAAAGGATCCTGGGGAATTAAATTCTGTTTTTATTGAGTCATTTCTGTTGAATAAACCTTCAGGTTTTCCTCACAGGTTCATGGCTTACATTATTGTTGTTTTAACAACAATAATGTAAAGTCCTTTTTTTTTTTTTTTTTCCCTCCAAATTAACACAAGATAAAAACACTTTGGATGGTGTCCTAAATGGAACATAACTTTCCATGGTGCATTCATTAAAGACATCATCCATGTCTGTAATATCCCTATGGATATAAAAGCAGTTCATAACATGTTTTTAACAATCTACCTTAAGCACATCATCATAATACTCTTTAGTAACTAGTATTCTGTGTTCTTCATTACTCATACACCAACTGAATGAGCTATACCCATCGGTTAATTTAAAACACCACCTTTTTGACGCTAATACCACAAATAAATCAGCAATGAATTAAGAACTGTCCCTGATGTTTTACACCTTAAAATGGCTCATTAGACTTGTGAGTTGCATTCTGCCTGCTAGCATTTAACACTGCAGCCTGGACATTAATTCGGCAGCAGTCGTTATCTGACACATATATTGTTTATATTGAGCAGTTAAATGTAGCGCATCTAATTTCATTATTCTGCAGAGATGGTCATTATTCACTTGGGGTTTTATTGAAGATATCGCACAATAATCATAACAAAATGTAGAGTGTCAGTTTTGACTTATTGAAGAAAAAATAAACCGCTCACAATGAAATAAGATCTTAACATCATAATTGGCAAATGAACAACTTCTCTTTTTTTATAGTCTATAAAAATATAGCATTTATTTTTTTACTATTTCAAGTTCATATAGGATAAACAGCATATTTACTGTCTAGCCTTAAAGGTGTCATGATGCTATTTTAAAAGTTCATTATTATGAATATTGGGTGTAATAGAATAGGTTAGCATGCTTTAATGTTCAAAAAACACATTGTTGTACATTATAATATGTACATTGTAGCTCCTCTATTCTAAAATGCACTGATTTCTACAATGCCCCTCCTTCCGAAAAGCTCAGAGTGCTCTGATTGCACTGATTGACAGTGCATTGTGATTGGCCAAACACCTTAAGCATGTGTCACCATAATCACGAGCTTCAGCTTCCAAGGCTTCTAAAGCATTTGTAAACGCACAGTTAATAATAATGTTGTCAGTTTTACCGTATATCCGTTCGGGCCAGAGTCTGATTCTGAAAATGCAGATAATCAAGCCAATCGATCGGAACCAACTTCGCAAGCACGACTTAAGCAGAACGTTTCATAGTGGTAAGTAGTCTTTGTATATAGCCTGCATTGTACTCTCCCAGGTTCAGGATGCTGTCCTCTGTAAAATGCGCTCTGCACAAAGACTGCTGGTGCCAAAAGGGTGGAGGGACATGGCGTAGCTGGAAGAATGGAAGTCTGTGGCACAATTAGGTTAATGATTGACCAAGGCAGAGCTTTGAGGGATGATGGGCCATGGTGGAGCCGAAGGTGAAGTCGACACACCTTGGCGGAGCTGGTGAACTGGGAGCCCAAGACGGATCTGACTTGTTTGATGAAGTATGAGCTGAAGGGAGTCAGTGGGTACAGCAGAATAACTGTATGGCATAAGCAAAGGAGATGGGAGCCTGGGTGGGAGCATCATCAACAACACAGACTTGGTGATGGGTGATGAAACAGACTTGGTTCTGGGCAGCAGCATCAGCGATGAAAGAGACTTGGAACTGTATGATGAAGGGGACTTGGAACTGGACGACGAAGAAGCACCCAGTCAACAAACTCTTGAAATGTCCCCTGAGGGTCAGGCGCGCTTTCATTCCTGCCTGGAAAAGTAGTGCGTAGTGGACGAGGTGGAGAAGATCTAAGAAGTCCTGTGTGTGTTCCATGAGGGACCAATCCCCCTGTGAGAGGAGGAGAATTTGTACTGCCACTAGAACCATTTTCTTTGGTTCTGTCTTTCTGTCATGGTTTAGCTGACACACAGAGATGAGGTGAGCAGGATCTATTTGCAGCAGTCACTTTTAATTTACAAACTCAATTAACAAAGGTTCTTAGGATTTAAAAAAAAACAAATGGATGAGACAAAGACGGAACAAATACTAACAGAAAACAGGCTCAATATATACTAACACAAATCAATGAATGAAACAAGAGACAGGTGCAGTGCAATTAATAAAACGATGAATAACCATGGTTACAAAAGCTTACAAAGGACAGAGTCCGATAAGATCAGCATGCACCCCCATGCTTTAATATGTTATATTTGCTGCGTTTGTTGAATGCAGAAATTCATAAAGCCTTTGTGTGTTTCCGCCCGACAAAAAGAAAAGGACCTTTGCAGAGGTGATTTTTCTCAAACTAGAAATCGTTTGAGTAATCTGCAGTAGTACTGAATACATGCTCTTTTCAGGCTGAGCTGATTTGATTGCACTATGGAGGATTCAATCTGCAGCTACTGCTGCTCCCTCAAGACAATACCTTCCCCTTCAGGAATACTGCAGTGAAACATTGTGTTTGTGTGTCTGCTGAATTTAGTCTCTCTGCTTTCTCTCTGTCTCACTACTACAGGAAGTGATTGTGCTATATTACATTTGCTTGCCCAATTGAGGTGATGCTGCATTGCTGAAATTGTAGAAACTTGTTATGTGTAGAAATGGTTGGCTTCATAGGCAGTATAGCGCTAGGAAGACAATGTTTTAGTAAATGTCTTCATCTGGTTGGAATTTGCAGATGATATTTTTATCCAAATTATCAATTTCTTCAGCAAAATAAGCATTGTAATCACTAAATATTTGTTGTTTCTAGAGCTGTAATTTGTTTAGGGTTATTAGACATTAAATTGCAGTCCCTTGTCAGTCTGTTTGCAATGTCTTTTTAAATATACTCTAAAACAATTGACGGAATTATAATTAATGTGACATTAAAACAGTCATATATACGTTTGGCTACACTACTTTGCAAATCGTCTGGAAAAATGTAGCTTGTTACATGTTACAACTACTGTAGTGGTGCTGAAAGTTTTACTTAATATTCCTCAACCTCCATAGCCAACAGTACAACTGTCTGTTTAGTCATTCACTGACTGGGAAGCAGTTCATCTTCCTTCTGATTCAGACAGATTCTGTATCTGTGTTTCTCCCTCTTTTGTGGTTATTTGTCTAGTTTATTGTGTCCACCTTCCCTCAGATGCCCTTGGTCCAGCCAGCATTCTTGTTCTACTCAACCCCTCCCTTTTCCATTGACCGTGGTAAGTAGGTCAGAAATTTGCTCACACACTTTAGATCTGTGCTGCTCGTTGTTGGCCTTGAGCCACCAGACATATTTACTTTACCAGACCACTATAGTAGTATTAGAGAACCTTCACTAACAAAATGTGAAGATGTCTGATTCCCAACAAGAGCTCCATATATCCATGACGATAAGACTTTATTTTTTTGCTATTTAGATTTAGTTCTGCTCATTAAGTCGGAGAACACAGCCACCAGCCTACAAACTCTCTCGCCTGGCATCTTTATTCTTCGTGTACTTTCTCCCTCTTTCTTTCCACATTCACTCACTCACTCACCCACTCACCCCTTTTGTGGATGTTCCCTGTTGTTTTTGAACTACTTGAACTTGAAATTCATTAACGTTAACATGACAGTATCATTAAATGCCCATCATGGGATTTTTCAAAGGATTCATTAATCATTTAACTCTTATTACATTTCTCCATTCACATGTCCCAACATGACAGGATTTTGTTCATAATTATGTATTTTCATATTTACCATACTGACACAGCTATGAGATTATGTTGGTTTGCAATTCCTATTCGTCTTAGCTAGTGTTAATGTTTTGCAGTTTTTCTTATAAAAAATAATTTATACATTTCTCAATATTTTGTCATGTTGTATTCATTAATTCTGCCTAAAATGGCATCTAATTTTAGTCAACAAAACATTTTAATTGACTAAAATTGCATAAAGAAGCCAAGTATTCAGACAGTTTATATATTATTGATGCAGTATTATATTATATATTAGTGAACATCGCTTCGATATTGTTGATTAAATTAAATCCTTCAATAAAACCTTTTGGTCAATAATTTTGTAACAAGTTTAAAACAAGCCCCAGAAATGGCATTTTTGAGAAAACAATAAGTGACATTTGGCTATAGTGACATGCTTCATCTTTAAAGAACAAATGTAACTCATGTTACACGATCTAAGCCCTATTGTCCCTTTTCTAAATTCTTAGAAGACTGACAAAGCCTTGGATTATTCTTTGAATATTTGTTTGTTCAAATCTCAGTGGTATGTTCAGATTTCATGTCCAATTGAATGGTGTCTAAATCAGTGTTTAAATCAACCCTTAGACCAAATTGGCTCTCCTGTGTTTAAAGCAAACTGCACTAAGTCAATCAAACCAAGGCTGATAGAAGAAATTGCACACTCAGGGAAACTAGGAATCAAAAGCCCATCCATTGGACACACTTGCACTTGTGATCACACATTTACGCAATATGTTACAGCATTGGCCAAGTCCTATCAAACCAGATAAATCAATGTTCAATAGGAGGAACGTCCATTTCTATGGTTACCCAATATAGACCTCATTCCCTGAAAGGGTCACCTCTGACAGGGTGAGGTTAGATCATGTGGTGAGTGGTTATGTAATTCAGGATTCCATTTGCATAAACACAGGAAATGCTTTATCAAATGTGGATTGGCATTCCATTGCCTGGAGTAGGAGTACATTCATTTAGAACACTGATTCAAAGAAATGCATAACATACTGTATATTTCATAAGCACATATTTTATTAAGCTAAAGCCACCACATTGTATCAGCATTCATTTTAAAACACTGGAAGAGCAATAACATACCGTAAATGCAATCATAATTCTAACAAAATATAAAATAGCAAATGGAAATGGGCAACATACATCCATTGAAAAAAAGCTAATGCGCCAATGTAAATGTAAATGAAAATCTGTATAATCATTTTCTGCTGTCCCATCATGTGGCAGTTAGTAGGCACTTCTCTTAAAGCAATTTCACCACTTCTCTCCTTTAAATGAATCCTATCCCTGAACATTCACTTGATATGAGATTCTCTAAATTAGCTTATGTCTGTGAATAGATGTAGTTTAGTGAGTTGAAAATGGAGAAAGAAATAATAGCTGTACTCTTCAATAGTCCTGAATTTTGATGAAGAGCGAGGCTACACTAAAATGCATTCTGGTCTTTTACTGTTATTATTCAGGCCCTGTTCAATTGCACACCCTTGCCAAAGAACAAGGAAGTTGGCAGTTGAAACCAACTAGGTAGTTGCTTGCTGGCAAAACAAAAACAAAAGTTGTTTTTCCTTTTTTTATACATTGTAAATCACATTATTCTTCAACAAGCAGCACAATTTATATATGTATTTAGATAAAATGCATGTTCATAAATCGTGAACCACTGAATTTTAATATTTACACTGTGTCCTAGCATGGGTTGACATGATGAAGCAGCAAGCAATAAAAGTTCCTCCATGTAAATTGATGTAGTGGGTTGCCCCGCCTACAATGAAATCTCATTGGTCCAAAATCCTCATATATATACATTAAACATCAAATATCTTATGACCGCTGTGGTTGTCAGCAGTTTTGCAGTCATATAAATTGCTTGTTGCCTCCTGGTTAGGACATAGTGTTCTAATTCTAATTCTAAGTACAGTAATAATAATAATGTTTGCCTTTATAAAACCTACAAAGTACTTAAAATACACTGAAAGTAGTTTTAAAGAGTTTTAAATGGTACTTTCAATGACTAATTCTGTCATGAGATTTGTGGCCTTCGTGCATGACCCAGCATTCAAGGGCATCAGCTGATCTCATACAGGTAATGTAAACATTAAAAAGCAAACAGGTAATGGATCAGTGTAACTGTAGCAGAGTTATGAATGAGACCTAAAGTCTGGAACTGCTTAAAGCCTGCGGCTCAGAGTAATCTCTGTGAGTCCCATCAACACGTGAGTCCCTTTGACTGATCTAGCTCCAGTCTAACAGCAAATAGTGGGCACTGTGTCAATAAAGAGTTTAACTTTTAACCAGAATTCGACTAGTTGAGGGACTGCCACGTGTCCGTGACCCCTTATATCTCCTGTCGAGTCAGGGGAACTTGTGAGTTTGATAGGTACATGCACTGATGCCAAACTACCTGTGACTGGATGAGTGCTGCGGAACCGTGTTTTAGCTATGAAAAGCTTGTTTATTTGCTTAAAAGCTTTTTGAATATGTAAAGCTACTTCTTTGAAAAAGGACCAGAAAAATGGAGCAGTCTGGCCCTTGTATGAATGTCCGTACTTCTGTTTATGAATGCACTGCTCATTGTAGTAGTATCGGATATCTGAACAAGATAAATTCTCATGCTCCCATGATCATATTACGTGCTTTCTGAGAACTGAATAACACGACTTACTAGAGATGAAAATTTATTGTTCTTAATTTTATTGACATGGTAGACTATGTGGGATTCAGATATTTACATTTAATATCTGCAATAAAAGAACTAAACCTGGAAGTAACATTTTTTTTTTTTTTTTTTTTTGATTTTGAAAAAAAAAATGTAAGACAAAGAAACACTGTGTAAACTGAAATTATATGTCCCCCTTCAGTGACCTAACTAGTAAAACATTTGAAAATATTTATATCTCAGATTTTGTACTATTACTAGTAGCAATGATGACATGCCAAACAGTAGGAAAAAAAGCAAAAAAAAAAGCAAAAAGTTAGTACTTAGACTTTTGGACCTCACTGTTCATTGTTTTACTGGATTGTTTTAAAAAGATAATGGCACTCAGTAGTTGTTTGCATTTGCACATGCTCAGTAAGTGCAGGCAGGCATTATAGGCAATCAATGTGCTGTTATCTCCTTTAGTATTAGTGACTCTCTTTAAGCTGAGCTAACCCAGCTTTATCATATGAAAATAACTTCATCTCCCTCTCTCTTTCTCGCTCAGTGGAAAGTTATTTTTTCTCAGATGTTAAAGTACTGTTAAAATTTAATTTCAAGTAGAAGAGGAATTTTAAATAATGTATGTATGCAGCCTCCTTTGACCATGATTAACCCAAATCTAGTTCAGTGCTTTGTTATGTCTATCTCCACAGTCTGTGTTGCAAAAACAAAGCATATTTCTTGGAACACACTGACTACACTCACATTTCCTTGTTATTGCCTCAGAATGCTGGTGTAGGTGTTATCTGTTGTTGTTTTGCAGTGCTGATATGTGAAAATCTACCCTCAGCTTCTTCATGGTCTTGCTGCCTTTCCCTTTGCTACCCACATGTGCTCCAAGGTGCCATTATGACTTCCTCACATGCTAATACCAAGCAATATGGCATGTAATTTACATATACGTCAAGATGGAAAAGTCAGTTAGACAGACAGATATTCTGAGACAGGGTTGTGTTCTTGCCTTCAGGAAAAGAATCACATGGTGGAGCTCTTGAAGGCCATGTGCTGACTGCTGCTCACACTCAGAATACAAATACAGCACGCATAAAATTCACAGATGCATTAAAAGACACGCACACAAAGTCACTTTACCAAGGACAAAAAGGATAGGCCAGAAATTAGTTATGAATTGTTAGATATTTACAAATAATTATAAAATTACTGCATTCCCTAAAATTTTACAGTGAAGATTCAGCTGACTTTCTTTGTATCGAAAGAATTAACTTGGACAGTCTATAGATTATGTGCTGTTAACCAATTCTAGTGAATTGCATTAAGTGGATACAAGAAGGTTAGCTGAATGTCCACTGTAAAATTTCAGAGAATGCTGTAAATTTACCATTACATGTAAATATCTCTTCATGTCAAGCAGATCCAAAGGAAATCAAGAAATTAAGTAGGGAAAAAGAAACAAGTGACTGAGAGAATTCTTTTAAAGAATTGAGGGCTTAACCAAAAAGGAGGGTGAGAAAGTGCCTCAAAAGTAGAAAAAAAAGAGTTTATTCAAGGACACATGAGAAAAGAAAGAGGTTGAGTTAATCAATGTCAGTCCTCTCTTTTGTCAAGATGTTCAGCTTTTAAATGGACCCAGTTTTGGGCTTTATGTTGTTCTATTAAACATTAAGCCAATTCATGCTGGGAGAATCTCAACCTGCTGTTTGTATTTCAGACATATAGTGCTGCCAGAGGACATCTGCACCAGTTCTGCACAGTCTCACACATACACACAGCAGCCAGTACTTCTTGGACTTCATACTGAGTAAACTTAACCCGCACTTTACACAAACCAGTTAATATCATTAGATTTCAAGGTGCCCTAGAACTTTTTTTAAAAAAAAGTTTAAGGTGTCCCCTGAATATGTCTGTGAAGTTTCAGCTCAAAATACCCAATAGATTTTTTTTTATTCATTTTTTAACTGCCTATTTTGGGGCATCATTATAAATGAGCCGATTCAGGGCTACTGGCCCTTTAATTCTAGTGCTCCATGCCCACGGAGCTCGTGCTTGCCTTGAACAGTGCATAAACAAAGTTTATGCATCGGATTATGTGAGTATTGTATACTTTTAACGTTATATTGTTTACATTTGATTCTGAATGAATTTGAGGCTGTGCTCTGTGGCTAACGGCTAATGCTACACTGTTGGAGAGATTTATAAAGAATGAAGTTGTGTTTATGCATTATACGGACTGCAAGTGTTAAAAAATGAAAATAGCGACGGCTCTTGTCTCTGTGAATACAGTAAGAAACGATGGTAACTTTAACAACATTTAACAGTACATTAGCAACATGCTAACGAAACATTTAGAAAGACAATTTACAAATATCACTAAAAATATCATGATTTCATGGATCATGTCAGTTATTATTGCTCCATCTGCCATTTTTCGCTATTGTTCTTGCTTGCTTACCTAGTCTGTTGATTCAGCTGTGCACAGATCCAGACGTTCTGCCCTTGTCTAATGCCTTTCATAAAGTTGGGAACGTGGGCTGGCATATGCAAATATTGGGGGCGTACATATAAATGATCCCGACTGTTACGTAACAGTTGTTATGTTGAGATTCGCCTGTTCTTCGGAGGTCTTTTAAACAAATGAGATTTATATAAGAAGAAGGAAACAATGGAGTTTGAGACTCACTGTATGTCATTTCCATGTACTGAACTCTTGTTATTTGACTATGCCAAGATAAATTAAATTTTTAATTCGAGGCCACCTTTAAAGCTAAATTATATGGAAGCTTTTCAGGTGATGAAACGCTTCAAATGTCCTCACAAGTCAGTTTTCGATTTGATTTTCAAGTACAGAAAATCCTTTAACTTTTCAGTCATCGGAGGATCTAAATTTGTATAGGGTTTCAAAAGAAGTAATTCTGTCTAAAGACATTTCACATGATTTCTATTTACTCTGATAATGAGTGACCTCAATTTGATAAAGACTTTTTATCCAAACACATCGTCTCTGCTTACAGTAAAAACATGTGACTCTAATCTATAAAAAAACAGAGTTAATCAGTGAAGATCATGTTCTGTATGCTTGTGTTGTAAATACCGTGTGATCCACAGACACTTGTTAAGGAAACGGTATCTCTTTCCCAGGTTGTTTGTTCCTTGTGCTCCATCCCTTGTAGTGTGAGTCTGGTGAAAACAGTGTTGTTCCCACATATGCAGAGTTCCTGTTTGACATTCCAGTCTGCGACAGGGGATGGACTCACAAACATGGTCACCCAATCAGTACCTGGACACATGCTGAACCTGGAGTCTTATGCAATGTATGAGCCTGGAGAAGGTACTTCAGTTTGCACCTCTACTTTGATCAATGAAGAATGTGGGTTCCCAAATTTTTTCTCAACTGAACCCCTTTGGCCTAAAATTTAAATGTAAATAGTCATGTAATCATTTATCTGTTGCCAGTTAATAGTCACACGACATGCAGGTAGACAAAATATTTCATTGCAATATGCTAGCCTTGTGACTACTGTTTGCAAAACGATAGAAATTGTGTGCATCCATGAGTACTGCTGCATTGATTCAAATCACAGTTATAGCTTTCATTCAGCTGAAAAAGGCCACAGCCCAGTGAACACAACACGGCCAATCTTTGCTCTTCCCTTCCCCCCACTCACTTTGTAAATCAGCACATCACGCTCTTCCTCACATCACATCCAGGTTATGTAACACTGTTTCCTAGTTACCCTGGAGACAGAGGCTGCCCCCCCTTTCACCTCAGTGCCAGCCGTCCGCCGTCTCCTGTCGGAATGGGAGGGTAGACAGCGGGAATTCATAAGGAGATTGATTGGTTGTTGTGTTCGCATGTGTATTAAAGGAGGAATACAGATGAGCAGATAGTATTAAGAATAAGAATTATCGTACAGTGACAGCGCGATTAGGCTTTTGTGCAATTGAAATGGCAAACACAAAGAAGCAGCGGGCATATGATAACAACCATGACTGTTTGAGGATGTTGTGGCCTTGCTAGATAAAGATTGTGGAATTTGTTTGCGCCTGTTTGTCGAAGTAGATCCCATTTTCATCTTTATACTGTTTATTTGGGTATATAATGGACCATGGGAATTTGATCAGTCTTCCTCCAATATTAGCTAAACAAAATAAACTCATGTAATATGTGTAAACTGCATATATAATTTACAAAATGCCGAGTTGCTGCCATAAATCCTTCTATTGGTCTCTGCTTACTTGCACTCTAATGAACTCATTTCATTACAGACATTTTAATGAGTGCCTCTTAAGGATAATATAAAAGCCATAATGTTTTATTCATCACTAACACTTCATTATCTATAACCACTGCACTGCTTGCAATTTGCAGCTGTTTATGACTTGCTATTAAAACATTTATGCAATTTTCCACATATGAGTTTTTAACCTTTTAAATTCCACTTCTTCCTAGTATCTGTTTGAAAATAAGTTCATTAAAAATAATTTAATTTATTATTTATTCATTTTTTTCTCGTATATAGAACAGATTTTTCTCGTATATAGGTTTAGGTGGGCGCCACAGGGCTCCCCCTGCTGCTTGTTACATCCAGCCAGTCTTGCTCGCTTCATTATCCAGTGGCCTGTGCGCTCTGTGTACCTCATTCAGTGCCAAACAAAGCATTGTAGAGTGCGTCATTACTGGACTGAAAAATGTGCAGTCGGCACAGAATGGCATGCCCAGAAAAAACAGCAGAGAGAGGTTTTATCTCGCCACTGGTGACCATTCACATGGCAGCGCTACAACATTCCTCTACGCTTCATTAGGGTACCACTTGTACCCATCTTGTATCCCATGCCTCCTCTTCATTTGTGTAGATCTGTTGTGTATTTTCCCCTAAACTGTTCCTCATAGTGTCTTCATTTCATAGTTAATACTGAATACTCAGTATATCTTATCAGATTTCTCATAAACCTGCTTTAAAATTAAGATGTAAGTGCTTACTAGTGTATAATGTAGCTTTGCATACAGGTAAATATTTTGTCTTTTTTGGGGTCTGGTTTACATGTTTATATCGGTGTGCTTTTGTGCAGGTGCAGTGGACTGGATTGATTCGTAGTAGTGAGACACAAAGAGGGTCCCTGTGGAGATTAGGTACAGTATAATCCCAGGGATTAGGCCTATTGAATTACAGAGCTGAGGGGGCTTCTTTACTGTTCAGTTTGTGTTGGGATGTGGAGAAGGTTGGAGCGTGTCCTGTTTTCAGGGCGAAAATCACGTGCTCATGTTTGAAAAAGCTTGATGCCCATTGTTGATATCAGTCACAAGGGTGGCGACAGTTTTTAATGTACTGTAAATACTAAAGTGCAAACCTGTGTAACAAGTGGGGCATAAAACACCATAAATAGTGAATAAGCTTCACATCTGCCAAAATAAATCCCAGATCTAGGTTTGTGGGATGGATGGATGGATGGATGGATGGATGGATGGATGGATGGAGTGATGGATAGATGGTTGGATGGATTGCACCATGATTTAACCTTGAGTTATGCAATAGCAGCAAAACAAGTCAACACTGTACAGGGTGGTGCAACACATTACAATAAATACAGAAGTTCTGCGTCAGTTTGCCATAGATGTAGTAATGTGTTATAGTAGGTTGCATAAAATAGGAAAGTTTATTGCAAACACGAAAAAACTTTCTCTTGAGTTTGGCAGAGAACTGGTTTGCTTCACTGAGTATCCAGTCCCTGTATGGCACTTAGGCTTTGCACAATATTGCATTTCCCTGGTTCCTGCTGAAATTCCCAACTAGTTAGGTGCAAAGTTGGTGTAAGGTCGGTCAAGTGTAGGTGAACACATTCTGCATTAACTATGTACCAATGTGTGTATTTGCCTTGTACCTAAACAGATTCATTTAGAATTTTCATTCATCTTTTGATTATAATCAAAACCCCCTTTTGCAGATTGCAGTAGTAATACCCAATACCCTTAAGTAGTGTGTGTACATGTTTGGATGTCTAGGTAGTAATGTGTAGCTGGTTCAATTTTTGTTTTGGTCATTTTTTCCTACCATTGTGTGTCTTTGACTTCTGGCATCCACCAGCAGAGACAGCCTGCTGGTTTTGGGCTCTGATTCAAAGTCACAACCAGCAGATTTGTGGGTATATCCAACATAAACATCCTGTCTCGATTCCATACCATCAGCTCAAGCCAAAGAGGACTCAAGATCAACACACCTGTGTCAACATGGAAAAAGACAACAGTTTATTATCTGTCAATTCCAGGTAATCCGGTATGTAAAGGTGAGACTTTACGATGCCAAGGGTGTGACTGTTAGAATTGTTTACTAATGTTGTAATCTAATGTAATTGATGCTTTTCTTGAGCTGTTTTTAATTTTGTGTCATGAACTGTTTAGTGATGGTAGGGTTGTGTGTTTTTAGCTTTTATAATCTTTGCTCAATTTATTTATAAGTAAATGATTAACATTTCAATAATGGAAATATTATTGTAATTTAAAACTGTTCTTTGTTGTGATTTGTTTTCTCCACTTTACGATATGTGCTATTGCATTATTTTTAACAGGTTCATGGGATTTTATGTGATGCTATTTTTGCATGTGATGTGGTGCGCTCTAGTGGACAAAATGAAGACTTTTTTTTCTTTTGTGGGGAGTTGTATGGATTGGGAATGTGGGAGATCAAGTCACCCTTGTAATCACTCATGCCCTTAACAGCCCTGCTTTAAGCTACAATTTACATGGAGATTGAGGTTTCGATTAGTCTTGACTTGGACTAATGGACCAAAGGCCAAAAGGAAATTGGGTGCTAATTGGGTTTTAAAATAATGTCTTTTTTATATATATATATATATATATATATATATATATATATATATATATATATATATATATATATATATATATATATATATATATATATATATATATATATATATATATAAAGTTGAAGCCTTTCCAGTATCATTTGTTGTTATATTTCCATGCTTGCTTTGGCATGCCATACTAGGCCTATACATTTTGTTTATATACATACTTTATATATATACTTACATACATACTTTGTTTATATACATACCTATACATACTGTGATTAGATAAATGCTTCAAACGAAGATGCATTCTTTTGGAGAAAGACAGGAAAAGGCTTTTATACCAAGAATTTTGATTTTGGAGATAAGAACTTATTGCCATTTTAGAGTAAGGATTTTACAATTATGATAATACTGCAAAACACACAAATGTCCTAAAAATTGCTATGGTGACATCTAGTGTTGTAAAACTTTTTTTTTTTTAAGAACTAATAATTTATGTCATCAGGAGACTGTGAATTAACTATTCCCTTTCAGCTTTTTCCAAATTACTTAATATTACCATTTCATCATCAGCCAAAATGGTATTTATGTGTTGTGGTCTGACAGGCTTCCAACTCAAAACTGCGAACCAGGATATGTTCATTAATTCTTCTACCATGCATGGTCATTTCTTTGGCTCCTTTTTTGCACAGTTTAACTTTTTTTTTTTACTACTCCATTAGGCCTACTCACAAAAATCTGCTTACCCTGATCCTTTTTTCTTACATGCAAATGTTTCAACTGTTTGCTTTACAAGCAAACTGACTCCGACATTTTACATTAAAATATACCACCAACAAAAATACATGTAATAATTTCAGTGTTTACCTTACACAAATATATTGCCATTTTACGTTGGTCGCCTGCATTTTTGCTGGCATATTGTAGAAGAGACAAGTTGTCTCAGTATCTGCAACTTGCCAATAGGTGGTGGTAATGGATCAAAAAACTCAGAGCTCTGCATTGAACTCTGTGTGTGTGTGTGTGTGTGTGTGTGTGTGTGTGTGTGTGTGTGTGTGTGTGTGTGTGTGTGTGTGTGTGTGTGTGTGTGTGTGTGTGTGTGTGTGTGTGTGTGTGTGTGTGTGTGTGTGTGTGTGGAGTCTAGAGAACCTGAATTTTATAACGAGGTATCATTTTTACTGGTATTTATTGTTTTATGACGTTTCACAATGTATTGTATTGAGTGTTTATTTGTTTAATATGATTTTCTGTGGTGTTTTACATCATAATATTATTTTAGTTAATTCATTTACTGATATGTGAAATTACATTTCAGTTTAATTCTTAATACTCATATTTATTGTGTTTATTGTGATTAATTGTTTCGTTTTTGCGCTGATTTTTAAAAATTCCAGCTTTTGGTCTGTCAATCCGGACAGGACCCTCTCGCGACCCCAAAAGAGCTGTGAACCAATCAGAGCGCAGCTTCGTAATACGGCGATTCAGTGTTTGCCTTGAGGTGCTTGTTGTCTGGCGTCTGGTGAAAAGAAGTTAATAGTGGATCAGCGTTTGTAAAGGCAACAGTTTGTTGAGAAACTTCAGAGGAGCAGGACGCGCATGCACTAAAACAAACTCCAAGCATCCTCGCGCAAGCGACTGTCAGGAGAAATCTGACTGAATCTTTTCCTCACATTTTTGTCTCCTCAAAGATTTAACTTTTTCCTACATAACTACCGTTAGAGCCCTTGTTGACATTTTAAACCAATGTCTTGTCAATTAACTTAAGCTCGTCGCTGATTTATTTTTCGGTCGAGGTTATTTTTTTGCCGAGGAGCAGTTGGAAATCTCAAGATGGACTTGAGACCTTCGCCGTTTTTTCTTGGTCTGATATTAGTTCTTAACGTTTTATCTGCAGCCCAGGACACAAATGAAGAAATCCCCGAGGGAGCGTCCACTTTGGCGTTTGTGTTTGATGTCACCGGCTCCATGTATGATGATTTAGTTCAAGTTATTGAAGGAGCATCGAAGATTTTGGAAACATCCCTCAGCAGACCTCAGAGACCGCTCTACAACTTCGCCTTGGTTCCTTTTCATGACCCAGGTATAACAAAACGCAAATGACCTTTCATAATATTTAACAAATCTGTGGCGTTAATTTTGCAACAAATTCTCATCCCTGCTTAAGTATTCTTATGGCATATAGGAATTTTATTGGGATTAAAGGGAAACTTTTCCTTTCTCCCCTTCGAGAACTTTTAAATAAAACTTTGTTTTCCTAAATAAAACATCTACACATCAAACTAGATGAATTTACTCGAGAAGCTCAGTTGCATTAGATATTAAGACTTTTTTTCAGAGTTTTTTTTTTTTTTTTTTTTTTTTAAACACAAATCTATTGCTTAGGAAACAATCATTTTGACAATGGACAATAAAAATGAACTATATATTTTCTGAAAATAAAGTCGTATTGTGTTACACAGCTTTGCCCATCAAGTAAATATCTTGTTTTAAGGATGTTTACATATGCAGCTCATCTAAAAGAGGTACTTGTTGCCAGAAACATGACAAATCTGTTAGTTTGCTGAGAGTTGCTTCATGCTGGAGTATCTCACACCTACAGGAGGTATCAAAGCATTGTTTGTAGTACCCAGATGTTCTGTGTGCTGAATTCACTGTCATTATCATTCCATCTATCCAGGCGGAACAACCTTGGAAGCATCCAAATGCCTGCTAGTGCAGCCTTTTTCCAAGGAACACGCTTTAATGACAGTTAAGGACAGTTAGATACTCTCTAATAGCTGTAATAATTAGGTATTTTCTGAGTAGAGATGTATGGGTTAAGATTCAATATGTTGTATGCTCTTTTGATTTGTCTAAAATGAGTCCCTGAATAATAATGGATCAAAGAGTCACATTTTGTTTGTGCTTTTTGGGTGTAATTCAACCTAGAACATGGTGGTGGTCTCTGTCATATGAACAGAGGAGATGGATGTGTTTTGGTTTTGTAATTAGTTCAAGTACAAAGGCATGTTCACTTCTCTAATCTAAACAAAGCCTAAAAGAGAAAATGGCATATTACTGATAAAATTGCAGGGTAAGCAACGTCTTGTGGTTAATATGGTACTACAACAAGGATGTTGTATCTAGACTGTCCAAACGCCTTCGAAGAGTGAGAGAGAGAGAGTCTCAAAAGAAAGTATTGTCTCAAGAGATGTAAATCCTCCCCCTTCTTCGTTCCAACCTGAATCTGACCTAAAGTGTCCAAAAGCAGCATGCCAAATACATTTTCCATCCACTCCTTGGGGCACTCAGGAATTTCTTTCAAGATGCACTCTGTATCTGGTTATTGCTTCAGAATGCGCTGTCCACTGTAAGTTAACCAAAAGATTTGCAACACAAAAGAAGACTCTTAGAGAGGGAGAGAGAGCGTAAGATTGCCTGTTCCTTTGCAAAATCAGTAAATCAGTATTCCAGATGTGTGCAATCATGTACTGAAATCAGTCTGTTGCCTATTTGTTTGTATTATTGTAGATCGTTTTACGAAGCCTCACAGATGAGTGTTGCAGCCAAAGGAATGGAATATGCATTACTTAGACAACACATAACATGATCAGCTTATTCGTCAAGAAATTGTCAATCTGCGAGTGGCTTTCTGGATACGGTGGATAGTGTTCATGTTTTTTTATGGCATAAGTCAAAAAACAACTCTGCTCCCAGGAAAGGAAAGTTTGGCTCAAACTCAAACTGTTGACTGCTTGTTCTGTAGATTTTAAAGTATTTAAATGAATAATAATGAGGTCATTTAGCATATGTGGCTTCAGATTTTGCCCAAGGAATTTCAGTTAGTTAATTAATATCTAACCAACCACCAATTATTTGCTATGGTAAAGAAAAAGCCTTCTTGACATTTCCTACCTTTTACTCAGACGTTTGGGTCCATTTCTCTTGTTTGATTGATTCATCCAACCCAAATAAACAGATAAAAATGATTGGATGGTTGATTCATTCAGACCATATTAAAGTATTGGTGGATAACACTCATACATAGTGACTTAAACATTTAATCCTCTAATCTAGTAACTCTGACTGTGACCTGGAAGTGGAAATAGAAAGTCCCTTTGGCACTGAATAAGGGTTAATAGTCAGTGGAGGCTTCAATGAGTTTCAGATGTCCATAGATCTTTTAAAGAGCAGTTGGCTCATTGAGCAGTGTGTGGCCACAGGCTCCCTGCTACTGCTTTCCTGAGAGTCCAGTGATGTAAGTTCCCCCCCCCCCCCCCCCCCCCCACACACACACACACACTGTGCATTTATAAGTACACACACAGTTAGGCATTTAAATATCACTGTAATCTAGTTTCTTAACTTGCACGTGTTTAAAATGTGTGTGATTCTTTGCCTTTAATAACTGTCAGTGCCTCTGTCACTTTAAGACAGAGTGAGGAAACTATATTTCTCACACAATTTCCCACTCTTTTCAAGGTTTTTGCATTTTTATTAGTACTATTTAAATCATATTACGATGTGCTTTCTTTGAATCTGTCCAAGACTTCTGGACAGGCTTTAGGGAGCTGGAGAGTCAGACCAGAGACAAGCAGGAAAATGCATTCAGTTCATTCTTGTCATCTTAAAACTGTCAGGAAATGTCGTGACAAATAATATAACCTTCAGGCAGAGAATAAGTAGAATTGACACTCTTATGGGATCATTACTACAAGCAACTGGCTGAATTTTCCAGGTTCCTAAAGATCCTAATGATGGCAGCTGGGTGGATATGAATATCGGTCAGCTTTCTCTTCCAAAGCTAATAGTTCCCTTTGTCTTTCTGTAGTGAAAGAAAAAAAAATCTGCTGTTTTGGTATGAGTTTATCTCGCTTTCTTTCTACATCCCATCGCAATTAAAAATAGCTGGACTAACTAAATAGTTTGACAACCTGCTTTGTGAATGAACACTGACATCCTTACAACTTGTTGAAACCTCAAAGTTTTTAAGAAGCGTTGCAGCTCTCTTCACTTTGGTTGATTGGTCGCATCTGCTCCCTTTAGTTAGACCTGTTACCAAGGCTTTCAAAACAGGATAGGAGGAACATTGATGCTTGAGATGCTTTTAACATTTTTAAAGGTCATTCCTCAACTAAACAGCTCTTTGACCCTTTTGGTGCTTGTCCTCAGAAGCTGCATTCATCTCAGAATATCCCTAGATTACAAGGGGATTGGCGTGAACACAGCCCCTAATGATGCCATTAGGCAGGAATTTGTGACGGTGGGTGGGGTGGGTTAAATAGGGTTTCAGAGTACAGTGAAGTATGGTGTAATTTTTCTGTTTCATCTTTTCAGTGATGAGAGAATAATATAACACTCTCTAATTTGAGAACGGTGTGTGCTCTGATTCCAGTGCCTCAGGTGATACACAAGAGCCATTTTCAGAAAAGTGCTAATGTACCCAGTATTTACTGTAAAGCACTTTTGTAAAAAAACAACAAAACAAAAAACAACAACTTTTGAACGGTATTAAAATACAAGTATTATGAACAATTTGCTGTAGTTCTTGGGTTTCCAGTTAGATTGGATCCATATATATGGCCGTTGATTGCACTTTTTTTGAGCTGTTGGAATTGTTATGATTGGACACGGAGAGATTCTGTGACCTTTTGTGAGTGGTGCAGTGCAAAGGTCGAAGTCTGCTGGGAAGTTGAACTTGAGATGAGTTTGGAATGAATGATGAAAGGACAAAAGATGACATTTGGCCCGAGTATGATTTTCAGTTTGAAAGACAAACATGGATACCATTAGAGTATAATTGCATTAGAAGCTGCTATAAGTCGGTGGAAAATTATAGGTGCTTTTTCAGATGTTGAGCAAAGTTTCACTTGTTTCAGGCCAAATAGTTGCTTATGCTTTTTTTTTTTTGAAAGGAAAAATACACACGTGATACAAAATTGATTTATGGTTGAAATTGGGGCAGTTAGAATATGATCTGACAGATACATTTGGCTCAGTTATGCCAAAAAAGGGTGTTTTTCTTAGTTCTACTGTTAGTGGTGCTGCTGAGTTTTAGCTTAGGGCGTCATAATCTACCAGGTGTTTTAAGAATGGATCCTTACTGCCAATCCAAACTGTATGCTAATGGACCCTTCGCTAAGCACCGCCCTCCTTAGTTACTGTTGCTACGCCTGTCAAGCTTTCGAGCCTGGCAAGTCATTTACAGTATGTATGCACCGGTGTCAGACATTTTCAAGGAGATAATTAGTAATTTTTGGCGAACAGGTGAAATATCTGAGAGAGCAAGGCAAAAGGGACTGAAGTATGCATTTGAGGGATATATCCACGACATAATATGCAACCGATTAGAAAATAATTTGATCAAAATTGAAGCTAAAGCTCCCAGCGCGAGCAGCAGCCGCCTCATAAGCTGACATTTCAAATGGGAAACACACAATTTATTGAAGAAAAGCTTTGTTCATCAACAGCAGTTTAAGTGAAATTTGTGAAAATAACCTAATAATAACCATAAGTCTTGTGGAATAAACACAAGACGTTAGCCCGCTTATATTTTTAGCAGGCCAGGCTAACGTAACTCCGTCTTGCCTTTAATCATTTTATTTCACGTCCAAATATATGAATTATGAACAAAGAACCGTCATTCTTTCCAAGCAATGATGTGCTGAGTTAGCTAGCTAGCTAACCTAGCCGTCAGATTGTCCTACCCCTGCATATGCATACATCAATATTACATCATTGTTGTCATGATAAATAACACAAAATTACTGTATTTGCATTATTGTAAGGGTAGGTTTAATGTTGGGTAGGTGTATATGTTAATAAAGCCATAAACCATCACGCTGGAAGCACAATCTGATAGGTAACGTTAGCATTTTTCGGATTTTGTCAGATTTTGCTAACGTTACCCACTGTTTCAATGGGAGGTAGCAAAATCTGACAGGGTAGCACAAATTGTCCGAACACCGGCATTTCTCCCCTTGGGTTTTAGGTTTGGGGAAGGGAAAAAAAATTCGACCACCCCGTCCAAACTTTTAGGATACCGGGTATCAGGTTAACACAAATACATAAGCACAACGCTTCGGCATGTTCCCTCGCTCGAAAGCTTGACAGACCTCCCGCGCCTAGTAACGGTTGCTAAACCACGATTGGCCTGTGGCAGTTTTCGGGCGTGGCTTAGCTAAGGGTCAATTGTCAATCATCTTTGACGATAGTGGTTCTGACAGAACTGGAGAGAAGTATCAATGCAATATTAATATTAGCATGAACATCCTAACATTTAATTCGCCTGAGACCCACCAGCTCATTTTTGTTGAGGAAAAGGAAGCTGTGATAGTCTTTTCTTTCCTATTGTGACATACATCTTATCAGGGGCGTAGCACCAAATTTTGGGCCCTGGGTACAAACCATCTTGCTGGGCCCCTGTACCAAATACCATAGTGATACCAATGGGTGGGGTATTGCATTTTTATCATAAAAACACTTAAAATGTAAACAAAATAAGCCACACTCTGATTAATATATTTTTGTTTCATTGTCAAAAGTACTACTAACTTGCTAAAATATCCTTTATTGTCACAATACCCTTTTTAAAGTGTAGGCTAAGTACAAGTTAATTGCTGATTATTTGTCTGTTTAAAATAAATGCAGACTATAGAATCACAGGGTACACTAACCGCCAAACTAGACATTCAGTCTTTGAATTACGTTTTAAAATAAGTCATTTTCAATCATTAAGATGTGCATTAAACTGAGAACAATCCTGTACTTAATGTAAGAGCGTGCGCGAGCTAATTTGCATAACAATGCGGTAAAATAGGCGCTAACGATCTGTGTTTTCGCGTGTGTTAGATTTTGATAATGGAGGGAAATATACAGTGTTTTCATGTAAAGTTCTGACTCTGGGGAGAACTGCAGCAGAAAAGGAGACAAGCTGCGCAGGCTCCGCCTCCGTCTGCTTCTCACTCCGTTATTTACTCAGAAATATTGTTTGCTCGCTATGTAGGGTGTGATACTATAAAGTATTGGTATATTATTCAAATAGAGTACGAACATAAATGTATGCTATTCTACCTGGAGTAGATATTTATGTTAAAACAATGTCAATGCTCGATGATGCATTTGTAGCTCACCTTTCTTTTCAAAAACCTGAGTGAGCAACTGCTTGCCCTCATTTGCCTTTCTCTCTTTAATCTTCTTTTCTTTTCGTTTTTGAGCCCCTGATTTTCCTTTCTTAAGGAAAGACATGACTCTTCCCCTGTCTTCCTAGTTCATATCACGGCTAACTCCAGCTCCTGTCTCATTAACTGATTCACGAATCACCGCAGGTCCGCAGAAGCACCTGACCTGCGGGTCGTACCATTTACATTGATTCGAGAGGGGTGGTGGGGCCCTGCACAGCATGAAAATGACTTTTTTTTATACCAAACCAGTGCCTAACTACAAGTTTAGTTTTGCACAGCAACTTTTTTATTTGTAAATAAATGCTATACAAATGTTAGTGCATGTATATGTATGTATAGAAAACTGACTTCTAAGGGCCCCCCCCTGCCTCGGGCCCTGGGTACTCGGTACCCTTTACCCCCCCCAGTCCGACGCCCCTGCATCTTATATCATTTTGATTAAAGATTATGGGGACGCATGAATTAAAAAAAAAAAAAAAAAGATGTGCACAGATAAGTAATTTATAATATATACTGCAATGTTCCATTAAAAAAATAAGAATTGTCAATTGTGTTTCCATGGAGATTTTAAGGGAATTTTAAGAGAACACCACCAATCTGACAGACTTGGGGCCTCATATATAAAAACTGTGTGTAAACAATGTTGCATACACAAGGCTCAGTGCATTCCTCTGTCAAAAGTAGTCAAATGTGAAAGCATTTCTCAAACCATGCTATAGGCTCTAAGTAGGTGATTACTCAGCACTTCACAACTGTTTATTATGATCAAAATTTGAATCCGCTATATGGGATAGTTGTTTAGATGTTGATAGGACAGACTATTTTGATCATTTGTGCAGTTATGTTTTTCATTCAGAGCTTTTTTTTTTAGTTTTTGACTCTGATAGGGAAACTCATTTGGTCTGTATTAATGGAGTCTGTTTGTGCCAACCCTGTTTAGTGACATGATTTTACATGATGCAAGTCCATATTTATCCATTCATAATATATTTTTTTTTCTATCAAGCTTTTGAAATGAGTAAATTTTTTGTTTGAAATTAAACATGTGGCTTGTCATCACAGCTCTCTTAAGTGCTGTACTGATAGGATTATTTTTCTAAATTACTTTTGATTTATGATTATTAGCAAACTGTGGGATGTTGGTGATTTTCATGTACTGATAGAATCTCTGTTATTACAATATTACTAATAGTGGTTGACCTATAAATTGGCAGTACATTTTTCCTGCTTTGCTATATGTTGTACTGTATGTAAAATTATACGATTAATATAATATATCGGCATCAGCATTGGCTATCAAAATACCTTTATCAGTTGACCACTAATTACTAATATGGGAGCATCAGTTGTCCTATATATATGATACAGTAATTAATGTAATTAAGAGATGAATTATTTAAAATGAGGATTATACCTGATGGTGCAACTACAGTGGTCATTCTGAGCAGCCTGTGATCAGGTTATTGATTTAATTGTCTGTTTTCATTGGATAATGTGAAGCCAGCAGTACCTGAGTCACCAAATTTCTGTTTTTACCCAGAAATTTGGGAAAATGTCCAAATCCATAATGAGATGGAACAAGACGTTTAGCTTTAGTTACAATTCGACAAAGGTCAAACAAATGAGAAATGTGAAAAATATAAACACAATCACAGACAGTCCTACATCCAACCGGGGGTAGATTTCTCAGAGGAGCTTTAAATTAACTGAAAATCACTATGTAATTTGTTTTGCAAATTTTATGGAGGCTGTGTGAGGAAAAAACCTGACATGTTCCAATTCGGAATTAAGTATGTACGTTAAACGCTCATTTACCTGATCTCCTCCTTAGGGGAAAACTAGTCTCATCTGAATGAGATCCAGCTTTATACTGCATCTGACACAACATGGCTAGTTTACAAAAGACAACAGCAAAAGTGCTGTCAAGAAGTGAGACATTATTGTTTCAAAATGTTTAAAATATTTTAGTTAAATATTTGTTTTACATTAAAATGTATTGTTTTCCTAGAAAAACATTTTGAAAGATTAGGAGTAGCAAGAGATTTCTTCTTAATGATTTTCTCTCCTTTTCACGGATTTGATTAGCTTTAATGTCTTTTTTCATCTCTCGCCTGCTTTCGACCCCTTGATTTGCATTCCTTTCTGGGTCTGTCTATTCCTGTCTTTCTTCATCCCTCTCTGTCTTCCATTTTTTTTTCTCCCAGGGGAGTCACCGTCTCACTGCCGAAACATTTCCTGAGCGGCTGAAAAAACGCCATTCAGCTCCCAGCTGGCATGTCAGCATCTGCTGTGTCTGTGTTATGATCTCTGGTCTGACTTTTGGTTTTACATAGCAAGCAATGGAGACCTTCTGACCTTCAGTTTAGGCTTTTCTTTAGAGGCCAACCTGCTGAAAGTTTTGTGGTGTGAGTATGAGAGAAGTGTGAGGAAATGGATGGTTAGACAGAGTCCTCTCTGTGTTTGTGGTTTTGAGTGAGCGGAGCATGTGTGTGGTCGATGATTCGGCCAATGGTGCCAGGTCTTTGTCTATAGGATATCTGACACAATGAAACAAATGTACTCTACATTAGAGCAACATTTGTTGTGTATTGAAAGAGTTAATGCACTTTACATCATATGAAGTGGTTCAACAATTTTTTGTTGGCCCTGTTGGTCTCATATGAGTAATGACAAATGCTTTGCACTAACATACAGTTGGTTTCCAACCTTGCCATTGACTTTGTTACCATAAACAAGTCCTCAAAGCTCATACTGTACTAAAACTGGATAAACTTTTGCTGTAAAACTGATGATATATGATGCAAAATGCAATTTGTTTTATTTGTCCTATTCGGATGCTGCGAAGACACTTGGGACAGCCTAGCTTTTCAAAGCTCTCCCATTTGTAACAAAACTTTCGGCAGATACGTTCGATATCCAGATAGATATTGTCACTTTTGTCACACGTGTAAACTAGCAGCTTTTGCATCATACAATTCAGTTAAATCCAGTTATGTCATGAGAAAGTTATGGACTTGCATCCAGTGACTTGGCATGGCTTAAAAACAAATGTACATCAAAAAACACTCTATATATTAGGGCCAGCAGTCTTACATTGCAGCTGATGTTTCTGCTTTTCAAATTATTGTATGTTGAGAGTAATGGAAGCCACATGTTATGTAGATACCATTCATGTAGAGTAGCTGAGATGAGCTGATTTATAGTTTGTGAAGCATTGCTCACGAAAAGGACCAAGAAACTTTTTTTTTTTTTTTTTTTTCATTTTTAGCATATGATCATAAACTGTGAAAAGTTGACTTTCCTCCTATCAGTTATTTTAACTCTTCTAAATATGGGGCGTTGAGTCCAATCTTGAGTAAAAAGTCAAATAGGAGGCTTTTAGACTGTCAGACATGTCCTAAGGGCTTAGATCTAACACTTCAGTCTTCAGTGCCACATAATTCTTCAGAAATCATTCTAATATGCCGATTTGGTGTTTATTATCAAAGATAAAAACTGTTGTTTTGCTTAATATTTTTGTGGAAATGTGTTTTTTTCACAATTCTTTGAACAGAAAGTTCAAAAGAACAGCAATTATTTCAAATAGAAATCTTTTGTAACATTAAAAATGTCTTTACTGTCACTTTTGATCAACATAATCTTTGTTAAATAAAAGTATTAATTTCTTTTAAAAAATTATATTCACCTCATCTTTTTTTTACATGAGAAATCTCGTCCTTCTATATATTCCCTCCTCATTTTGTATCTAGTTGTTTTATGGCTGATTACATATGGGGAATAATGACTTCCATAAGAGTTGTTTGATATTCAGTACAAACCATTTAAGTTCTGATTATTTGAAGTTTTTTGTTGTGCTGGTGGCAGCTGCAGTCACATACTGAGGGAAACCTCTTGACCCATTTCGACAGTTTTATGGGGTGCTGTCGCATCAACAGCCATTCAAAGGTGTCAATCAAATTTAGGACACTCCTCCAGAGAGCTCCTATTGGAAACCTTGAGCTTCCCTTAGCCAATGACATATACCCAAGGCCAAACCAATCATGCTACTGGCCTTAATTAGAAACAGATTGGTTTTTAGACACCTGAATCAAGTGTAGCCCTTGCATTCTGAAGTTGTTAGCAATAACTTGCTTCTGTTCTACATCATTAACACACACTTTGTAAAAATCTTCTGTGAAGGCTTCAGTGTCAGCTAAATTGCAGTATTTTTTGTCTCCATTCTCCATGATATAGGTGTTTCAGCATGTAGACTATGAATCACACTTGTTGATTCATTGACATATAGAAAGTTCAAAAGAACATCATTTTAGTTTAGTTTAGTTTATTCTAAATATAAATTTAAAAGTCTTTACTGTCATATTTGTTCAATTTGATGTGTCCTCCTTTGGAGTAAAAACACCATTTAATATAATAGCAGTTTCTATCTTATCTTGACTTGTTTGGATCTTGTCTTTTCACCTCATTCCGTGTTTCTTTGTTTCTCTCACATGTAAATATTAATATATATCAATTGTCTATCAACTTTAGGTCATAAAGAGTGTGGAGTTTTGTGATTTTTGTCCTGAACACTGATTGTGGTGATGTGGAGGCAACCCTGGCGCATATTCAACTGTTCTATTTCATCAGTCAACTTTTTTTCTTCCTTTCTTACAAAGGCTTACTTTTGGTAGTTTCCTGGCAAGATGCTGAAGCATTTGAAATTGTGCATCAGTGAAATATTTCTGTTCCTAGAGGAGTCTGTGTAACATATTTGCTGTCAGCGAACATTTTAATAAATTTTATTACTGTTATTTCCTCCACATGTTTAACAGTTCATGATGTTAATTCTGTTAGTAATTTGGCGTATTCATTATATTTGGTTATTTTTGGACTTGATTACTGACTTGTGTAACTACAATTTATAAATATAGCCACAAGCGGCAATCATCGGGGTCTAAGCATCAATGGCCCATGTGAATGATTATTAATCCAATTGAAACATATCTTATGATGTGGTCCATCTTGAACTTTCTCTGAAAGTTAGGGTTTGATCAAAATAGATGCATGGACAGGACAGTTTCAAATGAATGTAAAGATTTGCAGCTCATTTGCAGCTCAAAACTTTATTTATCTGAAGCATTTATCTTAAGGCCCTTAATTATTATTATTAATATTATTGTGACAAATACATAAAATTGTCTTCATTTTAAATGGACAGCAGTATTTTTAAAATTTGTTTTATTGGTGTCTAAAAAGTTTAACGTAAAAGTTAAAAATTATATATATGCATTTCACAGATTATACACTACATCTATGTATGCTAATTATGCTATACTGTCTGTATAGTATAACTATACTGTCTGTACAGTAATTTTCATTCAAAGGGATGGAAACTGATAGAAAAACATTAGGCTTAAAGAGTCCTTATCATGTGTTTTCACAAAATGTACAAATATATTGATTTTTGTAATGATAGGCCATTCAGATTTGCTGTTATTAGCCACAGAAATTTGATTGGCTGCTGGCGGCAATGTTTTTTGAAGTATCCGAGTGTAAGGAACTCCCAAGACGAGGCAGATTGCAGGAAGGTAGACTTTACTTCCAAATAACAGGAGAAAAAGAGAAAAACCGACAGAGACAGAGGGAGAACGCAGGGTACATATAGACGGCAAACAAAGGGAACTTGATAAGATAATTAATAAGAAACACCTGAACTCAAACTCAAATCAATCTGTAACCAAGGGAACTAAATAATGGCGGGGAAAAAACGGAACAAAGGAGGACATGTGACAAAAGACAAAAACAGAGAGTCCAAAACAGATGTAACCCTGACACCGAGAAGTATTCAGGGGAAATTATTTATTTATTTATTTTATTTTTTGGGGTAGTCATTAGGGTTCTAAAGTAATGATCCAAAACACAAATTGCCTTATTATAGCGCCACCTAGTGTAGCTGTGCTTGATTGGGACCATCCTGCCAAGTATGGGGTCTCTGCATTTTACGGTCTCTGATGCAAATACATTTTTAGGGCTGAAGAAGAATGAAGGAGAAGAAAATCAGTACAAGCACAATAGGGTTCCAGCACATTTGGTGCTTGGACCCTTAAATATGATCATCAAATGTCCCATCTTGGATCTACCAAAAAAGAAAAAAAAAAGTTTCTACGGAAAGACTTCTATGTGAACATTAAAAAAGGAGTGAGGATTATCTCATAAAAGTAGCAATGAAACAGTCATGTTAACTATCTACACTGGCATCATCGTATTGTCATTGTGGTCAGTCCCCTGTAATAAATACAACATGTTTATCCCTGAAGCATAAACAGCATCTGATACTCTTAATCATTCATTTGCATAGTACATAGTGACTTTGATTCAGAACTTCCTGACTGCTGGAATAAAAGGGATGATAACAAATGTTCAGGGCTGTTAATATGATTGCTTCCACATCTATATAAACTCTCTGGTCTTTGGCAGGAGAGATGTGGTGGAGAGTTTGTAACTCAACTTTCACAGTGGTTTCCCAGGCTCCATCCATCTCTTTTTAAGCTTTTTCCTTAATTTCTCATTTAAAAGCTGAAGTGATTTGTCCTTCAGTGAAGATTAGTGAAGTGAAAATTAGTTTTTAATAATAACAATAATAATAGAAGGCAGAGAGCATAGGGACAGCATTTCTAGAACAGTTAGTTTACTAACCTCTCTTTGTGAGACTTTGCCGGTAGTCTTTCTCTCTTGTGTTCATCTGTTTTAAATGTATTAATCTGTTTGTTGTTAGAAAGTCGTAGGGCCGTTTTATGTTAGTTTCAATAAATGCTTTTTTTCAGGAGCACTTTATTTTACAGTCCTGTTCTGCATGTACATGTTTATGTACTTATAGCAATTACAATAACTGGGTTATAACTAAGTACTAACCCTGAACCTAACCCTAAACCTTATATTACCAGTACTTTCTTGGGTAACTACACTGTAAGTACATGTACTGAAAAAAATAAAGTGTAACCTTTTTTTTGTTTTCATTAAGAAGGCAATTCTGAAACTTCTAGAGCTTACAAAGTTTTTCCTACAGTGACATTTTTTTCTTGAAGGAATAAGTAAATGTGATTCCCCATGCTATGACTACTTGATTTTTTTAAAATAATGCATACTTAAAGTGTTTACTAAGATATGTTGTCATTTTTCAGTGTTAACTGCAAGCTTGTTTTGTGAGAAAATGCCTTGACTGTTTCTAAGCTGACCAAAAGTCAAATAGCTCAAATACGTCACTTGCTTCCCCTTTTTATTTTTTATTTTTTGTATCATTCAGTTCCATTCTATAAAGTTTGTCCTCTCTTTTATGCGCCATGATCTTAAATGCAACACTTTTTGACCATCCTTCTCCTAAATGTCTTCCAAAATTAATTGTCATAATTTTTTCCTTTTTCAAAGGTTTTCTAATGCAACTGGCATTTAAGAGCCCTCACAGCACATTAACCCCCCTTTTTTTAATGTTTCCATGTACTCTTTGCCCCGGCTTCCCTTAACTGTGATTCCACTTTTAGGTCAGAGGAGAGGTAAAGAAGGCCAGTACCCAGGCTGCTAAGATAAAACTCTTTAATCGAGAGAAACGTCCCAGGACTGTGTAAACTTTTCCATTCATGAAAGCGTTCACTTGAAAGCCAGTTAGGCATGCTCAGCAGTCAAAATTACTATCCTGTTACTCTTAAACATGGCTTTGATCGCCTAAATGTTCTTTTTCTACACTTCAATGGTTTCTCATACCGCCAAAATATGGGCGCTCTGAAACGATCTCTCTTGAGGGAGATTTTAGAGTTCTGCAAACATAAACTAAAAGCAAACCATAGCAAATCAGTTATAAATTTTTATTTGCTGAAGATGGTAATATATACAAAAACAAATTACACTTCAGAGACACTTTAGATATGGGGAATGCATCAAATAGATCTCAGAGTCTCTCTTGCACAGCCCCTATAATTTTTGTGTCAAGAAATTTGTAGTTTTTGGACTTTAATGCACTTTCTGACTTCTTCGACATAAAATGCTTTTAAATTGGATCAAAGGGAATGTATTTGCTGAGTGGTTTGTGAAAAGCTTTCTTTTTATTGACCATTTGTTTGAAATTCTCCCTGCTTTTAACAAAATAATCACACTAATGTGCCTATTTTGTTTTATTAAATATGTGTCTGATTGCAGTGTGTATGAATGTTGTGTGTGATTTGTTAAGTTCAGTACAGGCTGTCAGCTTGGCACTACTATAGTTATCTTTTATGCTTCCTTGGGAAAGAAAACAACATATTTAACAGTTTTGCAGCTCATCAAACCTTGAACAAAGAAAGAAAGCTGGAAAGCAGAAACAACATGTCTTTAGAAACGGCACACAAAGTCATTGGCCTTGCACATTGACACAGGCAACCGCAGCACAATGACCTCACGCCAGACTCTCTCGCCGCTGACAGAAGAGCATACCTGAGTTATAAGGTCTTTCCTATATTGAAGGAGAACAGCTGATGGGAACATAATGAGAACAGGCTGGTCTTTCAGAACAGAGCCACTGCCAGTTAGACCCAGCGGGGTTACCTACCTCAGCATGCTACACTAATTAATACTATACTTGGACTGCACAATTAAATAAATTAAAATGTAACTCATGATATTGCCTTGTCTGATTATTAAACTATTAAAAAGTACTCACAAAAGGTTTATGTGTACCTTATTCTGGCCTTGTAGCTTGTAATATGGGCACAAGCCATAAAAACTCAATTTAGTATAAGACTTAAATGGAAAAAAATCCCTTATTTTCATGGTTTTCTCAGACGTTTTGGCCCACTGTGTATGAGATTTCTCTGTCACTGCTCCTTTGTGACCTTTCTAGGTCTCAGAAAAAGTCCTGGCACTGAACAGGAAGCTCCCTGTCACCCCAGTTCAACTGTGACCCTTGATCCTAGACATCCGCCACAGGCCGCCAGCATAAATATTTAGCATCTGTGTGGACAAAACAGAACGCGTTTTTATCTTTCAATCTATGAGGTCATTTGACCATGATCCAGCAGCTTATTTTTGCCTCTAACTAATAATTTTGTTTCTGCAGAGATTGGACCCATTACAATAACAACAGATCCAAAGAAGTTCCAGGATGAGCTGCGAGAGCTTTACGTCCAGGTAAGTTCATGCTCTTCACATTGGGTTTGTTAACATGTTTGATCACAGGTCTATTTGGATCCTTATTCAGTCCAAAAATGTATTCAGAACCTTAAAAACCAAATAAAGACTACAAAAACGTGGTGTACTGTAATCAATAGAGAATAGTCACTCTGCTGTTCAAAAGTGATGTTTTTTTTTATGAAACCAGACTATTTCACTCATGTGATGGCATCTTTGGCTTGTATGACAGTATATATGGCAGGTACAACGATTTTAACGAGCACCTTTGTGATTTGACAGCAATGCACACTCCAGGTGATCCAGATTAGGGGTCCAGGTTCAAAGAAAATTTGAGAGAAAAAGAAAAGATTTTACAAAATGTATATTTAAAGCTGCTGTCCGCAACTTTTTTTTGTGTTCAAAATTTACAAAAATTATATAATGAGAATGTACAACATGAATCCATTTTCCAAACTGTGTTTTTGTCTTATCCTGAATCATTATGGTACACTTATAATGAGTGTTTATATTCTGACTATTTCAGACCGGACTGGTAGGACTCGCCGCAGAGTATCACAGTAAATGCGTGACTCGCCATAGACATACATGGAGAAAAGTAGCTCCGGCTACAGTGTTCTTCCGCAAGATGCATGCAGTTCTGTTTATTAACCGCTGAAAGGCCAAAAATTGCAGACTGCAGCTTTAAATATTTTCAAAGTAAACATAGGCCTAGATATTAAAGATATTTAAACCAATAATTTTGAACATATTTAACAAATTCTAGGGATGTCCAGATCTGATCATGTGATCGGAAATCGGGCCCGATCACGTGGTTTCAGACTCGATCGGAATCGGACGTTACCTCCCGATCAGGACTCGGATATTAGGGGTGTAATTACCCCTCTGTATTAGGGGTGCAACGGTTCACGGTAAAAAATCGATTAGTACCGTATGATTTGTTTAAAATAGCAACGTGGAAAACAGACAGACAGAGTTCAAATAATGTACGTTTCAGTCGATTGATGCGCAAAACGTTACAACAACGATAATCAAAAAGCGTAGACAAAACAGTCACTCTTTGTAAACTGTTGACTGCGAGTGCCGTCTGCTCTAATGTCCAGTCATTTACGCCGTCATCACCCGGGTGTTGATACAGGTGAGACCTGAACATCACACGTTGCTATCTGTGTTTAAACTAACTCATTTAAGCCTTGCTGATTTAACCTTCAAGAACAAGACGCGAAAGAGAACTCGCACGCGCTGTGAGAAGATTTGTGTGCGCTCATCCGAAGCGCGCACACGCTTATTCCAGTCAGCGCGCAAATACTGAGTTCCTGCTGCCTGTTTTTAATGTTAAATCAAATAACAAAGAAATCACTTACTGCTCTTGACTGAATAGTTTTTGTAACTTCAATAATGATTAATCTTTATTTATTTTATACAGTAAAGATAATATGCAGTGATATGTTATATTTGATTACTTTATCCATTTTCTGTACCTGAAAACGACTGTTAGATACCTGAAAAACCTGAAAAGCACTGTTCCTGGATCTGTTTTTTCGCTATTCTTTATTCTTTTTCATGTATTATAGAAGTATCGGATCGGGACTCGGTATCGGTAGATACTCAAAATCAAATGACTCGGACTCGAGGGCAAAAAAACGTGATCGGGACATCCCTAACAAATTCAGTATATTGTTTACTATTTTATGTTTCATTCAAATTTCTAAATAGTGGTTGAAAATCTTAAATCTCGTTATTTTTTTATTGACAGACCAATGAATAAAAAAAAAAAACAATTAAGACATTAAAATTTTTATAAAGGTTTATACATATAACATCACTGTAGTACAGTGACAATATCAACAACAAATATTTAATTTAATGAATTAGTCCAATTATTTAATCTTTATAATATCACAATTAATATATTTTATTATTTAAAATAAATGAAAATGTAATGCTGCCTTTTATATTTCAGTAAGGGAGTACCTCAAGCAGATCATCATATTTGGGGGCCCTGGACATCATAAGATTTGTATTTGTTACAGGTTTGGTAAATGACAGACTGTTTTCGACTGATCTGATTGTGGAGGTGATTTGCCATGTTAACAGTTTGACATGGACTCCCCATTAAGGAAGCAATGTCTGCTCAGAATGAGTTGTGTCCTCTGTGTGTTTCTTGCTCTCAGCATCTGTTTGGACCAAAGCAGGGGAAATGCATGACACACTAATTAAGTGCAGTTCTATATTGGCACAAATATTTATTTGTGCCAAATATTTATTCAGAAGTGCAGAAGTTCTATCAGATTGGGATTCGGTCTAGTTTGTTTTTGAGTTTGTAAAAGGGATTATTTATTTAAATCTCTGTTTGCTGGTAATGTCTTTTCCAGTGCTCGAGGACAACCTTTACCAAATGAACTACAAGAGTACATTCTGAGTACATTCATAACCTTTCCTACAATCTTTTCATTGTCCTGTGTTTGGGTGTGCTATCTGCTGTTGTGTGTGTATGTGTGTGTGTGTTTGTGTAAAGAACAGAGAAGCAAAGATCACTCGCTTCCAGATGTTTCATTGAGACACGTGCCCCCTGGAACGCATGAAGACAAGAATCTTTACCCTCCGTGTGAGAAAAGACAGACATACCTATATCAGATACATTGATGTACACAAACATTAAAAATCGGTTTATTTTATCCATGTCAGTTTGAAGGAAGGCACGTATCTGGCAGAACTCTTGGAAGTCATCCATTTGGGTCCAAGATTGTGCTCCACATTTCATTCCAATGTCAACATCAGTTGCAGGCATGACTCCCATGACAAGCTTTACAGCATGCCGTACATTTCTACTTTCATGATTAGGCCAAATCTACTTGCTGTCTGACCTGCCTGTTGCCCTTTTCCAACTTGTTGCAATTAAGATGAATATCTGCCTTTGAGGAATCTGAATGTTCCATCGACAGAACACATTGACTGTGTGCTCATATTTATTTTAATTTATTTTGATTTAGGTGTGCAGCACTTTTTACAATACACATTGTTTCAAAGCAGTTTGACAGAAAAGAGAAGATAAAGAAGATAAAAGGAAAAGCAAAGAAAAATAGCCTTATATTGACCAAGCCAAGCGTAAGAGGAAATACCATAGCTCAAACAGATGAGCATGGTTCTAGCAACATCAAGGTCTTGGGTTTGATACCCAGGGAATGTAAGAACTGACCAAATATAGTTTAAGTTGCTTTAAATGAATGCCAGAATGCATGAATGGAAAGAGTGGCAAGGAAAAATTAGGATGTCTACATAGATGAGGAAGAAACCTCTGCCTCCAAATGACAACATATGCCATTTACAGCAATATTAAGGAAATTGACAGATAGATAATTGAAATAGCTAACTAAATATACAATGTATTAATCATAAGTTCCAATTGATTGTGCCAGAAATGGGTAAGGGATGCTGAACGATTTATAGGTGGAGTAAAAACAGAGTTATGGGAAATTTACATCATAGTCTTAGTGACGGATAATAATAATTTGTTGCAAAATCTTCTATCTGAAGCTAAAGTGTTAAACGTTTTGCCTTTTTGTTTTTTGAATATATATATATATATATATATATATATATATATACACACTTGTAACATATGGTAGTAAGCCAACACAGAAAACACCAGAATTTAGTCTAAATCGTCTTTAATCCAACAACAGAAATACGTAGGAGAATCTCAGGAGAAACGCTTTCCACACATAATGTTAACAATCACCGACAAAGAACTGAACAAAACAAGGAGTACTTATACACAGAGATAACAAGGTAACTAACTAGACGACAAGTGAAAGTAATTATTAACTCATGAGAAACCAAGGAGACTAACAAGGGTGAGAAGAATATTAAACTGAAAGGATATACAGGACCTAAAACTCATGAACAAAAACACAATGGCTGCATCCGAAAATTGGAAAATGCTGCCTTTGGAGGACACATTTCAAGGAAGGAAGGCATCAAGGCATGTCTGAATCAAAGTTAGCTTCACTTCCTGTCTCTTCCTGAGATACCTTCATCTGATCAATGTTTGAAGGCAGCATGTATCCTTGACAGCCTTTGATATCCCACAATCCTGTGCATTCCATTCTGTGATAGTTGAGTTAGAAAAATAAAGAGGGCATCCGAAAGTTGCGTTTGCTGGTCAGTTTGTATGTAAATGTACGTTTTTGACCAACATTTTCCACTTTTCTAGCGAGAAATTACTACTGTAGTAATTAAATAGTAAATTGTTTAGTTCTCACCAAAGCTTGTGCTATTTTGCTATAGATCATTAAACTGTTATGCTGCCTCAGAACAGAAGTCTGTCTGAAATCATTTTTGTGAGGTACCTTCGTGCACAAATGCTGCCTTACATTACATTAAGGCATTACATTACATTGCCTGATAAGTCAGCTGCCTAGGTTTTCGGATGCAGCTGAAATATTTATATTTATATTTCAAATAAATTCTGTTATTTTGAACCTTCTATTCATCAGAGAATCCTGAAAAAAATTATCATGGTTTCCTGAAAAATATTAAACAGTAAAACTGTTTTCAATATTGATAATAATAAGAAATTATTAGAATGATTTCTGAAGGAAAATCATTCTGGATCATGGAGTAATGGCTGCTATGTTAAACTGAAATAATATTAAACAATATTACTGTTTTTACTGTATTTTGGTCAAATAAATTCAGGCTTGGTGAGTATAAGAGACTCATGCTCTCTAGAAAAAAATCAAGCTTCATGTCTTTTAGTATTAGAGAAAAGAAATGAAATAAAAGACAGTTCTTTGTGTGTGTGTTTCAAATAATTAATGTTGATTTAATGACAAATAATTATGCATAATTTCAGGGAGGTGGAGATTGTCCAGAGATGAGCATTGGAGCAATCAAGATTGCCCTTGAAATCTCCCTACCAGGGTCCTACATTTATGTGTTTACAGATGCCCGATCAAAAGACTACAAGTTGACCCATGAAGTTCTTCAGCTCATTCAGCAGAAACAGTCACAGGTCAAATCATTCTCTTGATTTTCAGCTTCAATTTAGTAGAATTACTAAAAGATCTTGCCTGTTTTGTTCTGTAAATTCTATATGACATTTTTATCGTTTGTAAGTCATTTTGGATGAAAGCATCTGCTAAATAATCATTGTGCATGTGGGCAGGTGGTGTTTGTGTTGACTGGTGACTGTGATGACCGATCGCATATCGGCTATAAGGTGTATGAGGAGATCGCCTCAACCAGCTCAGGACAAGTATTCCATCTCGACAAGAAACAAGTCAATGAGGTAAGACTACTTGGAGCTATTTACAGTACCCAAAGAATATCAGTTTGCTATTTCTTTGTGTTTCAGGCAATAACACACTGCTGCTATTGTATATTTACTAGGAGTGATGATGAAAGCTGGTTTTGTTACCAGCCCAGATATTTATTTACGAGACTACACCACCCCATACAGTATATGACGATAACCTGAAGCGAACAAATTATTAGAAAGATTAGAAAAGATAATAGAGGTGCTTGAGGTCCAGTGAGACGGCATGCTTATGGATGAAGGCTTTACTTCTTTTGAGCATGGTAACATGAACATAAGTCCAGGATACTGTTTTATAGCTCTCTGAAAACCAAGGATTTATAAGAGTTTGCTCTTTTTTGATGTTCCAAAAAATTCCTATCAATCTTATGCGGTCAAGCTGGTGATGCTCCAGAATTTTTACATTAGAACACAAACTGAAATATTTGAGGAGACATAAAAGACTTTATTTGGAGTTATAATTCCAAAAGCACAGCTTCTCAAAATGTACTGTCATATTATTGCTATTGATTTGTTCAGTTTCACTGTCCTTAAGTTTAACCTTTGCTATGCTTGATGTTTCTATTCTTGAAAATTTCTGATTATATTTCATCAACATTCTGCTTGTTCAGATTTCAAGATCTCAAGATTTATGCAACCCATTTTTTCTATGGAATTTATATATATATATCTTTCATTCAGACCTCCTGTTAAGGGGATCTTGTTTCTATATCCTTTTTTCCATAGTTCCAGAACCCTGCCAGATAATCATAGGGCCTGTTTACACCGGTCACTTCATACGTTTTCTCTGATCAAATAGCTATCCGATCATGTAAAGACCAGGTCTAAATGCCTTCCAAAACGCATTTGAGATGGATTTAAATTCAATCACTCAAACCACTTCAGGAGGTGGTCTGGGACGCATCCAGTCAAAACTGAACAAGTCTAAATGCATTTGGTTGTTGAAACCACATATGTAAATTTTACTCCTCCCAAAAATGCTAAAAAATACACGTATGAGAGCGTTACAGGCTAAATAACATGTAGTATAAATCAGATAGATATCCGATCAGTAAAAACATATGAAGTGATCAGGTGTAAACAGGCCCATAGAGATTATAATAAATTTTATAGCCATCCATAGACTTCATCAAACCATCAAGACTTACTCATTTGTTTTTTTAATCTTTTTGCTGCAGGTGTTGAAATGGGTAGAGGAGGCAGTGCAGTCCTCTAAGGTTCACTTGCTCTCGACTGATCACCAAAATGGGCTTGCTAACACCTGGCAGATCCCCTATGACCCTAGCCTGAAGGAAGTGACTGTTGCCTTAAGCGGCCCTGCACCGAATATTGAAATCCGAAATTCTCAGGGTAAGGAGAACATCTTTGTCCTCTGTCTGTCTACAGTCTTCCCAGAACCAACATAATGTAAAGTGATGTAGAACTGAAGCATGAACTTTGCTCCTAGGAAAACTTATCGGGATGAAGGAAGGTCTGTCTGAGCTCCTTCACATCCCAAACTCTGCCAAAGTCGTCAACCTCAAAGACCCAGCGCCAGGAATGTGGACCATAAAGGTGATGAACTAGTTTATCTCAGACTAAGATGCACATACACATTTGACAGGTCTTTTGTGTCAGTGTAGATGATTTAACTGTAATTGGTGGCTTTCCAGAAAGGTAAAGTTATTGCTTTAGTCTGTTTTATCTCTGTTTAAGAACAAGTTGCAGATAGATGGATAGGTACTGAAGGCCAAGGTTGTGTGGTGAAGTCATTTATGTCGTTGCTCTGCTCATGTTGTGGAATCTGGTGTATGATTAGCCCACTGTGTAGGGGATTGCTTCAGGGTACACAAAGTCCCAAAGGGTCAGTTTAAGGAAATGACAACATTTTTGCCTGATTGATTTGTGTGCCCTGTAGCTCGTGTACAAGCGGTATGGTTGTTCTTTAAATTTGGAGAGCCTGATGATTTATGTGCTGAGGAATATAAAGAGAGAACATGTCATCCTCAATTTACTTTAGTGCTGAAGAGAGGGGTGAGATCTTCGTCTGGCATGATGCGTGCAGAATCCACCCTATATCTGTTAGTTTATTTCCTTCTTATGCCCGACATCTTCTCCTTCCTTCCTTTGTGTGAATCTTAGTATGTGTGCTTGACATTGTCTGAAAATTCAGCTGAAATTGTCTCTCTTAGACTATGATCTGTCCGATGACAAACAGGTTTGGTTCAGCTATGCTCAGATAAAATGAAATGTGAAAAAATATATATTGTTTACTCTACCATTCAAAAGTTTGAGGTCGTACAATTTTTTTTTAAAGCTGTGTTTATTTGATTTAAAAAAAAAACTAAAATAAAACCCAATCCTGTATGTAAAGCAAAACGTATGTTTTTTTTTATATGGACAGTAACTTTAAAGCATTGCTATGTTCAGAGTAGGATAGGTTTGTTACCACTTGTCACCTGAGTTTATTTATACTTTGGCTATTTAAATCGTTCTGTTGCATGTAAAAAAAAAAAAAAAAAAAACTATGGCCAAAGATTCCTTTTCCATATCTTCTTTTCCATATCTTCTCAATCTTTCTGTCTTTATTAAACCTTTTGTATCATTTAATACTCTCCTGACCTGTATTTATAAACATAAATGCTCAGGCAACCAGAGAGAAGTCTCAAGAACATGAGCTGAAATAATAATAAAAAAAACTTCTTGTATTTATTTTCCCCAGAACAACTTTAATTAATGTGTTTAAATAATGTGAATGTTTTATCTGAATGCATGCATGAGTGTTCCCATGTTTTGGTGGCATCTGATGGGGTTTTCTGCATCAGGGTTGTTTTAGGTTGGATTAGTGAATGTGGCCCGAATTTCTCTTGGCAGGGCTAATTCATGGCGGGCTTTAAAAACTCAGGATGAATGGATATAATTTAATTTTAATCTTCTGTAAATTGCTCTGCGAAGACCTTCCCTTAAATCTCTTGAATGCCCCTTTATCCCCATATCCCCTCTTTCCTCCACATCTCTCAGAGGAATCCTTCAGGATCTTCTCCTCATCATTCTTGGCGTCATATCATGCAGTGCTTCATGGCCCATGGTAATTCTTTAGGATGGTTGTAATTTCAAAAGAATGCAAGCAGAGGATGGGTTGCCATGGCTCGCCCTGGAGCAGTGAGCTGCAGACAACATGAACCGTATGCCAGACCCTCAGCACCAAAACAGTCATAAAGGGCAGCACGAAACAGCAGGGATCATGTTTAAATGACTCGGACTGCTCCATCTGCCAAAAGTGAAGGAAGAAAGAAAGAGAGTCATTCTTAATGTTGGAGAATTTCAAGCGTGCTGTATCTTTGGATCTTGAGGCGACTGTCAACATAAATTAGTTTTGTTGTGCTTCTTCCACATGACAAACCGATTATTTCATTGCAATTGAATGCTATTATCTTAACGAATACAAAAATCATTTCTATTTGTTTTTTTCTTTGCGGTGTTGTTAATTTGGCCTCAGACGTCCAGTGAGGGCAGACACTCAGTCCGTATATCAGGCCTCAGCACCATCGATTTCCGAGCAGGCTTTTCCCGAAAACAAACGTTGGATTTCAAAATGACATCGAGCAGGCCAGTCCAAGGTGAGTTAGTGTTTGAAAGTGTTTGAAGTCATAGAAAATACATTACATTTCAAAAGTTTGGGGTCAGTAAAATGTTTTAATATTCGTGAAATAACTCTCTTGGCTTACCAAGGCTGTATTTGTTTGATCAATAATACAGTAATACCGATCAACAGCCATTGAGGCTCCAGTTCCCATAGAAACCTGAGACTTATGACTGCACATGCGTATTGGCTCAACTAGCCTAAAAATAATAAGCTTTTTTTTACACCATTTGAGCATAAGAACAGTTAATTTCAGATTTTGTTACTAATTTGAAATATATTATTTAATTTTGAGTTCGCCTAGCAGTTTTTGAGATTTCAGGATTCCCCCATTCAAATAGATAGGACTTGGTCTTGATGCCCAAAATAGCTGCCCGGAGATGTTGCAAATATGGCCGCTGAGTGAACAGACTTTACTTGTAAGGGACTTTGATGTCACATTATTCTTTAGAAATCATTCTAACATGCTGATTTGGTGCTCAAGAAACATTTCTTCTTTTTATCATTGTTGAAAACAGTTGTTCTTAATATTTTTCAGGATTTTCAGGATTTTTTTTTTTTACAGAATTTATTAGAAATGGAATATTTTGTAACATTATAAAAGTCTTTACTTCAATTTAATGCGACCTCCTTGCTGCATATAGATTATTGATTTCTTTAAAAAATGTTTCAGTTTGGACCACACACACTGCTTTATGAGGTCAACATAGTGGCTGTGTACTCAAGCATTTAAAACATGTTTTGGTTAACCTTTCTAACCTCTCTGCTCTTTCACACACATTCAAAGGAATCCCCACCTTCATTCTGCTAAACACCACTGGTCTTTCCCCTCCTGCTCGTGCTGACCGCCTGGAACTCTTGAGCATCACTGGTGATGTAATGAAGACGCTGCCCATCCGCTACTTCCCCGAGCGACGCCCTTATGGCATTTGGAACATCACAGACTTTGTTCCACCCAAAGAGGCCTTCTTCCTGCGAGTCACTGGCTATGACCGTGATGGCTTCCTCTTCCAGAGAGTGTCCAGTGTCTCCTACTCCAGCATTGTGCCAGGTCAGATTTGTGTAGACAGATCCCATCACAAGATATTCAGTCTATGTTTCATGTTGGTAGTTGCTCTTATATTTAACTGTCTGTGTTACTAGTGTGTTTTTTTTTCTTCATTTTTTAGATGCGCCCAAAGTAAGCATGCCGACTCATACTCCAGGTTACTACTTGCAGAAGGGGGCTATTACATGTTCTGTGGATAGCCTGATCCCCTATACCTTGCGTTTCACTAGGGAGGGACTGCGCCTAGGTGTGGACCAACTCTTCAGGTACTGCTAATTAATGCTAGATGTGTAGTTGACATGTTGAGCAATGGGACATGCTCTACTGTTCAAAATTTTAGATGTTTTTTAAAGAAGTCTTTTATGCTTTTATTTCAAAATCAAAAATACAGTAAAAACAATCATGTGAAATATTATTACATTTTAAAATATATGATTTCTATCTTAATACATTTTGAAGTGTAATTCATTCCTGTAACGGCAAAGCTGAATTATCATTACTCCAATATTCAGTGTCTTATGATCCTTCAGATCTAAATTACTGCATTATAAGTGTAGAAAATGGCCTTCAAATTATAGTGTTGAAGTCCCAGTGAGCTTTATAGTTACTTGGTTATTAGGTCACTTAGCAGGCTCTTTCAATCATGTGCTCAAGGGCCCAGTGCTGATAGTCTAATCATTTAAATCTTTGTAATTTGTGTCTTTGGGTGTTTATTTAGGAAGGGATTGATTTTATATGGCTCTACATTTTCATCATCTTTTTAGGGAGTCTGCTAATGCATCATGGGGAATTGCTCAGGTGTCACTGAAGGACGAAGGCTTTTATGAGTGCATCGCCATCAGCAGTGCCGGAACAGGACGGGCTCAAACCTTCCTTGATGTTTCTGGTTAGAATGTCACCTTTCATTTTTAACTACATTATAGTCTGTTCTTATCAGGAACATTAACAAGCATGATGAGGTATACACTATAACAACGTCAACCATGAATGAGTTCTATCATTTAGTGTTTGCAAAGATTCAGGGAGATGCCCACCATTAGGAGAGTACTGAAGCATGCTGCCTTTGCTAAACTCTGTGCATGACTGAACGGTCAGGCTTTTCAACCTTATACACTTGTGCATAATAGATAACATATGGGGAATACATATGAGGAAAATTATTAAGATGTCCCACATCTGACATGCCTAGAAACTCTTTCACATATTTTCTTATGAGTCCACTAACATGTGTGTGAGTTCAATTCACCCAATCCCAATGTGATTGACTCTGATAGAAGCATCGTTCCAAAAATCTGCCCTCATTTCACCCAAAGCGGAGCCCTGGATTCCTCAGATGAAATGGCCCATTATAATCTTCGGTTTACTTCATGCTCTATGTAACAGACATATGTTTCCCATGAACAATCTCATGCATGTGAGTGAGCAGTTATGTGTTTAGGGAATTATTTTTGCAATTCAGTTTAGTGATGCTAGTGGCAAAAAAATGACACAATTTCAGCTTTAATTTTTTTTTTGAAAAAGTTATTTGCACACTATCAGTAAAGATTAATATACATTTAAACTCTTAAAGATTAGTTAACTTTAAAATGAAAATTACCCCATGATTTACTCACCCTCATGCCATCCTAGGTGTATATGACTTTCTTCTTTCAGACAAATACAATCAGAGTTATATTAAAGGATTAGTTCACTTTCAAATGAAAATTACCCCAAGCTTTACTCACCCTCAAGCCATCCTAGGTGTATATGACTTTCTTGTTTCTGACAAAGACAATCTGAGAAATATTAATAAATATCCTGACGCATTCATGCTTTATAATGGCAGTAATGCGCTACCAAACGAGTATGAGCTGAAGAAAGTGTCTCCATCCACATGCATCCATCATAAACATATTCCACGCGGCTCCGGGGGGTTAATAAAGGCCTGAAGTGCATTGTGTAAGAAAAATATGCATATTTAACACGTTATAAAGTTAAATAACTAGCTTCCACCAGACCGCCTTTTGTATTCAACTTATGTCTCTCTCAGTTCAAAATGCTTATGCTATGTCTTACGCTTTCCGTCTTCAACTTACAAAATGTGTGCACTGCCATTATAAAGTTTGGGAGCATCAGGGTGATTATTAACATAACTCCGATTGTATTTGTCTGAAAGAAGAAAGTCATATACACCTAGGATGGCTTGAGGGTGAGTAAATCATGGGGTAATTTTCATTTTAAAGTGAACAAATCTTTTAACAAATCTAAATTTGTGTCTGTTTACAGTATACAATCCTTTGCTCAAGATATGAGCTGTGTATCAAAACCTAATGAGCTGCCTACCTAGACAGCATTTTTGGGTATCATAGACACATGCAAATGCGACTCTTAAGGTCTATTGATTGTTCGATACAAAACTGCGTGCAATAAATGTTTTAATTTGAATGAACGACTGTATCTGTTCTGTTCCAATGCAAACATTAAAGGGTTAGTTCATCAAAAAATGACATTTCTGTCATTAATTACTCACACCCGTAAGACCTTCGTTCATCTTCGGAACACAAATAAGATATTTTTGATGAAATCCAAGGTTATCTGATCCACACATAGGCAGCAACGTCATTGCACTTTTTGACGTCAAGAAAGGTAGTTAAAAAAGGTGGATAAAATAGTCAACATGACTGCAGTGGTTGAACCTTAATGTTATAAAGTGATGAAATACTTTTTGTGCACAAAAACAAAACAAAAACAACGACTTTATTCAACAATTTGAACTGTTGTCATACATAGTGAATGCAGTGCAGGCTTCCTTGTTTACATCTGAACGCCAACACAGTATTGACCGAAGCTGAACACGTGAGCAGCACGACACATGCATGTGAAGCTGGATCCGGCCAATAATGAGCCGGCATTTGGACATAAACAAGGAAGCCTGCTTTGAGTTCACTACGGATGACAACGGTTCAAATTGTTGAATAAAGTCAGTATTTTTGTTTTGTTTTTGCACAAACAAAGTATTCTCGTCGCTTCATAACATTAAGGTTCAATCACTGTAGTCACATTGACTATTTTAACCATGTATTTAACTACCTTTCTGGACATCAAAAGATGCAATGACGTTGCTGCCTATGTGTGGATCAGATACCCTCGAATTACATCAAAAATATCTTAATTTGTGTTCCGAAGATGAACGAAGTTCTTACTGGTGTGGAACTGCATGAGGGTGAGTAATAAATGACATTATTTTCATTTTTGGGTGAACTAACCCTTTAAAAAGCTGTCAGTGCAGTGGGGTTTTTTTTTACAGAGAGGTGATCTAATCTCTTTTCCATCACACTGCGAAGAACAGTGGCCAACCAATAAGATTTACGCTTTTGGTCACATGCCCAGAGCCTCTGCTGTTACATTACTTCATAACTATGACATGGTGGCACTTATGAACAGTCTATTTTGTTAAGCAACCATGAAGCAGAGGAAGAATTCAGAACTAGTTCTCTTGTCGCTGTACATTTGCATTTGCTGTTGTTTGATAAACACCATAGTGATTACAGAAATCTGAATGGCTGTTTGAAAACATGTAAATACTGGATTCCTTTATTATCTGTGACAAGTGGGTGTCAAAAACAGAAAGCTGTGTAGCGCTTTGTGTACCGGGCTAACCGGGTATTTCAGCTTTTCCATAAGTGTCACCTACTGTCAGAGAGTGAATTTGCATTTTCATTCAGCTCATCTGCCATTTTTTCAGACCAATCATATTCGAAAACCGGACTGAATTTCACTCTTAAAATGCAATTCACTAGATTTTTTGAGACACAGCTGATGTCCTCATGTCACTGCAATCAGATTTTGTACTGGGAAGACGGATTAGATTTATTTTATTACTGTTCATTTCAATACAAGAGATATATTTCAATGTCTGGTTTTGTGTTGAACAAGGACTGCAAAAATAAACAGAACTGTGTCCTCATGGCATTGTGGTGTTGGAAAACTGACACCACACTGTCCCCGAGGGTGCTTACACAAACTCCTTGCACAAATAGCTTTACTTCCTGTCTTCCAACTCCTCTCTGCTGTCTTGGCTTTATGGTGAGAAACACCCAGGGTTACTGTGGAATCTGGGAATCTGACATTCCCTTTCACCTGGAATGGTCACCTAGAAGTCATGTTTTTCTTATAGGTTCATTGTTGAACAAAAGTTTATCAAGACAGACATCTTTTCCCGGTCCCATTTTCTGAGCTGTTTCCCCGACTGTGCTGTTGCTGGGCCAGTGACACGATTAGCAGGAGTGACAGAAAAAACCTCCCTTATGAAATTGATGTGTCTTCCTGTATAAATTCCCCACTTATGCCCTAATCCACATATCTGTCAACACCCTCCCCATTTCCTTTTGCCTTTCAGACTCATTGCACAAACTGTCAGATCTGCAGAGTTCACAGACATCCAAAGACCTTATGAGAACTCAGAGAGATCTAGAAAATAATTTGTGAATGTGAATGGATTCAAATCAGGCTGTTGAATTCAGGATTTTTGCTCCAGGATAAAGAAGTTTATAATTACATGACTCATTTGTGTCTGTGCAGAGCCTCCTCCTGCTATCACGGTGCCCTCCAATGCGACAGCATATCCTGGTGCAAATGTCGTTCTGACATGCCTGGTCACCAGCACAGTGCGCTTTAACCTGACTTGGCAGCGAGGGGACGTGGATGCCAGATTGGACCATCGCATTCGTATCACCGCCAACCTGTCCTTGGAAATCCAGCGAGTCACTCCTGATGATGTCGGCTGGTACACCTGCATTGCAGCCAATGAGGGTGGAGTCTCTGCTTCCCGTGTGTACCTCAGTGTGCAAGGTAAGTGTGTTAAAAAGCCACAAAAGATTGATCTTTACAATAGTTTTACCACGGTTAAGAAGTAAGGCTTGGTCATGTGCATAGGAACAGTGAAATAGGGAAGGAGCATATTATAAACCTTACTAGCTTGGCTCATGAATATTAATTAGGTGATGAAACTTTCACTAGGCATAAGAAGAACAGCTTACTTCTTGCATATTTGTTCTGCCAATGCAATTATATAATGAAATTTTTGCTCATTTTTACTTCAATTCCAGTTGTTATTATTGACCCAAAGGTCAGCAATTTAAGATTTTCTTGCATACATGCATAGAAAAAGCAATGCCCACAGGGCTTTTGGCAGTTCACTCTCCTGCTTCTCTCTAACACAAGATCTGTTTTCACTGCATCCCTTCTGTAATATTTCATTGCAATATTTTATAGCACTTGTGAAAGTGATTTATGCCAGGCTTGCTCATTGTTTGCGATCCTGCAGTTTCCATTGAAACAGGCTCTGTGCCCCTTTCTTATACAGAATTAAGAAGACTTCCTCTGACAGTATACAACGCCGGCTAATCACTTTGATTTTGTTGGGAAAATAGCCATTTTGTACAAAAGAAAAATTACAAATGAGATCACAAATGAAAACAGAATTGGGTTTTTTAACAGAACAGAACAGGGCTGTAGTGTAATTGGTCGTTCACACAGAACACATTTTTGCATTCCGCTGTGCTGCTTTTCCATTGTTTTTCTATGTAATCATACTCTAGATTGACAAGTCTTTTGCAGCGTCTTGCACATGACAGCATTCTAAATACTCAATTAAAAAAAGTTTAACGTTTAAAAAATATCTTTGGACATAAGATTGCACTGCACTGCATCTTTTGAATGCAAAAATGTATTCTGTCTGATTGGCCTCTAAGGCCAATTTTACACGTTTACACTAGTGCGTTTTTGTTTTAAAACAGTGTTTTAAAATGATACTCATCTACACAGGCGTTTCCACAGCATTTCAGAAACAATCTCCATCTACACTATACGGCCAGAAACACATCACATGACTGTTCATGCACACTGGGTATGCGCGTACAAGTGTAAACAGTTGCCTCTTGTGCATGTAGGCAGCTGCAATATTTAAAAAAATGCTGAGTTGAACTGCTCAATGGCTGCTAAAAATTACAACAAAGCCAGCAAAGATTGCAGTTCAGTCTCCATGTTATTATTTAAATTATTACTAAATATTGATTATTTAGTCGTCAAGGATACGCAGAGCGAATGTGGGCAGCCACACCATCATTTTCAAAAATCTCCGTTGTTGGTCCGTTTATACTGAAACACAATCCCGGCGTTTTTGAACTAAAATCGGGTCTGCAGCGTTTTCGAAAGTCTCCCTTTTTGAGGTTCGAAAACACTGATTTAGTGTAATTGACAGGCATAAACCTAGCAAAACTTGCGCGTTTTAAAACAAAAACGCACTAGTGTAAACGGGGCCTAAAAGAACGCCACGTAACACCCAACCAAAGATAAACATGAAAAAAGACTTTGTTCGGTTGAGCTTCTAAGAGGTCATGAATTATTTGTCCGCACTGAACTTTAGTGTTGCATATCACTTACAGAATCAAGGCTTGTTTTCTGTTTCTCAAACTGAGGCAATTTTTTTATTAGTCATGCTCTGTTGTAATTAATTAGAAAAAGCTGTTTTGATTTGAAAGTATGTGGTTTGGAGGTACTATTGATGGATAGATTTGACTTGAGATTGTCTTTTATGATGAATAAATGTGTCAAGCCCCTGAGGGCCCCAGCAGGGCCGGGTTTGAGTTTTATTAGCAGGAGAGCGGGAGTGACATTAACTGTATAATTTTACCTCATTGTTGAGTGATGAGTCTCTTAGTTTTCCACAACATTCTTTCCCTAGACCTGAGGAACGGGTTTTCCCTGCATCCCACTTTAATTCTCTTTGGCTCTGTCTCGGTTTCTGCCCTGTCTCTGTCTCCCTCTCTCTGTTTCTGTCTCTTTCTAGGTTTCTTTTTCTGCCTCTTTGTCTTTATCTCTCAAAATTCAATATTGAATTTTCAAATAGTGAAAAATACTTTGCTTTGCCAAAGCATTTTTTACATGGAATACACGTTTACATACATATGGTGTGTATATGTATGTAAACGTGTATTCCATGTAAAAAATGCTTTTTAAAGAAATAAAAAAAAAAGTGAATAATTTTTTGTGTTATCTATAGAAATATTTCCGTTTCTCTTATTCTGCTTGTCCCTGTCTCATTCCTTCTCTAGCAGTCTCTGCTTCCTTTTCCCTTACCTTCTATTTTTGTTCTGCCGCTACACTTTAAGCCACTTCGTAGTTTTTTGTGTGCCAGTATTTAGCATTTTAAACAGCTGTCACTGTTGGACTGACACAGTGCATGTGTCTCTGTGTGTGTGTGTGTGTGTAATCACCACCTGCTGGGATTCCTGTGCTGTCCTAGTCATTAGGGGCCCTTTGAAGTGGGACTGCTGACATAGTGATACCTGGCCAGTCTACAGAGTCATCTTCCCTAATCCTTTACACAACATTACTTTGACCTGCACTGTCCACACATGCCGTTTACAGCCCCAGTCAGATGTACATCTCTGTGTTTAGAGGGTCCAGAGCCTGAAAGAATATTTAGCCATTCAAATATTGGGTATTCCAACTACTTTTGCTATTTAGGTTGCCATAAAGGATGAAGTTACAATGTGAAAATTTTGCAGTTAATGTATAAAGACTGAAGGGTGAAAATATTTTGATATTTTGTTATTTACTGCAGTTACACTATACTTAAGTGTGTTTTAAGTGTCCAGATACACTGTGCCGCCACAGAATTTGCATACTAAAAATGTGTTTTAATCAACGTACAGTACTAGACCTGTAGGCATTCAGTTTGCAGAAACATTGTAACTGTTTGAATTAGAGTAGCCTCAGGAAAAGAAGTGTAGATGAGGAGGTGTTAGTGAGGCTTAGCGTCAGTGAGTTGTTAAAAGTGGGCCTTTAAGCAGACCAAGTCTATTAGAGTACAATTTAGTGAGTAAGACTTGGGATAATTACAGCTTTACTACTAGACACAAAGTGAAGCAATGCTTTAACTGCCTGAGCATGAAACACACAACGGCTCTCCTTACACAACACTCTTTTTGTCTGCCAGGTCTCGTTTAGGGTCCACTTTAATCATCACAAAGTATGGTTCTGGAAATTACGTCACTCATTCCAGTCAAGCATTCCATTTGAAATACAGTAGAAGACCTGGAAAGCCCTGTTACAATTGAGTATGTTAGCCATATTACTGACACTCAGGCACTTAAGCAGTGATTTGCTCTCTTTACACGACAACGATGCACTAAAAACAGAAAAGTTTTTCCTTTGCAGTTTAGCGTACAAACGACAACATTGTCAAATTGATCCCCGTTCACACGGATACGCAAAAATGACTAAAAACATTGCATTATACATGCCAGGCCAGTAGTTGGCGATGTCACTTTGTAAAGAAACACTACACACTTATGAACACATAATACTCATGGACATGACATCACCATTTTCACAAATTTGCGTTCTTGTAGTTTACACAGAGGCGATAACAGTATCATTCTTAAAAACTTAAAAACCTATTTTTAAAAGTTTGTTTTCAGGCTTCTAAAACACCTTTGTCATGTAAATGAATGACCAAAACACAAAAAATGTTTTTTGTGTAAACACTCCCTAAGAGGTCTCATTATAGCTAAGATACTTGATATTCTAAGGCAGCATTGCATGTGTTCTTCACAGAGAAGACAATACCAGAGTGCAGTGTGTCAACATCATTGGAAAAATAAATTCAAGGTAGAAGACAAGGTGATAGATAGGTTGATTGTATATAATCATAGCTATTTGATTTAAAAGTTTGGGGTTAGTAAGAATTTTTAATGTTTTTGAAAGTGTCATAAAAAATATGTTCTTTTTGCCATATTGCAGCATTATCTTAGCAACATGCTAACGCCAGACTCTATTTAAATCAATTATAAGTCGAGTCTCCCCTGTGCTATTTGAATGAGATGCAGAGTTGCTGTCTATTGTAGAGTATTCTAAGGGGCCATTTATAAGACACCATTTTAAAAACTTAAAATGCGATAGGGTCGTTCATTTACACGACAACAGTGTTTTGGTGGCCTGAAAACGCAAACTTTTGAAAACGGGTTTCAAAGTGCAAGTTTTTGAAAACGGTCTCTGTGTAAACAACAAAAACGCCAAACTCGGATGGGGATCGTATAAATGGGGATCGATTTGACAATGGTGTCATCTGTACGCAGAAAACTCAAAGGAAAAACTTATCTGTTTTAACCATATTGTTGTTGTGTAAACGTACCCTAAATCAAATCACTTATGCGGTTCCACTTCAGTTCCATTCCACTTATGCCGTTTCATTTCAGTTAGCTAGGTTTTGGAACAGAGCTATGATGTGTATTTCCTGTCTCTGCCAATGATGTCACACATCCTGCTCTGTTGGCATATGGGACAGGCAGAGGCTGGAGGTCAGAGAACAGTGGAGACACACATCAGATTGGCTTCAACAGTGAGAAAACACTCTCATTCAGCAGGGGCTGCACATCATGAATTGATCAAGAGCATGCCTCAACTTCAGCAGCTCAGAGAATCTGGAACCAATAATCCCATTTTAGTGTTTCTGTAAAAAAGTAGAAGGAATGATAGGAGAATTGCTGTAAAATGTGTTTGGCTGGCTTCAGAATCATATCATGGGTGTAAAGCAGGTCATTTTTAAAAGGGTACTGTGGAGACCACATGTGAACATTACTTTTACCCCTTTTCCACCAAGGCTGTTTGAGTGCTGGTTCGGAGCCAGAGCCTAGTTTCAAATCAGTTCTTTGTCTTTCGACACACAAAGCACCAGCTCCGAACCAGGAAAAGTGGTTCGTAAGTAGCACCAAAACGTTGCTGGGCTAGAAGTAAGAACCGCTTGCATCAGGGGTTGGGGGCAGGGTTACCGTGACCAACAAGACACCTGTGACCGCCATTTTTGAAATAGCAGCTAATCGAGCTAATAGCAGCTCGATTGTAATCTCCGTCTATATACAAATTACGGCGAGCGGTGTTTGGATGCCGATGTAGGTTCGCAAAGCCATGAGCATCAACCGTAGTGAAACATCCGCGATTGTTGATGGAAGACTTGTTCGAGATGCATCGGAGCAGCGCGGACTGATACGACAGGTGCCGTGGATCCGCGGGAGCGTTTGTAGAGCATACGACTCCTTGTACTTTTATCGTTCTTGCAGAGCTTTGATGTCATGCACCGATCACTATGCAAGAAGCCAATGCATCTCAAACGAGCCTGGTGTATTTGTGTTTGGTGCTGCGGTGCTAACTTTGCTGTGAAATATGAGACGTATACAGTGACGTAAGACCTGGCTCTGTGTTGGCTCTCTAGCCCGTGGAAAGGCAAACCGGTTCTTAGAAGGCTCGTCAGTTGAACCAACTCCGAACTGGCACTAGCACTAGCTCTGAACTAGCACCCGGTTCGTGCTGGTGGAAAGGGGGTATTAGATGCAGTTATGTTCTTTACAGACTCATCTATGTTGGCAATTGTGGCCTAATGGTTAGAGATTCCGACTTGTAACCTGAAGGTCACGGGTTCGAGTCTCAGTACTTGCAGGAAATATAGGTGGGGGAGTGAATGAACAGTTCCACTCTCATTACCCACAACTAAGGAGCCTTTGAGCAAGGCACCTAACCCCCAATCTCTCCCTGGGTGCCACAGCAACAATGGCTGCCCACTGCTCTGGGGTGTGTTCAATACTCACTGCTGTATGTGTGCACTTGGATGGGTGAAATGCAGAGCACAAATTCAGAGTATGGGACACCATACTTGGCTACACGCCACGTTACTTTCACTTTCATCTGTATTGTTAATATTATTATGACTAAATATTTTTTGAAGAATGCAATTATTTTCATTATGGGCTATATATCTGTAAAACTCTAAATATATCTGTTCACAACGATTTTAGATAGAGCTAAAGGATACTGATTTTTTACAAATGTTTTTCCACCTGGTAAAATATTTTAGAGCTTGACATAACTTACATGACTTTTCCTGGTCTAGAATCACCCTTTTAAAATAAGGTTTCCTCATAAATCCAGGTTTTCTAAGACTGGAAATCCTGGTTCTTCAAAGACAAGTAAAATGAAATAATAATTAGCTTGATTTTTAGTTATCTTGTATTATCTTAAATAATTTAAAGTCATATTTAGGCCCCCTTTGAAGTTTGATGAGGCCTTTTAGTGGACCCAGGCCCCCTGGTTGAGAACCACTGCATTGCTATGTTTGCATTACATAACCAGCTCGATATGTATATCTTTTCTAATCCAATAAACTTGCTCGCTAACTCACCTGATACAGCATTACGTTTTTGAAGCAGAGCTCTCGGTTACGATTCACGATAAAAGAGATCGATCTAAAATGGCAAATAAAAAATTCTCATGTTGGCATCTGAGGTAAGGTAGGGTTTAGTGTAGTGGTATGTGATTTAGCATTAGACGTTTTGTTCCACTCACCGCACATATAATTTACGAACTGCTGCAATAAATGAAAAAAACATAAAATTTTGCCAGATTCACCTTCATTTGTTTCGGATAAAACTAAACATGCTTTTTTTTTAGTTCACTGGACATTTCACTTTGAAAGTGTCCTGAAAAGTGCAAGAAGCAATTACATTTCATTTTGTAGAACTTGTTTTAGAAACAGCTGGTCCATTTGGTTATGTTATCAAATGTCATGATCACCTCATTTTCATAATAGAACCACCCGTGGTGACGGTTGAGCCTCGAAACCAGACGTTCCGCACCGGTCAGGAAGTTTGGATCAGGTGTTCAGCTAAAGGCTACCCCTCACCCATGGTGGTGTGGATACACAATGATATGTTCATTATGGGCTCCAGCAGGTAACAAACACAACAGTCTTACTTGTGAAGCAAGCCTCTCTTTGTTAGCCTTTACTCTAGTGTTCCTAGCTTGTTGTGCTTTACTCACCCAGGCACAGAATGACTCCTGATGGCACGCTGGTCATCAGGAACATGGGGCCGAAGGATGCTGGGACATACGGATGCTTGGCGAGTAATGTGGCTGGAACAGACACTAAAACAGCCTTTGTCAGCTACATCGGTCAGTAAAGAGATAAATTATGTAACCACTAAATGAAAGCAAAAAATCCCAAACCAAAGGTATAAAATGTTATTTTTTTTACCGCTAAACTTCTCACAACTCTGAATAACTGAGACATTTGACTTATTCAGTCCCACCCTGTGGTTATACTGTAGTCTTTAATTAAGTTTCCTGTGATCTTTTCCCCTCTGTAGAGTCTCCACAGGTGACAGTCCCTCACTCTGACCTGCTGATTGGTCTAGGACAAACAACCATTATGGAGTGCAGGGTCACGGGAGTTCCACATCCTGAAGTCTTGTGGTACAAAGGTCAGCTAGTGTCCTCCTAAACCTCTGGACATCCTACTGTCATTTATGCACTTACTCTTTTGTGGCACTGTCAGCCCCAATGTACTGTATGTTTGATCTTCAGGTGACATGCAGCTAAAGCCATCTGCGGTTTTAAGTATGGACCCTCAGCGTGGCACTCTGAGCATTCAGCAGACTCTGGACATGCATGCAGGAGAGTACACGTGTGTGGCAGTGAACTCAGCCGGCTCTGCACAGGGGTACATCAAGCTGGACGTGGGCTGTAAGGCTATATTACATACCCTTCCTCCAAATTAGGGTTCCCCCACCTCCAAAATTCTCTGATTAAATAACCGTTACAGTAATCACTGTTGATTTACAGTGTTACATACTTTTAATACATTTCAGTGTAGTAGAGACTGTGAGATATTTAGCTGAGCTCATAAGTGGAGGGTGAATCAACTCTGGGGTGAGGCTAAGGAGATGTGCACCTACACATCGCAATGTAAATTCTCCAGATAAATTATTTGTTATCAGGGAATCTACACTCACAAATCACTGTTTTTTTAACAGATAAGCAAGCATACCGGATGTAGGATTTGGTATGGCAGAAAGTGCACAAAGAGCACTTCGTTTATAGTAATCACTAAAAGCTCTCATTCAGTTCATAGCAATCTCCAGTGTTCTGTTATAATCAAGCTGACTGCACAATGAATCTCTTATTTACATTATGTCTTTGTTTGCAATGAGAGGATTTGCCACCGTTTTGAGGGGTGAGTGGATTCTAACGTAAACACCTCTCTGATTGGCCATTGCATTCAAGAAATCAAAAGATATGTTTGTGATTGGCTACATTGCACAATGCTGCAATAACACGCTGTAAATAGAAACCTATGACGCTTTCCAGAGCTCAAACATGGATACGTACCAAATTGTTTGGCAAATTGGTTTCACCAATATGCTATTATTACAAAGAAAACTAACCCTAGACCAGGAGTTATGGGCAACTTTTGCCTTTAAAAGCAATCAGAAGCAGCAGCAGGCAGTGGTTTTAGTAAGTAAATTAAATTGTAAGTAAGTAAGTCTCAAGTCTGTGGCCAGGGGAAGCCTTGCACATGCTCTGTCTATGGCTGAACTTTACTTTCTTTTAGCTTTGGTTGAAATTAACTTGATATTGTATTTTTTGGATGAACACATTTTTTTTTTAATGCGACTAATGCCTTCAATTGCCTATTGAAGTCCCCTACTGTATGTATAAATGAATCAGGCTACTGTTTTGTTCTTTATTAATAGCTTTCAAACTTTTAACTGTGTTCCACAGCTGCTCCTCAGTTCACACAAAAGCCGTCAGATTTTTCTGCTGATATCGGCACGAACGTCACCTTGCCGTGTCATGCACGAGGTCACCCAGAACCTCAGCTCTCCTGGAGACGAGAGGACAATGTCGCACTCTTCTCTCACCGTGGTCCCAGTACTATCACTCAAAAAACTGCTGGGGACCTTTTCATCACCAGTCAGTGCTACTCTTTTTTCTCTCTCTCTTCACCTGAGTTTTTATCAACCAATAACTGCTATTATTCATAATTTTTATACTATAATATTAATTTATTTAACACAAGAAATGTTTTCAAAGAAATTCAGCACTGGATGCACTAAAACCTTTTAAACTGTTAATATTTTTTCTTTTTAATTATTTATTTATTTTTTATATATATTTATTAATAAAATGGATGAATGAAGAAAGAATATTTTCAGAGAAATTCAGCATTGGATGCTGTTAAACTGTAAATATTTTTGTGTATTGCATTTAGTAACATTTCTTCTTTCTTTTTTTCATTATTTATACAATTAGTGTTTTTATTAATTTTACAAATTGCAAAAGTTCACATGATTTTCTGTCCTTTGCCTTTTAGACCTTTGGGTAGAGGATGAGACCACCTATGTGTGTGAAGCTCAAAACCACTTTGGCAAAATCCAAGCCAAGGCCAAAGTCACTGTCACTGGACTCGGTATGAAATAAATCTTCAGTTATAACTGCAGCATATGTTTCTTGTTTATGCTGATCCTTCTGTCAGCAGCTCACTTGAAGGAAGAAGCTGGTGTGGGATATTAATTGTTTTGCACTTCCTTTATCTTAGTCACATGTACATTTTCTTGGCCTGAGGCCCATAAGCTTTAGTTTGCGATGTTTGGGTCCATATGAATTTACAGTAAAAGGCTCAGGGGTACATGTGTTTTTGGTTAAGAGAGATAGGATGCTATAATAGAAGGCCAACACCAGAGTTAGTTCAAATTCTCTGTGGCGAGGGCTAACCACACCAGATGTGAACACTAAAACATCCATATTGCATTGCAGTGTGTATATAACCGTTATTAGATTACATTTATGTATTTGTTTAGTTACATTGTGGATGTTAGGCGGGAGTGTATTTCCATGTGCGTGGCAGAACTTTTGAGATTATAGAGTATAGCAGCATTTTAAACTTTTAAACACCATTTCATCATATGGGCTGATTTTAAGCCTGATTTTACCTAAAATTATTAAAACATATGATAACATTTTGTCAGATTCTGACCCCCTTTTCTATATTGGAGTACATGTTGGTGCACTTTAGTAAGTTTAATTAATAACCTAATGTGTGTGTTTCAAGAGAAGGCAAAAAACACATTTCGATCAATACAATTTACACTGAGACTTAATAAAAGGCTTCTAAGTATAAGTATCATCCCAAAACCTCATTAAGGGTCAGTTGGTTTTGTCATGTTGAAGAACATATTGTGTGAGATCAGAAGTGTCTCCAGTGCAAGTATATCTCTGTGTGTGAGGGAGGGACTGTGTTTTTGTGGTCCTGTAAAAACAACATAACATCGAGTTGAAGCTAAAGGTCACTAATGAGGTCTCATAGCGTGTCAGCGTGTCTCAGCTGTCCCATAATTCTGCTCTGCTGAGTCCCAGTGACACTTTTTATGTGTGTTCCAAGGTATCCATGGAAATTTAGCAAGCAAAACACCAGAGGTGTGGCCAGTCCACTGAGTTTTCAGTGTCAGTGTTTCCAGTGGAGACTTAACCATCCTCTGTTTGATTGAATTAGGAAAATCACATCTAAAATGATCAGGTTTATTTTTAAAAAACATCTTCCTTTTCATGAGGTTAAAGGTTCACAGGATACATAATACCTCAGGTTTTGGTGTAAATTCCATTATTGTCAGTGTGGTATGTATAGTGGGTGGACTTTTTGAAAATATGGAGTATCTGTAGCATTCTCATATATGGTACTGTTCAAAAGTTTGGGATTGGTAGGATTTTGTAACATTATAAATGTCTTCACTGCCACTTTAATGCAACCTTATTGAATAAAAGTATTAATTTCGTGAAAAAAAAAAAGCTGCAAGCAGCATTTACCGGGGTTCAAGCACTTTAAGGCCACTTTTTAAGGTATTATATTTTATTTAGCAAGCATGTAATCACTTAGATCATAGATGAAAAAGACCATTTACAGCCAATAAAGGCAATTCAGTAAGGAAAAATATGGTTTTTAAGGTTTTTTTGACAGTTATAGCGCCACCTATTGCCTGATCTCCACCACTTTTTTTGGGTGTCCTCAGATTGTGTCCATACATATGTGTGCCAATTGTGGTGATAATATCTCATTACGTTTTGAAGTTATAGACACTTATATATAAGATATCGTAAAAAATGACCCATGAAAGACTTTGATTGGACTTTTTTGCCACTTCCTATCAAAATTTTGACATTTGGGCTTTAATGTTTAATAAACCAACTTAGGTTCCGTGTTTCCTACGCTGGTTTCGTCTCGATCGGACTAACGGTTTCAAAGATATTCACAAAAGTTTTTTAAGCGCTACATCACAATGTAGCACAAACCATAGGGCTAAACCTAAGGAGTCTAAAGACATGACCGTGAAAATAAGTCGACCACATCCAAAATTATGTACATTTTCATCTAAAAAGTTTTTTCACAATTATAGCGCCACCTATGGTCCGATCTACACAAAGATTAGTGTGCTTCTTTAGAGTCATATGCTACATGTGTTCACCTATTTTTATGAAGTTTTTGTTTAGGTTTTATAGGTTTTTGGGTAAATTTAGCCACACCCATTTTCTAAATGACCCAGTTATAGTGACCCAAAGGGTAAAGTTCAACTTTTTTTTGATAACTTTTTATCTAGAGAGTCCATTGAATTGTTCTACACTGGTTTCGTTCCGATCGGGCAAAAAACCTAGGACTAGTTCGCAAAAGTAGGTTTTTCCACATATTTGTGAATAATTAATGAACGATTTGATTGACAGCATTTGAGGCAAAGTTGTTCAGCATGAGGAGATCTATCATATGATATGCATATTGTGTGGTTTTGTGAAACACCACATGATTACTGAGGCGTAAAACTCGTTAGCGCCAACTTGTGGCCAATTTCTTTCAAAATTCTTACAGACCTCTAGGACCATGAGTCGAACATGCCCACAGAGTTTCGTTCCGATTGGCCTCCGTTAACCTTATCTAATAGGTGCTTCATTGGCCGATGGCGGCCATGTTTTTTGAGATACGCCAATGTCCTCATAGACTTTCATGCCCCCTTGGACCAAAACACAGCATGCCAAATTTCAAGTCAATTAGACTAACGGTTGCATAGTTACAGATGTTTTCATGTTTTGTTCAAGTTATTGCGCCACCTAGTGTCCAATCGATGCGATTTTTTTTATCGTGACGAAAGATTGAGCCCATACACATGTGTACCAAGTTTGGTTCAAATATCTCATTTTTTTTCTCGAGTTATAGCCATTTTAGTAAAAGTGGCTCCGCCTTCATCATACGTTTTGGGGCCTCTTAGCGACCGTGAATCAAAATTTCTACTTTTTTTTGATAACTTTTGATAGTCAGACTCCAGAGAACATTTCTGCACTGGTTTGGTTCCGATCGGGCAAAAAACCAGGGACTAGTTCGCAAAAGTAGCTTTTGGACAAAATTCAAAATGGCGGAAAAATTTGCATACCGGAAATGAAATTGAAGATATACATTTTGTCCGTCTTGAGACAAGGATTACAGTGATATAAGACACTTGAGTCTAGGACAATCGGTCTAGGAGTTATTAGCCGTTTCGCGTTTTTGATCGCTGTAGCGCCACTTATTGGCCAATTTGGTCATAACTTCTGAGGTTCTCCCCAAATTGAGGACTATCATTTGACCAAGTTTCAAGTCTCTAGCACTTACGGTTTAGGCTGCATGATCAGTTTTAGTGGAGAAAAAAAAACAAAAAAAAAAAACGAACTTGCCCTAAACTTTTGAACGTATATTTGTGTAATGCTTCCATAAAATGCTTCCTGTATATTACCATCCTAATATGTGTATTTTGTGTGCAGTGTCTCCTTTGATAGCTCTAAGTCCCACAGTGGTCAGTGTAATAGAGGACCAGCAGGTCACTCTCCCTTGTGTCTTACTTGCTGGAAACCCCCTTCCTGAGAGACACTGGCTACATGACAATGGCTTGGTGAGTTAACACATATTCACATGCACAAACACATAGGCCCTGAAGTCTGTGCATTTCATGTCATCATTAAATATTTTTACACAGTCACAATAATTAAACATGATTTAAATGTTTGCTTGTGTGTGACCATATGTCAGGTTACATCAAGTCCATATGTGACCGTGAGACGTGATGGTAGTCTACATATAGAACGGGTCAGTCAGCAGGATAGGGGGCAATACACCTGTTTGGCTGAAAACGTGGTGGGATCCAGCAACCGCACCACCATACTTAATGTCTACGGTAAGACGTAAAACAATAATGAAATACACTACCATTCAAAAGTTTGGGGTCATTAACATTTTTTTAAGAAATAAATACTTTTATTCAGCAAGGATGTATTAAATTGATCAAAGAATTCTAATAATGCTGAAAATAAATGCTGTTCGTTTGAACGTTCTACTCTCAAAGAATACTGAAAAACATGTATCACGGTTTCCACAAAAATATAAAATATTTCATCAGATCTATGCTTTAAAAGATAATGCAGAATCAGGCCAGTTGTAAAGGATTTATTTTCTGTGGATCCAGACCACTATGACATAGCCCAGTCTTCTGCTTCCTCCCTTCCATTACTGTATACAATAAGCCTTTATTTCCCTCTGCCCCACAACAGATGCCTTCATCATTCATTCATTTGAGAATTAAAAACAGAACCAGCAGTGTGAGCAGAGCACTTCTGCAGAGAAATAACAGAGAGACAAAAACTCTCATTTTTCAAATGCAATCAGCCTTAAGGAAGCAGTCTAACTTCAACGATGGAAATCAGTTAGGCCAAGTGAAAGTCTGAGACTACATTATTATAAGATAGAGCAGTGGTTCCCAGTCCTGGTCCTGGAGGCACCCCAACACTACACATTTTGTATGGCTCCTTAATCAAACACTCCTGATCCAGGTCATCAGTTCATTAGTAGATACTCCAAGACCTGAAAAGGGTGTGTCAGAAAAAGGAGACATGCAAAATGTGAAGTGTTGGGATGCCTCCAGGACCAGGATTGGAAACCAATGAGATAGAGTGCATGGCCTCTACAGTATCCTAAAACTGTTGAAATGCCTCCTGTGTAGTGTTGCAGTGTCCTTGCTTATCCTCAACCAATTGTTTCTAAATTTTTTTTCTCTCCAGTGATGCCCACTATTCAACACGGCCCTCAAGTATTCAGTACCATTGAAGGGACTCCCATTTCTCTGCCGTGTCGTGCACATGGAGTTCCCAAACCAGATATCACTTGGTCTAAGGTACACGTGTCTCATTCGGGTTTTCATTTTAAATGTAATTTTTAATTAATATTTTTTTATTTTTTTATTAGGTAGCATAATAATGGTAGGGATTTTTTTTTCAAAATCCTAAAACTTTTCAGATCACATTGTTTTGTTAGGTGCTTGTTTGATATTTCGACTTCTTAAATTTTACATGTACATACAAAACCACTAAAATTGCAGGTTTTCTGTAATTTAGCAGGCTCATCATTTCAGCCTCAAATTTCACCCTGATGTTGCTATTAAATTAATGTGTGATGATGTTTCCTCAGCGAGGGGAGTTGCTGGATCTGACTGGCAGTGTGTTTTCACTGGGTGAGGATGGCAGTCTTTACATTGTCTCCCCCAGTGGTGAAGAGTCTGGCGAGTTTGTGTGCACAGCCACCAATGCTGCCGGATACAGCTCCAGAAAGGTCCAGCTCACTGTCTACGGTTAGAGCAGCTTGATCACTACTTGATCATTTTTACCGGTCTTCTGAGGTTCTTAGATTCTGTAAAATGTCTCTTTTCTTCAGCTTTGTTTGTTTCCTGTGTGTTAGTTTGGTGCATCCTCCAATCTCACCCTGTTGTACTTGTATACTATATGTCTTTGTAAACGTGTAGTGAAGCCCAGGCCAAGCATTGTTGGTGGAGTAGAGATACAGAATAATTCAGACAAGCTGTTGGAGATGTCAGTAACAGTGGGTGATGATGTAACACTGCCATGTGAGGTGGAGAGCATACCTCCTCCCATCATCACCTGGGCCAAAGACAAGCAGCTCATCTCCCCCTTCTCTCCCAGGTATCAATATTGCTCATGTCTCTGTGTTTTACTGTTGTCAAAAGTGATACCAAGTCAGTACTGAAATTTTAAAATGTGAATTTAAAAGCTTTGTATGCATTGTTTTTCAATTGGTGTATGGAATCAAATCTCATTGTACATGCATTTTATAGATAAGACTCTTGAATCTTTTAAACCTTATAAAGCTTGTATGCAGGTAGCTTGCTTTTTTCTGCATTCTTTTTCATGGGCTG